>NC_072487.1:61279061-61584970 GCF_027574615.1 Eptesicus fuscus | reverse complement strand
TATGGCCAAATAATATTCCATAGTATTGATATATCACATTTTATTTATCCATTCATCAGTTGATGGACATTTGTTATTTATACTTTTCGGCTGTTATATAATGCCGCTATGACCATTCACGTACAAGTTTTTGTGTGGATATGTTTTAATTTCTCTTGGATATACACCTACGAATGGAATTGCTGGGTCATGTGGTAACTTCATGTTTAACATGCCAAACTATTTTGCACAATGGCTGCACTATTTTACATTTTTGCTAGCATCATATGAGGGTTCCAACATCCTCACCAAGACTTATGATCCATCATTTTGAATATGGCTATCCTGGTGGGTCTGAAGTGATAATTTCATTGTGGTTTTGATTTGTATTTCTTTAATAGCTAACATTGATCATCTTTTCATGTGCTTATTGGCCATTTGTATATCTTCTTTGGAGAAATGTCTGTTCAAATCCTTTGCCCATTTTCCAATTGGGCTATTCGTAAGGCTTCTTCATACATTCTGGATACAAGTCTCTTTATCGGATATAGTCAGTTCTTGGTATTCCTGGTAGTTATGTTCTATTAAGTCACACAAACACTGAATCATTCATTGCTCCTGGAAAAGTATGTACATATATGCACGTATTTTACATAGATTATAATCTTAAATCCTAAAAACAACTCTTCCAATAGCTTCCATTTTCTTTATTTTACAAAAGAGAATAGGAGAGTCAGAGAAATGTTAAGTAACTTAACTGAGGCTGCCCCACTAATCCTCCCAAGTTGGAGTTTATACCCCATCAAATGGCTCAGGATCAGAGCTTCTTGAACTAAACTGCACTGCCCCCTACTGTCTTCACCCTCTGATGATCTAAGAGAGCTGAGAAAAGAAGGCAGAGCCATGGCCTTGCTTGACCTTAGCTGGTAACTTTGCATCTCTTTCCCTGCTCTGCACGTGTCTGCAAATGACCAGGGAAAGCCCTGTGAATATTGAATTGGAGGTTATAAATAAATTTTAGCAAGTAGTCCAATTCACAGTTATGGAATCCAGTAATAATGAGGATCCACTGTATATAGTTTGCAAATATTTTCTCCTATTCTTTTTATAAGTTGTTTTTCACTTTCTTGATGGTGTCCTTTAAAGCACAAAAGTTTTCCATTATTTTTTCTCTTGTCCCTTGGTGTCACGTCCAATGCTTTACCCTACCCAAGATCATGAAGATTTACTTTTTGTTTTCTTCTAAGAGATTTATAGTTTTAGCTCTTACATTTAGGTCTAGGATGCATTTTAAGTTAATTTTTGTGTATGGTATAAGGAAGGAGTCCAATTTCGTTCTCTCCCATGGGGATATCCAGTTGTTCTACACCATTTGCTGAAAAGACTACCTTGTCCCTCTTGAGTTGTTTTGGCACTCTTATCACAATCAATGGACCATAAATGTAAGAGTGTGTTTTTTGGACTTCAATTTAGTTCTACTGATCTATATTTCTTTTCTCACATTGTGTTGATTAATGTAGCTCTGTAGTAAGTTTTGAAAGTGAAAAAATGTGAGTCTTCTAACATTGTTCTTTATATGGCATTTGAGTACTTTTCCAAACTTTTAGGTAGGGCAATGAGATTATTGAACGGATCAGAGAACCTCACAATATAGAAAAATACAGCTTATAAGTTATATAATGTATGTTCCTTTAATAAAATGGAAATGCCCAGTTCCTATAGTCTTTTTCCAAATGTAATTTTCTTCGCTACTGTGCTAATTCAATCAGTTTTGTTGCTGTCAAACAAGTAATATAAAATGATGATTTCAAATGAATGATTTTCCTGAATCTTATAGTGTTTAGATTAAGGTTGTGATTTTTTTTTCTTTGTTTTTGTCCTGTTTAGGTAGGTGGAGAATTTTCAAACATTGTTATCCCCCAAATGAAGAAATTTGGAAGAATTGCTATATGTGGGGCCATCTCTACCTACAATCTTACTCGCCCACTTCCCCCAGGTAATGAGCTTCTGCACATGGACACAGCTGTAGAAAGATTAGACAAAGAGAAGATTCATATATATGGCATCAGATATTAATAAGATGTTAGTGACTATCAAAATATTTAAAAGACTTTGTGGTATTCTTGATGAAATAGTATTTATCAGCTTAGATAGAGAAATAACAGGATCTGAACATAATAGAACAAATATTTATTATTATTGTTAAATATATTTTTATTGATTTCAGAGAGGAAGGAAGAAAAAGAGATAGAAAAATCAATGATGAGAGAGAATCATTGATTGGCTGCCTCCTGCACACCCTCTATTGGGGATGGAGCTGGCAACCTGGGCATGTGTCCTGACCAGGAATCGACTGTGACCTCCTGGTTCATAGATTGACACTCAGTCATTGAACCATGCCAGCCGGCCGGGCCAAACACATGTTATTAAAAGTTTTAGTTTTTACCTATTTCTGGAAAAAATGTAAAAAGACAGCCATGATTTGATTTAGAAAAAGAACATCTTGGTCTGGCTGGTAAAATGTCAGTGTTCTTCAGGATCTTTGGGATATTGCTGGAGGTGTGGGTATTGGTAGGTGACTTGCGGTGGGTGGAGGGGAAAACAAGTTGCCATTTCCTTCAGACAGCTGTGGGAAGTGCTTCCTAGAGCAGCAGGCCATCCTGGCCTCACCAAACTGACAATTTCCTCTAAAAGGCAAAGGAGCATGCATTCTCCTCCCTCCATTCCTTGATTGTCCACGTTTTGTTTCTCCTGTGCCCTGCCATACCTTCCATCCCCCACTTCCTCACTTATGCTGAGAGAGCCCCTCCCACCTCCATACCTATAGAGGTCTACAAATAGTGTCAATTAGAGAACTGTATTCATTAGATCCCCATCTCTGAGAGGTGGTGTATAGGCCTTCCATTTTACAGATGGGGAGATAAATGGCTGAGAGGACCAGAGACTCTTCAAATCCTATTAGCAACACACTCGAAACAAAGACAGGTTTTCTGAACAACTCATACAGCGTCCTTTTCTGCTACAACAATTACGTTATTGGTGAGATTACAGATTTACTGTGGTACAAACAAAAGGAGAAAGAACAGCCAGAGCCAGTTTGGCTCAGTGGATAGAGCATCAGCCTGTGTACTGAAGGGTCCCAGGTTCAATTCCGGCCAAGGGCATATGCCCAGGTTGCGGGCTCAATCCCCAGTAGGGGGTGTGCAGGAGGCAGCCAATCAATGATTCTCTCTCATCATTGATGTTTCTATCTCTCTCTCCCTCTCCCTTCCTCTCTGAAATCAATAAAGATATTTTTTTTAAAAAAAAAAGGAGAAAGAGCAACAAAGAATCTTCTAGATTATCATCATGATCTACGCAACCATACATAAACATTCTATGATAGGCTTGACTCATGGGAATGAGACCTTACAGCTCTGCTAGTTAACAACACACAACTTGCACTGAGACAGGGAGGCAAGAGTGAAAGGGGCCGTAGAAGGCAACCTATATATTCCCTCTTGAGCTGTGGAAAATCGAAGACACTACCTTCTCCAAGAAGGAAACTCCAGGTTCACTTGGCAGTCTTATTGGCAGGGACCTTTTCCCCCCTATATTTTTCTAATTGATGCTAAGCTAGAGTCATGAGACATCTGCCCGCCAATTCAGCAAAGCTGCAGCATGTACTTCTTGACCATAGTCCAGATTGTCCAATTAGGACTCGGGTGGGGAACGTCCAGCTTGAGAAATCATTTGGTCTGGCCCTGCCAAGGCATTAAGGCTGAGTTAATTAAATGTTTGCCCAAATATAGAAGACTAATTTTTAAACTGATAATTGTTTAGGGCCCACAAATGATGTTATAAATATCCAAATGGCCCTTGGCAGAAAAAAGTTTCCCCACCTTGATAGGCATAGCCAAATATTTTGGATAGAGTAACTTGATCTAGTTCTTTTTAGCAATTACTCTTTGGAAGTTCAGCTGCTCAGATAGGTCTTTGAGATGTCAGCTGGCCTTGTCCATTCCATTTTAATCAGATAGGATTCTGCCCTGCTTCTGATTTTTAGAAATTCTAACATATTTCACTATTAGGCTAGCTCAGAGGCAAGTATTTATTTTCCCCAACTTTAAACTTTTTTTTTTAATCCTCACCCAAGGATATTTTTTTCCCATTGATTTTTTTAGAGTGAGAGTGGAAGGAAGAGAGGGGGAGAGGGAGAGAGAGGAGAGGGAGAGAGAAATATTGATGTGAGAGAAACACATCGATTGGTTGCCTCTTGCTCGCATCCCAACCAGAGCCAGGAATGGAACCTGCAACCAAGGTACGTGCCCTTTACCCGGAATCAAACCCAAGACCCTTTGGTCTACAGCTGACACTCTAACCACTGAGCAAACCAGCCAGGTGCTATTTTCCCCCAACTTTAATGCCACATTTGCTGCCACATTTATTTTTTGTTCTCAATAAAGAAACCCACATTCCCACCAGAGTGGACAAGCCCAGAAATGGTATTTGATCCTCTTCCAAATGAGGAAATGAGGGTTCTAATCCATAACCCAAAAAGAACTATGGTTGGTGGGGGTGTTCTGAAGAAACACCCTTTCTGTGACACCAATCTAGAATTTGGGTGTATCACTCTCTTAGGTCACCCTCGTGTCTCACTCCTTTTGCATCAGTTTCTTTTAGTTCAGGATGAAGCCCTATTTTTTTCTGACTGCTAATATTACTTCCTTCCGAGTAGTAAGTGGGAACTTTTAGGGTTGAGTGATGGCAGTGATCAACGATGCTGAAATAGATTGTCGCTTCTAACTGCACCTGACTTCCTGGAACTAGTAAGACTATACTCAGGTGTCATCCCCTCAGTGTCTGGTCACGTAAGAGCCTTGGGAAAAGGAACCAGGCAATCATACAACCTTTGCTCTCTCACACAGAACAGCACTCTCTTACAGGCTGCTGGGTAGCCTTGTGCTTTTTCTAGGCTGGTGGTTCTCAAAGTGTGAGCCCAGGACCAGCAGCATCACCGTCTCCTGGGAACTTACTAGAAATACAAATTCTTGGGGCCTGTTCCATAGCCACAATCGGAAGTTGGGGGAGGGACCCAGCAATTTGACAAGCCCGGCACCTGATTCTGATACACACCAAAGTGTGAGACCCCACAGTTCAGGCTAACGCTTGCTTTCCTGAAATGGCGAGGACAGAGGCAGGCATGGGAGCTGTTGAGCCTCTCGATCTCTTCTCTTTTGTTGGCTCTTAGTCCAGGGGTGGACACTAGTTGTTTTGCATCTCCTCTGAGCACAGAACAGAAGGAGATGGCTTTATGCCGTAGAATGACTGCATTAAGCCATCAAGAAGAACCTGCTAAGTACTGTGAATATGAAGGTATTCATTCTTGAGTGGTGCAGAAATGTGTCCATCTTCAGACCTCTTTCTATTCTATAGAACTGTTTGGGAAGTTTTGGGTGGGCCTTGCTTCTGGCACGTCCAGAATGACCATTCCCTGGCTTTGTGACCTGTGTGAGGACTCCACGTGTGTTTCCTGCTGCTGCTGTAACAAATGACCACAAACTTGGTGGCTTAAAACAACACAAATGTGTTGTCCCTTATAGTTCTGGAGGTCAGAAGTCTAAAATGAGTCAGCAGGGCTGGGTTCCCTCTGAATGCCCCAGAAGAGAGTCTGTTTTTTTGCCTTTTCTAGCGCTAGAGGCTGTCTGCATTTCTTGGCTCCTGGCCCCTTCCTCCATCTTCAAAGCCAACAGCCTAAAATCATCAAATCTTTCTCTCTGATCTCTGCTTCCATCATCACTATTTTTTTTTTCCGGACCCTGACTTGTTTCCATCCCTCTTTCCCTTACAAGGATCCTTGTGATTATACTGGGCCCACCTACATACTACACAACAATTTCCCCACCTCAAGTTCTTAACTTAATCTTATCTGCAAAGTCCCTTTTGCCCTGTAAGGTAACATCTTCACAGGTTCTGGGAATTAGGATGTGGACACCTCTGGGGGCCATTATTCTGCCTACCACAAAGTTGATTGGTGGGCAGCCCCGTGGATCAGAAAAGAGTGGAGGAAATGGAAGGGGGAGCAGTAAGAGAACAGTCAGTGCTTGTTTTCACCACGGCCACCTCCCTGGACCCTGTCGCCCAAATGTGCCCTTCTCTTCACAGGTCCACCCCCAGAGGTCATTATCTATCAGCAGCTCCGCATGGAGGGGTTCATCGTCAGCCGCTGGCAAGGAGATGACCACAAGCAGGCTCTGAACGAATTGATGAAATGGGTCTCGGAGGTAAGGGGCTCCAGAGCCACTCGCTCCAATTGTACACCAGATCCCATTCCCCTTTGACGCTGTAGATACATCTTCAAATACATCTCACTGCTCCCTATTTTATAGCAAAATACCCGGAAGTGTTGTCTGCAGTTCCTCTCTTTCTTAAATCCACACATCAGGCTTTTGCACTGGTCACTGGGCCTCTTTTCTTCTCTGTCCACCCCTTAGTTAGCTCATCCAGGCTCATGGTTGTTTTTTTGTTTGTTTGTTTTTGTTGTTGTTAATCCTCACCTGAGGATATTTTTCTATTGATTTTTAAGAGAGTGGAAGGGAGAGAAAGAGACAGAGAGAGAAACATCAATGTGAGAGAGACACAAGGATTGGTTGCCTTTGCCTTCACACATGCCCCGACTAGAGCCAGGGATCGAGCCCGCAACTAAGGTATATGCCCTTGACCAGAATCGACGCTCTTTCCACTGAGCCAAACCGGCTAGGGCCAGGCTCACGGTTTTACATGTAGGTAGGCTGACAGCTCTTGAATGTCTGTCTCCTGCCTGTCCCTCTCCCGAGCTCTAGACTGCTTGACAGCTGCACTTGAATGTGGGATACACACCTTTGACTTAACATGTTGAAAACGAAATATGTTTTGATCTTTCCTGCCAAAACTGCCCCCTTGATAGACCTCACCATTTCAGTTACGGCAGTTTTACCTTTCCAGTTGCTCAGTCCAAACACCTTGAAATCATCTTTGGTTCCTTTCTTTCTCTCATTCGGATCCATGTCTAACCTGTTGCAAAATTCTGGTGGCTCACCAGAATCCATACATACAGAATCTGACCACTCCTCCCACCTCCACTGCTACTGCCCTGGTCCAGGCCACCACTTGCCTGGGATGTTGTGTTAGCTTCCATCTGGTGTCCCACCTTTGTGCCCTTACAGATAATTCCCAACACAGCAGCCAGAGTGATCTTTTAAAGCACAAATCAAGCCATGTCATTCTTATGCTCAAAACCCTGCAGAAGTCCCCATTTCACTTAGAATAAAACTTACAAGGCTGTCAGCCATCTAGCCCCCATTACCTCTCTAATTTCATTTCTTAGTGTTTACTCACTTTGCTCACTCTATGCAATCCCTCCCCTTGCCTCTCTACCCCTGTAACTGCTCAATTCTCGCACCTCCTTTTACGTCTTTGCTAAAAACTGCCTTCAAATGAACTTTTACAGGGACCCTATTTTAAACTGTAAACCCCTTCATTCTTGCGCCTCCTTTTCGTTTTCCCATACAATTATCATCTTTCAATGTGACATATATTACAATTCACTTCTTTAATTATTGCCCGTCTCCCACCATGAGAATATAACCTCTATGCAGGCAGCAGTGTTCATGCATTTTGTTTGCTGACGTATCCTTAGCACCTAGAGTGTCTGCATCAATGTAGGCATTAGATGAATATTCCAATTCAAAGAAATAAATTGCTTCTCTGGCAACCATTGGAGGTTGGCATTTTTCCCAGCTAACACTTGTAGTGCTGGGCTGGGCTCATTCCAGGAAGCTGGGAAGAGCGAAATTATTTTTAAGTTCCCTGTGTGTAGCCGCTTTATCCCTGTTGGTGAAATTGAATCTAGCGCTACCTCAGTCACAGCTGACAGCAAGAAACCACCGTGCTGGTGGCCCTAATGCGTCCCTCTAACAGGGTGAACCTAATTATAATTTTAAGTAACTAGTTAGCCAAAATTCTCATCTAATTTTTTTTCTCATCTCTCCCCTTTTTCAAATATATTTTTTATTTTAGAATCATTTTAGATTTACAGAAAAATCAGAGTTCCCATATAACCTATATCCTATGCCCTAAATTCCCACATTATTAACATTTAATATTAGTATTCATCCTCTACTTTTAACCTTTAAACCGGATTATAGCTTTCAACTCTTTCCAGGTTCTTTGCCTCTTCAAGTGCAGGAATGAGCTTGGACTTTCTAGTCAAGGGTGCAATTGCCAGTTTTTCTACTTAATAGTTGAGTGACCTCAAGCAAATGGTCCCTCCTTAAGTCCATAAAGGGTGCTAAACCATCACTGGAATACATTAGGGTAAAAATGGTATCAGTAACTCAGGACTCTACATAAGACCCCTTAAAAAAGTGAATTAGTCCCACTCAGTAGCCTTGTAGGAGAAAGAGAGTGAAAATCCTTCCTCACTAAATGAATGTTAAGCACACATTAACAGAATCTTGGCTTGAAGAGAAGACAGATCATCAAGGTGCCATGGCACTTACATTTCCTGAACAGGCTCTGCCTCCTCAGGGTTCAGAGAGAAGCAGTGAAGCTGTGTCCTGGGAAGGATGAGCGCAGATCACACCCTAAAGGGCCCGCCTTTCTCCAGCTACTTTCACCTCTTCCGAGATCATTACATTGTAAAACTTTTCATGTAGCTTAGAGATTGCTTAATCACTTCCGTGTGACGTTTCTCCTATTGCTGGGCTGTGATCTGGTGCCTATTATGAAATGCCTATGTGTACTTTGTAATCTGTCACATACACTGTGTATGTGGATCATGCCCCAAGGTGACGCAAGTTCACAGAGCAGAGGGATCTCCAGCTACAGTTCCAAGTGTCCTGCGATGTACCTGATAAATTTGTTGTTGCAATGAGAAGAGTATATCATTTAGAATATGATATTAATCTATTATATTTGTTGTTGTTTTGATACAGGGTAAAATCCAGTACCAGGAATACGTCACTGAAGGATTTGAGAACATGCCAGCTGCATTTATGGGAATGCTGAAAGGGGATAATTTGGGGAAAACAATAGTGAAAGCATGAAAAAAATGACACATAGAACCTAGAAATCATTTGGATGATTACTTAATTTCTTTTTAACCATTTAGTAAAAATGTATGTTGCCCTCATTATCTAAAAAATAGTGGTTGTGATGAGTTTGATCTACCTAATAAAGTACATGTAAATAGTATGTGATTATCAATAGAGAATGAACATTTCATAGTGAACAACAGCCAGTCACCTCACATCATATAATGCTCCAGTTCTTGCTTTCCCTGCTTCTGAGACCTTGGAGGTGGTATGTTCCAGATGGCCTAGCTACAAATGTTGGAAAGCAATAAATGTTGGAAGGCTGCCATGAAAATAAACTTTTATTGAGTTAAGCTACTTTGATTTTGGGGATCTCTGTGGCTAGCATTGCTTATCCGAACTCTGTACTGTCCAATATGGTAGCCATTTAAGGCTACTGAGAACTGGAAATATGGATAGTACTACATTTCAAGATTTAAAAAACAACTACAAAGCACAGTTAATATTTCTCCATTAAACACAACTTTATTGTTTTGGTAGAACTACAATTCATTGTAACTGTGTAGCATAGGACATTATTGTTGTAATACTTGTACAGGAATGTGCATTATTTCTAGCATTACAGATAAACACTTCACCAATGTAGCCAGTATCAACAGACAGATTCAGTTCAGATAACTGTTTTCTATGCACTGAAATAACATCACAATGTCTTTAATTGTGTATTTTACGTACACAGCACAAGTTAAAGTACACCTATGCAGACAGCACAAGTTTTAGCAATACCGATGTAAAGCATAATCATAAACTGAGACACTTACTACTTTAATTATAATTAAATTGTTTTCTAGGTCAAAAACACAGAAAAATATTTAATTTTTAAATGAAGGCATATTACTGAGGCAGAATTCAGTGCAATACAGAAGCTAGTACGACGACTAGTACAGTAAAAAGAGAGTGGAAGAGGGCATAGTACACATTCAATGATGAAAGGCAATTGCAATTTACTGCAGGCATAGCAAATGGAAAAGCTATTTGTTGTATATCAATGTGTTAAAGATACCACACTAGACAATATTTAAGACAATACCTAATATTAGTCACTTTTCAGCAACAATCTAATGAGTTCGATAAGTACTCTTCTAAGTCAAAAAAGAATCCAAGAAATTAGTCATATGAGATGAGAACTAAATTTCCAACAAAATATTAAACAACTTTTTAAGAGGATTTGAGTTTGTAAATTTAGCCAGCTATAAAATAGTATGAATTCTCACACACAAACAAAAAGAATCTCAGATGGAGAGATGATAAAAAGAAATTATTTTAGTTAGGTTGATTTAGTCAGAAATTTGAGGAAGAGACTTAAAAAGATATTTACAAATACTGAAAATTTCAATCCTTTAAGTAATTTTGCTCATAGAATACAAGAAGTTTCTGAGGATATCAAAGACCAATTGATTCAAAATTTGAAAAATTGCAAGAATTTATCTTCAGCTTTAAATGAGTTATGTAGCATAAGACACAGCCCCGTGAAAACTTTGGGTATATTCTGTCTCAAATAACATCCAAATTTACAAAGAAATGTCAATTCACTATCTAAAAATTCAGAACAGAAATTTTTGACAATTTTCCATCTGTCAAAGAATTTCAGCTAGAGATAGAAAAATTTGTTTCTATTATATGAGGAATTCTAGCTATATAAAGTCAAAAGACCAGCAATACTGGCTTTGTAAAGCATGAGAATGGTTATTTACCTCTTTGCTTTGTTTCACTGTTTCATACTAAAAATATTTGTGCTCAATTTTTTGAAGCAGACTCCAAACAAGGTGTCTTGATGCTAAGATTCTTCAGTATATTGGTGGAAATACAAGAAGTATACAATAATAATTGCCAGTTTATGGAACTGTACTGAAACTATGGAACTCCGAAAAGAAAGCATGTGGCGGGGGGGAGATTTCATGACATTGGATTTGAGAATGATTTCTTGGACATGACACCAAAGGCACAGGAGAAAAATGAGCAAAAATAGGCAAATGGGACTACATCAAACTTAAAACCTTGCATGCAACAAAGGAAATAGTGTGCAAGAATATGGAAAATGTTCCGATGGAACCAATGGAATGGGAGAAGACACTCAAAAATCATAAATAAGGGGATAATATCTAGAATAAATAAAAAACAGCTAAAATTCAAAAATATAAACTTGATTAAATAATGGGCAAATGACTTAAACAATTCCCTTAAGATATACAAATGGTTAACAAGCATATGAAAAGATTTTCAACATCACTAATCACCAGGGAAGTGCAAATCAAAACCATATCTGTTAGAATGGCTACTATAAAAAATATAGAAAATAATATGGGTTGCTAGGATGTGAAGAAATCTTTATGCACTGTTGGTAAGAATGTAAAATGGTGCAGCTGCTATGGAAAACAGCATGGAGGTTCCTCAAAAATTTAAAAATTGAATTACCAAATGATTCAGCAATCCCATGTCTGGGAATATATCCAAAAGACTGATAATAGATCTTGAAGAGATATTTGCACACCCATATTCATAGCAGCATTATTTACAATAGCCAAGAGGTAGATGCAACCTAAATGTGTACTGATGGATGAATGAATTAAAAAAAAAAAAAAAAGTGGTGTAGCCCTAGTCGGTTTAGTTCAGTGGATAGAGTGTCAACCTAAGAGTCCCAGGTCCAGGTTGCAGACTCAATCCCTGGTTGGGAGCATGCAGGAGGCAGCCGATCAATGATTCTCATCATTAATGTTTCTATCTCCCTCTCCCTTCTTCTCTGAAATAAATAAAATATATATTTTAAAAGTGGTTTAAACACACAATGGAATATTACTTAGCCTTAAAAAAGGAAATCCTATCATACACTACAAGGATGAAACTTGAGGACATCCAGCCAATTCCACTTCAACAACTGAAAGCAGGGATTCAAATAGGTATTTGTACACCACTGTTCACATCAGTGTTATTAACAATAGCCAAAATAGTGGAAATAACGAAATATCTACCAACAGAAGGATGAACAAAAAGCAGTGTATGCATACAATGGAATCTTACTCAGCCTTAAAAGGAATGAAATTCTGACACATATTAATGAACCTTAAAAACATTATGTTAAGTGCAACAAGACAGGTACAAAAGAACAAATATTGATGGATCTATTTATATGAGGTACCTAGAAGAGTCAAATTCATAAGAAACAGAAAGTAGAATAGTGGTTACCAGGGGTTTGGGAGAGGAAACAGTGGGGAGTTATTGGTAAATGAGTAGAGTTTCAGTTTGGGATGATGGAAAACTACTAGAGATGAATACGACGACTGAATGCCACTAAATAGTACATCCAGAAAGGATTAAAAAGATCATTTTCACATTATGTATTTTGACCACATTGAAAAACAATTCTAAAATAAGTAATGAAAAGGAAACTCGTTGACAGGAGAAGCCTCGTCTTGTGATGTGACTTTAAAGAAATGTCTTCAATAGAAACCCATTAAAATCTTTTTCCAAGCAAGGGCATCATTTTAAAGTAAACATCCTGAACAAGCCTCTTCTCAAGAACTTTACCCATTTAATTCTTTCTGTAAGTTACTTTTTTTTTCTTTCTTCAGAAAACAAGCTGGGGTTTAGATAAACAAACTAGGTTTTATATCTCCTAAAAGGAAAACTTACAAGGGTTTATATCTTTTCAGAGGAAAAACAAACTAGGGTTTTTATCTTAAAAACAAAAAACAAAAACTCTAAACCAGGTAAATGATTCTCATAAGCCATAGTCCTTTAGGGCTACATGTCTCTGGTTGGTCTCTTTAGCAATAACTATGCAGACCAATTTATCACACAGCAGTATTTGAACTACAAGCTTTGTGGGAGGGCACAAGGAAGAAACCAAACATGATCCAGAGTTATCAAAGCAAACCTAAATAACAGCAAATACTGCTGCATCTCAGATGAGCATATGGATCTGTTTGCTTTGATAAGCCGAAAGTTTCTTTGCTTTAGTTCCCTTTTATACACACTGCCTCCAATTTCAACTGGAGCGGTTCTGCACCACTGTTGAGTCAGTGGGGCTTCTCTAGAACCTTATGATCCGAGAGCCAAATCTAACGGACTTAGGGTTTTTATTTCCCTTTTAACCCATTGAATGCCACACGCATCTGTAGACACAAGCGGCGGACCTTCCCCCACACACCACCTGCATCTATTAAAAAAAAAATGTTTTCCCTAAGTGGCAGCCCTGACCAACTTTAAAGTCATTTTTTTTTTTTTGGTGGGAATTTTCAGCTGGAAACATTCAAAAACACCTGAATTGTGAGTAATATATTTATTTTTATAATATTCATTGCAAATTTATTTTTTACATTAAATTCAAAATATCGTGGCATGTGGGGATGGTTCCCGTTTTGGACACATGGTAGTTAACTGGCTAAGTTAGAAACTATTATTCAGACTCCACCAATGAAATTAGTAAGGAATAATCCACTAACATCTGTATTCTTCATTCCTTTGAGGTCTAATTTCACAACAGAAAACTTAAGTGAAAATTTGTTATAATTTCTACATTCCTTTCCTGAATTTTATTTATTATCAATGGAGTCTCTTTAGATTATAGCATATGTATTCTCCAGATGGTAGATCAGAGTATCAGATTCCTACTGTGGGAAAGTCAGGTTGCATGACTAAGAGAACTTGGCAAGTAGAAGAGTAGATTCCCTAGCTAAAGGTAGAAGTGGCTGCCCCAAACAACCTGACTTATGAAATAAGGCCTTAGTGTTGTCATCCCTTACATTCTTCAAGACTAGCCTTTTTTAAGTATGAAAAATGATGGCAACTAATTACACACACACACACACACACACACACACACACACACACACACTCGCACGCACGCGCGCGTGCTTACCATGCAGACCAACTATGACATGGCAAGGGCCCAACTTTAGCTTGTGACCTTTGCCATACAGAATATTTATACTCTACTGACAGGAAGCTGTACTTAGTTCAGGTAAAAATTAAAAAAATAAAACTTTATTTTGCAAAAGGCAACCCATTCAAAATAGCTGTTTCCAGCACCCGTTTCCTCCCACCCTCACCACCCTCAATCTATTTTCCTAAGACTGTAACTCTCATGTCTGAGATGGCTCAGGTGCATGTCCCTAGACCACCAATCCTCTCAGCCAATGCTCAAAGGAAAAACAAGTTAGGTGTTTTGTTTAATTAAAACATTCCCTGAATGCAAACTTGTTTAGCTTCACTGACTTGTTCCTGTTTACAGCATTCTAGCATCAAGTATTCAAGGCATCCAGTATTCAAAAAGGATACTATATTCTCACTGCCAGAAGTTTAGTATCCTAAATCATTTTCTACAACAGAAACTTGAAAATTGCAATGAATCAACAATATTCAACTTATGCCCTAGCTGGTCAGCTCAGTGGATAGAGTGTTGGTCTGCGGACCAAAGGGTTCTGGGTTCGATTCCCATCAAGGGAATATACTTAGGTTGCAGGCTCCTCCAACGGCCTGAGCCCTGGTCAGGGCACATGCAGGAGGCAACCAGTCGATGTGTTTCTCTCACATCATTGTTTCTCTCTGTTTTTCCTTCTCTCTTCCAATCTCCATAAAAATCAATGGAAAAAATATCCTCGGGTGAGGATTAACAAAATAAATAAAGAAATAAATAATTTTAACTTATTTCTACAGCTTCAGAAAATATGAGGTACAAAAAACAACAACCCCAACTTAGAAATTATTAGTCCCAACCCTTCATTCTATCAGTTCAAAAACTGAAATTCAGAAAGGTCATATAGTAGATTGGTTAGAAACTGGGACTAAACTCAGGTTATCTGACTCCAAGTAAGTTTTCTATTACATCACATGGGAGTGGCAGGGGAAAGTAGAAGAGAGGGAATCTTCTGAAATGGTTAAAAAGGTAGGTTCTAGGCAACCCTTCCCCTGCTTTTTAAATTCATATTTGGCCTTTTACAATAATTTCACATCTTATACTGTTTTCACTTTCCACATGACTTTTCCAGCCCTAACTACTATCTCCCAAAAGTTAACATTCTTACAAAGAAGGGTGAATGGGGGAAAGTCTATTTTTCATAGCTGCCAGCCGATCAAAGTTGCAGCTACTAATCAATGTGGTGGCAATTTATATCCAGGTTTCTAATAAGGAACAATTTTGATTAACTTTCCTCCCTTGCTATAGTTCAAGAATTACTCTCCAGAGTGAAATCCCCGATGTCTGATGAGGCCTGAATTACTTTTGAATGTTTTCTTACATTCCTTACATTCATATTCTTTCCTTCCAGTATGAATTTTTAGGTGCTCTACAAGGATTGAGCTTCTACTAAAGGTTGCTCCACAGTAGTCACACTCATAGGGTTTCTCTCCAGTATGAGTACGATAATGTTCATTAAGAGATGAGCTCTGACTGAAGGATTTTCCACATTCTTTACATTTATAAGGTTTCACACCAGTATGGATTCTCTGATGACGACTAAGGAGAGAATGGGTAGGGAAGGCCTTCTCACACTGACTACATTTGTAGGGTTTTTCTCCTGAATGAAGTCGCTGATGATAAATCACAGATGTAAAATGGCTGAAAGTCATTCCACAATCATTACATAGGTAAGGTTTTTCTCCAGTATGAATTCTCTGATGTCGGGTAAGGCAAGAATTCTGTCTAAAGGCTTTTCCACATTCACTACATTTATAGGGTTTCTCTCCAGTATGAATTCTCTGATGCTTGGAAAGGGATGAGCTATGACTAAAGGATTTGCCACATTCATTACATGTATAGGGTTTTTCTCCAGTATGAATTCGCTGATGTTGAATAAGAGATGAATTGTCACTAAAGGGTCTCCCACATTCTTTACATTTATAGGGTTTTTCTCCAGTATGAATTCTCTGATGTTTAATGAGGTGGGCAGTTATGGTGAAACCTTTTCCACAATCATCACATTTGAAGGGTTTCTCTCCACTATGAGTTCTACGACGGGGTGTGAAGGATGCACTCTTACTGAAAGCTTTCCCACAGTCACGGCACATAGAGGGTTTTCCACCAAGGTAAAGTTTCTGCTGTTTGGACAGTGTGGTACTATAGTCAAAGGATTTTCCACATCTGCTACATTTAGGGGTTTTTTCTCCAGTCTCTGTTCCCTCATCTTTATTCGAGGTTGTATCCTGATATTTACTTTTCCGACATTTCTCACATATAGGGGTTTTTCTTCTCTTAACAAGGGACAAACTTTGAGTAAAGTCTATTCCACAGTTGCTGCACTTCTGGGGTTTAGTACCCATATAAATTTTCTTATGTTTCTGATGTTTTGTAAGAGATGAAGAGTGACTTAAGACTTTCCTGCCTTCCTTACGTTTCTGTGGCTTTTCTCCAGTGTGCTCTTTGCGGTTCATAACAAGGTCTGAATGAAAACTAAAGCGTTTCTTGCATTCATTATACTTCCGAGATTTCTTCCGTAAGTAGACTCTCAGATGCTTAACTATATCCGAAGTTTCCTTGGCATTACTTCCAGAGGGGCCCTTTTCTGAGTCAAATTCCTCACCCTTATTGCCTCTCCCATGAGTTTTCTTTTGTGTGCCTGCTACTTGCGAACATTCCTTATTGCTACGGCCCTTCTCTAATCTGACACGTTTGGAAGATTCTCCCATCAAGCCATAATCACCACACATTAAGTACCTATCTATTATTTTTTCTAAAGTTGATTGGTCCATAAGAACATCTTGATTTTGAACAGATTCCTTCAATTCACCTCTAGGTTCACACTCTAAAAGAAATAACACAGAATATTTCCTGTTTGCAATAAAGGAAGGTGCTGTATTTAAGACTAAACTAGGGATAGGGGCAGTAATGACTATGAGTATTATGACTTGGACAATTCTCAAATACACTTTATAAAACAAGAAAGGTAAAGTGATATAGAGAAAGTAGGTAAACATAGGGGTTAGGAAAAATATTGAGGAAGATGAAAAGTTTATGCTTTATAGTTAAAAATGCAAGTTTTCACCCACATTTCAAATTTTGAAAACAGGCTCAAACTTATTCTTCCTATACCCAATATTCCTTTTTCAAATAATAATAATATTAGTGCAAACATGTATTGAATACTTACCAAATGCCAGGCCAAATATCAAACACTTTACTTGTATTTCACTTAATCTTCACAACAACTCTATGAAATAAGCCTTACTATTATCCCTGTTTTGTGAATGTGACAAGTAGGTACATAGAATGTAAGTAGCTTGCCCAAGGTCACATGTACTATAAGTGGCAGTGCCATATTTTTAACCTAGTCTAACATTAAAGCCCAGGCTTTTGATCTCTATACTATATCGTCTCTTCTCAAAGCAGTCAAATAGTACTAAGTTTATATGATAAGCAATAACACCTATGCTAGACTTTCAAAGGTAATCACAATCTGGCCCTATCAACCTTATGGATACTTTAATCAGGCATCCATTTACTGTCCCTAATATACTACAGCATTTTCAATCTTATTCTTTTATTTTTTTGAAAGAAATTTTGTTGATTTTTAGAGAGGAATGAAGAAAGAGAGATAGAGATAGAGATAGAGATAGATAGAGAGAGAGAGAGAGAGAGAGAGAGAGAGAGAGAGAGAGAGGGAAATATCGATGTGAGAGGGAAACAATGATCTGCTGCCTCCTGCACACTCCCTACCAGGGATGGAGCCACAACCCAGGTATGTGCCCTGACCGGGAGTTGAACAGGTAACCTTTTATGCATGGGATGATGCCCAGCCAACTGAGTCACACTAGCTAGGGCTCAATTCTATTCTTTTAGTGTTAACACTTCACACTACTTAGAATGTAAGCCCACAGCACCTTCACTATAACAAACATATAAATTTGACAAGGCCTAGGGTTCAAATCCCACAATCTCAACAGGGTCTTTTCTAGTACTATACTCTTTATGCCCTTCTCTAAACTTTGAATTCATTTATTAACCATATCATCATCCTGACTCTTAATTATGAGATTACACTGTCACTTTTATAAAATTATAAACAGAAAACTACAAAACACACAATTCTACTACCCAGAAATTAACTATTGTTAATAACTCTGTGTATTTTCTTCTAGAAATTGCTCTATATTTTAGAATAGAAAAAAATGTGCATAATATATATAGGCTTACTTTTCTTATTCAAAATTCTTTCCCATCTCATTGGTCTTCATAAAAATAATTTTAATCATACATAACAACTAATTCTATATTATTATATTTATTTGTTAATATAACATATATTAGTTTATTTATTAACTTTAAATGTTTATCAAATGATTAATATTTCCTCAAAAGAGGAGTCATAAAAATAGAATTACTGAATTAAAGGGTAGAAAAGTTATACTATCACATGAAGCATGATGAGCAGAAGTACCTGAGTACTCATCTCCAGTCAAATGATATTTCTTTAAATCTTTGTGAATATGATTTATAATAAATAGTATTATTGCTTTAAATGTGTATTTCATTGTTGCTCAGTTGGTCGGGCATTGTACTGTGCAGAGGGGTTATAGGTTTATTCCTAGTCAGGGCACGTGCCCAGGTTGGTGGCTTGATCTCAGGTAGGGGATGTGCAGGAGGCAGCCCATTGATGTTTTGCTCTCACATTGATGTTTCTCTCTATCTCCCCCTGTCTCCCTTCCTCTCTCTCCAAAAATCAATTTTTAAAAATCTTAAAAAGAAAAATATGCATATTTCATTTTTGACCAGTGACTTAGAGCATTATTTTCATGTTCATAGGTATTTAAATTTTAATTTTCTTGGTTATTTTTAATTTTATCAGCTATCTGCTCAAATTATTTGGCCATGTTTCTAATAGACTCGGTGTTTCTTACTGTTTTACATGAGCTTTTAATAAATTATGGCTATTGACTCTGCTTTGCCTGTCAAAAACGTTTTTTCTCCTGTTATAAAATGACTTTTAGACAAGTTGCACAGCTAAATGATGCTTCTTTTATATAAGAGGGAAGGACATATATTTGTACCAACATAGATTTCTACCTGCTACATTTTTAGAATACAAAACATTTTTAGAATCCATTTTTGGAATTACTCTCCCAAATGCTACTTAAACATAAGGCAATTGCTGTCCTTATGGAAACAGCCAATAGGTTGTCTAAAATGAATGGTTAAGAAGATGGAATAGCGCAAAGTGAATCATTTTTTCTTAAAAATAAACTAAGGTATTGATAGATAAGTAATTATTTTTAAAATGTAAAATGGGATCATACTATATATGATGTCCTCTGGATAAATTCACATTGATCCTTCATGATTCAATTCAAATGTTAATTAAGCTGTTGTTCCTATATTTTTCCACTGCTCCTTATACTTGCCATTATAGCATAAGTCCCATCACGCTCTGACCTCACTCCCAGCCTTTTCCAGAGCCTGCCCTGTTTTTCATTGCAATTTTTCCTAATAAGTCTCCGGCAAGGTTAATCATGTCTTAGCATTTACTTATCAGAGAGCCCAAACTAATGTTCATGTCTATTAAAATGAACATTCCGGAAGACAACATGTATATCCTAATCATCATTCTATTTTAATTTTAGCAAGATGGCCCACCCAACATTTCCAAAGGTCTTCCCAAATGACTTGGCAAGCAATTGTTTTAATTTCCCTGTCTACTTTTCACCAACTCACCTGGTATGGAGCCTTCTGAGACTTCTTTTTCCAGAAGCCCTGGTTCAACCCACGTTAGCTGGGAAATCACATCTAATTTGGTAACTGGAAAGCCTGCTCATAGAGAAAAAAAATGAAAAATGTCTGTTTTCCATAGAACAAAGAGAGTCTGGTTCTCCAGGGAAGAGAACATACTGTCAAATAGAGACAGCAATACTGAAATTTGAAGAGAAAATGGGGAAGTATGGTCTTGATGAGGGCAAAATGATGCTCAACATTTCCAATGCAATGAAGCAAAGACTCTTTTTTGGAGAAAACTAGGCAGAAAAGTACATTTTCAGGACCCATTTTTAGGATTAATCCTGTCATCCCTGCATGCCCAGCCCAAACAGTAGCAACTGTCTTTCAAAAATAGTGGCCAAAAAGATACCCAGGTTAGATGCTAGATCATAAAGAGAAGGTGTCTTTACCCAGAAATTGTAGGTGCCTACAGTTCTCCAGTAGCACTTCCTTATATATCTCCTTTTGAAAAGGTTCCAGCTTCCTCCACTCTCCTCTGGAAAAATTCACAGCTATGTCCTTGAATGTCACAGATTCCTAGAATACCAAACACAGTCTTTTTTTGCATTGGATTATTCCTAAATAGATCCTAAGGTTTCAGAGAATATAAACTATTAGTTTTGATAGTATTTAAATTTCTAAGGATTCCAAAGCAAGCTATCAATATTTATCTATTTCTTTCTTATTTTAGTACACTGGCTAGAATATTTAGAAAATACTCATTAATAGCAGTAAGGCTAAAACATCCTTATCTTTTTATGGGCATTGTAAGAGCTGCTTTTGATTTTCCAGCTGGTGATATTTTTTATCATGTTAGGAAATACAGTTCTTTTTTCACCTGGCTAACTGTATCAGGAATAACTGTTACATTTTAGCAAATAATTGTTTTTGTTTTTATTAGAATCAACCTTATGACAAATTCTCCAGACAGGAAAAAAAAAAAAAAAAAAAGAATGTGAAGAATAACTTTGAAGAATGAGAAAAGAAGACTGTCTTAATTATTCTATCTAGCATGTTTATACCACTCAGTAGGAGGTCAGTAAGTATTCACTTAAGAATGAAAACCAGTGAGCCCTAACCGGTTTGGCTCAGTGGATAGAGCGTCGGCCTTTGGACTGAGGAGTCCCAGGTTCGATTCTGGTCAAGGGCAGGTACCTTAGTTGCCGGCACATCCCCAGTGGGGGGCCTGCAGGAGGCAGCCGATCGATGTTTCTCTCTCATTGATGTTTCTAACTCTTTATCCCTCTCCCTTCCTCTCTGTAAAAAATCAATAATATATATATATATATATATCTATATATATATATATATATATATATATTTTTTTAAAGAATGAAAACCAGTGAAAGGAAACTTACCCCAGACTCAGTATTTGGAAGGACAGAAACCGTTTTATCTTCTTCAGCGTTCTCCTCTTGGGAAATACCAGAATCTTGAGAAACTGGACCTATGAAGGGAAGAAAAAAATACAGTCCAGCCTTTCAAATGAATTCCTCATACTAGAAATTCCTATGTATTTCTCTAGAGAAAAAGGTCATAAGAAACAGAACAAGTTTTCTCCTACTCTTTAAAACAGAAAGAAGAGCCATACAGATTCCCATTAAAACCCAAGCTTATCCCCCTTACCCTATAAAATAGCCTTTCAATTCCTCAGATCACAAAAAACTGATATCATTCATTCTATACACCCACAGTTTAATGTATTCAATTTGCATAACTATTTTAAAATATTTATAAGATGCATTAAAACCACATATCACATATTAATTTGTTTTCTTCATAGTCCTTCCCGTGCACTCATTAAATGAAAGCACCAAGCTGGTCTCCAGAACTGACTCCAGCTCTGAACTCACCAACAGATTACTAAAGACAGAAATCAGGAATTGGAACCTATGAACTGAATGTGTTCAATACCCCAAGATGTAGCCCTAATTTGGCTCAGTAGATAAGAGTGTTGGCCTGTGGACTGAAGGGTCCTGGGTTGTACTACGGCCAAGGGCATATGCCCAGGGTTGTGGGATCACTTCCCAGTTGGGGGTGTGCAGGAGTCAGCCAATCAATGATTCTCTCTCATCATTGATGTTTCTAGCTCTCTCCCCCTCTCCCTTCTTCTCTGAAATCAATAAAAATATTTTTTAAAATACCCCGAGATGTTAGCTTCTAGTAAGGGCAAAGTGGTTTTTCTTTTAAATCATATTTCACTTTCTTATGAAAAGTATTTTAGGCAGCTTATTGATTAAATAATCAATGGAAGTTAGGGATGAGAATTATGCAAAGAGAAAAAAAGGATTGTTATAAGGAAACTGCTCAATCATGAATTGAATGCTAGAGCAATCAATTCATAAACTTCTTGATTGCAGGGGCCTCCACAGAGAGGCCCCAATTTTGTGGAAGCACCGGCTGCAGTGACAGACAAGTCAGGAAGCCCAAATTTTAGATACACCAATGAGCTGTGTGACCACAAATTAAGTCTGTGGAGGTAAACACTACTTCCCCATCTATCTCAGAACTCCTGGTAGAATACAAACTGTCGCCCATATGTATTGAGAGCCTTACGGTAAATAATATACAAAAATATTTGTAGCATAGAGAGGGATTTTATGCAAGTTGAGCCACTTGCTCTCAAAAGGGCAAGCCACCCTAAGAAGTCTTTTCACCAATATTTCACAATGATGTAATCATGTTGTAATTCATAGTGTATATTGTACACACTAGTATATAATATATAATAATGTAATTATGAAAATGTCAGCTGCTCCCAAAGGCTATGGAATTGTACTATCCCACAGGGTAGCTGGTGGCCACATAGGGCTACTTAAATTTAATTAAAAACTCAATTCCTTATTTGCACCACCTTGAAGTGCAAAAACAGTGCAGAACACACTTCCATCATCACAGATATTGGACAGCACCATTCTAGAAATGGGCTGCTGCACACACTGGAGTTAGACGTTAAGGCCTGGCTGGCTGATATGCTTGTGACTCCAAACATTTTCAGGTAAATTTGTTCTCTCCTGTGTTCTAAAGTCCCCTCTTGCTCAAAGGGAAAGGATTTACTGTTTCTTGAGCATCCACCATGTATTATACTTGCCTTATTTATTCCTCACAACACTGTGGATAAGATGGGATCCCCTTTTTATAGCCAAAAAAAAATTCAAGTTCTGAGAGGTCACGTAGCTTCCCCAAGATCACACAGTAAAAGGCAGGGAATTCAAACCCAACCCCACCTCCAAACTTAGTCTTATCTTAGCCTCCTCTTTAGCAATACATTGCTGTCTTTTGGGGAGTTCCCTCTCACATGCTAAGGAGATCTTTCCCACATTCTCCCTCCATCTGTAAATCTCACCTTCCTTTTCTTTAAGCGTTTGGGTCAAATCCTCAATTAAGGTCACCACTTTCTCACTATCCTCAGGACGTTGTGATTTTACCCAAATCCTGATCTCCCCAGGCAAAATGGACAGGAATTGCTCAAACACCAAAAGCTCTAAAATCTGTTCTTTCGTGTGGATGTCTGGCCTCAGCCACTGAATGCACAGCTCCCAGAGCTGATTCAGGGCTTTTCTGGGTCCAGCCTCTTCTGAGTAACAAAACCACCGGAACCTCTGTCTGAGAGACTCTGGGTCAGTAGGGTTTCCTCCTAGGATAGCTTCTTCCTCCCCACGTGTATCCATTCTTAGGTCCTTGTTTTGTTCATTTGAAGCCAGAGTCGGAGGCTCTGGGGAGAAGGCCGTCATCTCGTTCACGGGTATTACGGCTTGCAGTTTGTATCACCGGCAGGAATTCAGTCCCCTTTAGACTCTAATTGAACATCAGTACAGTCCACCAACAGGCACTATAAATAGCAAATATCAAGGATTCAGTTTATGGTCTTGTAGGAACTGTTAAGAAATATAAGATATTAAATAAGTGAAACAAATCATTAATCCTAAAAACACTGTTCTTGGTTTGGTTCATAGATATATATAGATATAGTTATATAGATATACATATTCTCACAGGCCTAAAACAGCCTTGCCCAGCTACTATATTAAAAGTATAATTTTCTTTGTAGGTGAAAAGCCGAGGAGTTACTTAAGGGTAATTAAAGGTACCCTCCAGCCCTAACCAGTTTGGCTCAGTGGATAGAGTGTCGGTCTGCGGACTGGAAGGTCCCAGGTTCGATTCCGGTCAAGGGCATGTACATTGGTTGTGGGCACATCCCCCAGTAGGGGGTGTGCAGGAGGCAGCTGATCGATGTCTCTCTCTCATCGATGTTTCTAGCTCTCTATCCCTCTCCCTTCCTCTCTGTGAAAAATCAATAAAATATATTTAAAAATAAATAAATAAAGGTACCCTCCAGCCCTAACCAGTTTGGCTCAGTGGATAGAGTGTCAGCCTGCGGACTGAAGGGTCCCAGGTTCAATTCCAGTCAAGGGCATGTACCTTGGTTGCGGGCACATCCAGTAGGGGATGTGCAGGAGGCAGCTGATCGATGCTTCTCTCTCAGTGATGTTTCTAACTCTCTATCCCTCTCCCTTCCTCTCTGTAAAAAAATCAATAAAATATAAATTTTTTTTTTTAAAAAAAGGTACCCTCCAGTAAAACAGTTTCTTCAGACTCAATACTCCTCCATAAGCAAAACTGATCAGAAAAGGCTCAGGGCTATAGGAAGATACAGCCACAAACCTATTCATCAACTCCTGCCCTCTCTCAGGGAATGGCCACACATTTCCACCAGCTGCTCAACTCAGAAGCCTGATTTCCTATTTGCCTATCAAATTTCTCACATAACCAATATCCCAATTCTGGCAGCTTTCATTCCTAAGAACCTCACCATTCTATCCTACTGAAACTACCTAAGTACAGGCTTCTCCAATCCAGTATCACACTGTGGCCTAAGGATGCCTTCTAATATGCAAAATAAGATCCCTCCCCAACTGTCTCCAGATAAAATAAAAACGCAGAGGTCGTGCATGATGATCTAGAGACCCTGTCCGGATGACCTCGCCTCTTGAGTTCTATCTAGTGCCCTTGATGGACACGGCAGCAATAAAAAAAAGTATCTCTCCCCCACCCACCCCACCACCAGAAAAAAAGTATCTCCCCATTCCCAGACACACTATCCCCTTCTATCCTTTGCACTTCTCCTTGGAATGCTCTCTTCTTTCCCTCCCCACGCCGAGGTTTTCCATGCTTTAAAACTGTCACCTTTCTATCCTCTCAACTGTCCCCTCTGTGTGACGCTTTCTCTGAACCACAGGTGCTTTTCTGCAGAGAGCCTGTCCTGTGTGGCATGCATTCTTTTCATCCTACAAAGAGCTGATCGTCAGTGAGCTGGGAACGGGGCACCAGGGAGGCAGGCAGGATAGGTCGTACAGGGTCCCCACCCCACAGAGCACCCAGCCTGAGATGCACCACCGCGCAGCAAGTGTCAGAACACCCTCCTCCTCCTGTAACTATGGCACCAGGAATTACCCCCCTCCGAGCACACAACCCGGCACACAGCACGTATGACGTCACTTACTCCTCGGCCAAATATTAGGTGCCTACCACGAACCTGGCGCCTTGCTGGGCATCTGGGACTCTGCGGTGACTAAGACACTCCTCTAGTCTTACAACAGGGAGCTTACAACAGAAGCACCGAGAAAATGTGACGCAGGCAGAAATAATGGGGGTGGGCGGGGGGCGGGGGAGACAGGTGGGGATTTGCCTCACAGGGAACCTTGGCAACGCTGAAGACATTCTGGCTGGCGCGACTGGGGAGGAGGGATGCTACAGGTACCTAGCGGGCAGAGCCAGGGATGCTGCTCAACATCCTGCAACACAAGGGACAGCCCTCCTCCTCCCCCGACGCACACAGAACAAGGAATGTGCCCGCTGAAAATGCCCAAGTACCTACGTTGCTAGACCCCGGGAGCAGGGAGGGGACGGGGGAAAGCTGGGTAATTCAGGAGAGTGCCCACCTCCCACCGGAGCTGCGGGACTGGGAGCGCACAGCCAGGTCGGCCGGCTGCCCTCGGCACCCACCCCTGCCCAAGTGCACCCTCGGAGCCCGCGACCTGGTGGTGGCCCCCAAATTAGGGGCCCTGGGCAAGCACTACCTGCATCAGGACCCGCAGCCAGGACCGACGCTACCGCAATGAGCTTCTAGAAGCTGGTCCTGCGGTAGCTGCGCGCGCAAGCCGGCGGGGGACCACTGCGCCTGCGCACGGGCGCAGAACTACGATTCCCGGAGTGCGCTCCTCTCGCTTCGCCAAAGTCCCGTGCTTTCCATAGGCTCCCACCCCGGCCTGTTGCGCACGATCATTGGGAAGCGGCTGGTGGGCTCGGCCACAGAATTATTGCTGCGCCAGAGGCCTGAAGGCCTAGAACATTCTGAGGTTTTCAGATCTATGATGTTATATCTCCTTGGTAACCTCAAACCATCCCGCCCCCCTCCCCTCCCTGTCCATCCCAAATCGAGGCTGGGAAAACCCACCGCAGAAGCGTGTTAGGGATGCGTTCAATGCAAGCCATGATGCATGCTGCAACTTGAATTAAACATCCATTTTATGACTTTCAACCTGCCACCATAGTCCAAAACACCATCATGCTTCGCCTGAATTATTGCAATAGCTTCTTGATGTCACTCTTCTTCACAACACAGCCAAAGAGATGCTAAAAAAAAAACACACACACACACCGTAACACAGAGTATGCCCCTCCTCTGCCTGAAACCCTGCAAAGGCTTCCCATTTCACTCAGAGTAAAAAACCATATTTTTTTAGCCCATGAATCCGGCCACCCATGACTTCCCTGACATCTTCCCCCACTTCCCTGCTCCAGTCACAATGGCCTCCTCACTCTCCTCTCCCTCCAACCTGCCGGGCACTCCTGGCTGACATAATGTTTCACTCTGCCGACCCTTCATTTCTTCTCAGGGACGCTCTGCCACCACTATCCTTATATGGGAACCCCACCCCTTCCCACTCCTTCTAACAGATGATATAATTGTCTTATTTATTACTCCTTATCTGTCTTCTTCACTAGAATATCAGTTCCACAAGATAAGGATTTTTATCTGGTTTGTTCCATGGAAGTACAATCCCTCAAGTCCTAGAACAGTGCCTGACACATAGTAGGTGCTGAATAAATATTTGGTGACTTTCTGGGCACTTGTATGAATTACTAAGGGCATAGCGCAAAGGGCTGAGGAACTCTAGAGGATTATTTGGAGCGTCCTAATATTAGATGGCTTTTGGAGGGGTGGAATGAGGAGAAAAAGACTGAAGGAGCAGGATGGGGCAGACCAAGCTCAACTAAATGAAGCCGCTGGGTTTGTCTCCAAGGCAGCAAGGCAAGCTGCCGAGGCAGGGCTGCCACAGTCAAGAAGCAGCTACACCAGTCCCAGGTCTGAATGCACAGTCTTCTCCACCTACCTCTGCTTGGGTGGCTGAAAATGGAGAGAGATCAACCAGTAGCTGGGGAAAGTAGAGGAACAGGAAATGAAAGTGGCTCATTCGTTTAACTGGGCAGGTCAGAGAAACATCAGTGGTTCCCAAACTTTAGTGTACCTTACAATTACATGGCATTCTTCATTTGAATACAAATTTTGAGACTCTCCCCCATACAACCTGTTGCAGGTGATCCTTGACTACACTTTGAGACACACTGCATTACTTGAAATATTCTGTAATTAAATGACGTGCTACATATGAATAAATTACCAGGAAAGAATGAACCCTTCTTGGAACTGGTGGCCAAACTGTACATTTTTATTCAAAGCAACCATCTTCGTAAAGGGTGGTGGATTGTGCATCAGTAAAGAAAGAGCAAACGACAAACAAATTAATAAGCTGGTGGGATCTCTAACCAGGATAAATAGAATTAGGAATACTTAAAGCAAATAAATGGGCTTCTTGCTTGTTTGTTGTTGGGTGTTTTTTTTTTTTTTTTTTTTTGCTTTGTTTTGGTTTTGGTTTTGGTTTTTTAGCTGTTTTGGCTTCAGTATGGAAAATAGGTTGGAAAGAGGTAAGGCTGGAGACAAAGTTGATGCACTATGTGGCTAATTATATTTTGTAAAGATAGCTGCACCGATATATACATATCCCATCTGGGTATATATTCTTACAATGTGATGTTAAAGTCCTTCCATTGAGAGGAGGTATCGATGTTTCCTCCCCCTTGATACTGGGCTGACCTTTTTTTAAAAAATATATATATATATTTATTGATTTTTTTACAGAGAGGAAGGGAGAGGGATAGAGAGAAACATCGATCAGCTGCCTCCTGCACACCCCCTACTGGGGATGTGCCCGCAACCAAGGTACATGCCCTTGACCGGAATTGAACCTGGGACCCTTCAGTCCGCAGGCCGACGCTCTATCCACTGAGCCAAACCAGTTAGGACCTGGGCTGACCTTTGTAACTACGTGAGCCAATAGAATGTAGTAGAAGTGACACTGCCTGGCTTCTAATGTTGGGTACATCAATGTAGCTAGCATCCAGCATCCCAGAAGCCCCACTTGCTCTTTACTCTCTTTCAGTCACCTTCCCAGGGGTGACTGAAACAGAGTAGAATAGTTTTACTTGTTTTCATACCCTAGAATCTAGAGTCTATATAACGTGAATCCTATATCTACTCTTTGTATATAGCTTCTTTCATTCACATTATATCTGTGAGATTTAAGAGTATTGTTGCATGTGGTTATAAATCAATGAAAATAACTTTTGTTTTCATTGCTGCATAGCATTCCCCTGTGGCCTGTTATTTATGTTAAAATTTCTTATATTTCACAATCCCTTGCCCAGCCTCTGTTCCCCTATACACAGGTGGGGAGGAAGTGTGTGTGTGTGAGAGAGAGAGAGAGAAAGAGAGAGAGAGAAGAATCCAATCTGTCCAGTTTTCCTGCCTTTCTTTAAGAACCACCCACTTTAAAACAAACTGAAGAGCCACGGTCCTGCCTGCTCCTCCTCACCCATGTTGTACAGAAATGACACTCAGGGCAGGGGAGGGTCCCGCCCAAGGTCACTCAGCTGGAAAATTGGCAGCTAACCAGCTCTGAGGAGAAGCCTTCTAGGGGGAGGAAGCACACCTTCCCCCATAGCTGGAGGGAGGAGGACAGCCTAGGAGTGCAGGAGAGGAGTGCTAAAAGTTGTTGTTTAAATGCCAAACTCTATCCCAGAGAAATATTACCGATGAAAGAGGAGTTTCCCTGACTGAAGCCTTGTGTTGCCCACCCGGCAGCCTTGGAGGTGTCTCCTTAGGACCCTGAAGGCTTCTCAACTCCTACAGTTTGAGTTGCCTCAAGGACACCAAGTCCCCACCTCCTAGTGCCTCTGGCCCTGGCTCAGCTGAGACCACCCAGTATATAATGAGGGGATAGGGGTGGGCAAAAATGGGTGAAGGTGGTCAAAAGGCACAAACTCCCATTTATAAGATATTACAGTCCTGGGGGTGTAATGGACAACATGGTGACTATAGTACAGTTAATACTGGATTATATGAAAGTTAGTAATGTTACTGGCAAGGGGACCTGGCCCTTAGCGGGTCTGCCTAGGGCCAGCTGGTAGTGTGTGGGTTCCTGACTTCATGCAGGTGAATTTTAGAGGGCGTTTTTAAAGCTGAGACAGTAAAACAAGAAAGGGCTGGGGAAATGAGCCTCGCTGGTCTGCTTTGGCTCACTGAGTCAGAGAAAAGGGGCCTTGGGGACGGGTTCAGGGGGTTTGTCTGGAACGAACTGTCACTGCCCATTGCTGCCCTGGCTGCAAGCCTGCTTGGCAAATGGCACTAATTGAATTTTTGCAATCTGTCTCCCTGAGTAGGGCGATTTAAGCTATTACCCGTTGGATGGGGAGAAGTGGAAACCATTTACTCTGAAATGTCCCTGGTTCAGGGAAGATAGGATTTATGAGGTGGCTGCAAACTGCTTGGCATTTAGATTCTCTAGATGGCTGCAAACTGCTGTTTAACTATCTGTCTTAGTTTCTGTATTCTGCTTGTCCTGGCTTACATCACAAGAAAGAGAATTGTTAACTATGTGGTGATGGATGTTAATTAAACTTATTGTAACTATTCTGTAATACACACACACACATACATACATATATATATGTATATATGTATATATATGTATATGTATGTGTGTGTGTGTATATATATATATATATATATATATATATATATAGTATACCTAAAACTTATACAATAGTATACATCAATTATGTTTCCATGAAAAACATATATATGTATCTCATTGGTAAACTTTGAGAGTAACACGTGAGCTTTATCAGGATAAAGTGAGAAGCCAGAATGCAAAGGATTAAAGACTGTTTACCATAAGATTCCTTAAAGAAAATAGACTAAGGCAAGGTAAGAGGGGAAGTGACAGAATAGAGCCATTTTAAGGAGAATGAACATTTGTTATTTAGACTAGTGGGATGGGGTTGCTATTGTCTTATTGTCCAACTTTCCCTTCCCCCCATTTCTATTAATAGTCCCAACTCCCCCTAATTGGTTTGGCTCAGTGGATAGAGCGTCGGCCTGCGGACTGAAGGGTCCCGGGTTCGATTCTGGTCAAGGGCATGTGCCTTGGTTGCGGGCGCATCCTCCGTGGGGGGTGTGCAGGAGGCAGCTGATCGATGTTTCTCTCTCATCAATGTTTCTAACTCTCTATCCCTCTCTGTAAAAAATCAATAAAATATATTAAAAAAAAAAAAAGTCCCAACTCCCCACTGCAAGGTGAACAAATGATCCAAAGTAAATCAATCAATTCTTCAGTCCCAGGATTTTAATCTTGACACTGTCAAAGAAATCAAACCTGGTTTTGTGTTTGGATCAGGGATATCAGAGGTGACTTTAATTTCTACAGCTATGAGAAAGTCATTCTAAATACTCTTGATCTGACAAAGGAACTGTGGAGGAGGGGAGGAGGCGGGCGGCGGCGGGGGTTGGGGGAGTGCGGTGGAGAACAAACTTTCCTCTACCCTCAAGGTTCTTCTGGCTGGTCTAATAATCATATAGATGTGAGGCAGATTAGCAAGAGAAAAGAACCAAATTTAATACCTGTACGTATAGGAACCTCAAATACATGAGAGAATCAGAGACTCCTTGTGCAGAAGAGGCTCAGAGACAGAAAGGGAACATGGGTACATAAGACGTTGTGAGCTAGGGATGAGGTGAGGTGCCGTGGGGGTTTCAAAAGGTCATTGTAATGCAGGGTGATAAGAAGGGCAGACCTTTAGTCAATAGAAATTTGCCCTGCCCTATACATAGATCAAAAGAAGTTACCTTTGATAATCTCTTATGGACAAGGCCTCTAATTAAAATTCTTCTAGGTAGTTAAAGGGGTGGGCTGTGATGGACACAGAAGCTTCTCTTGAGCCTGCAGCTAAAGTTACCTTCAGCTCAAAACAATCTGCATACCACAAAGGCACATCTTGGAGTGACTCCTTCTGGACCCTCACAGAACCCATACACTATGTACTGTGAATTCATTTATTGCATAAATAAGATAATTTACTTACTTAAGACAGGAGTCTCTTATTCCTTATTAAAATTAAATAAGCTATAATTTTAATCACAAGAAATAGAACATGCAAATATTTGAGATTTAAACATGACCTTTGCCCCTTAAGAGTTAATTGATTCATTATGCTCCTCTGGTCATCAGAATGTAAAATTTTTCTCATCATCTCTTTTTGTTGTTGTTGTTGAGAATGGTAGACCAACAGAGTACTTTGGATTTCCAGAGAATTTGTGATGGCAAGATTATTTACCTTGAATCTATCATTTCAACCTATAGTTTCTTTTAATTTTAACCAAGTGTAAATCAGAGTTTGGGGCTTATAATTCTTCTACAACATTCAGAAATGAAAGACTGTGTGTTGCTGAATCAGTTGTTGCAATTCCCTGGGGAATCTTTAAGTTCCTGGTGCAGAGTTCTTGGAAGCTGCTCGCTTCCTATCCTTCCAGAAACCCCCTTGTTTCATTTTTCTTGTTTCTGTGAACTACTCCAGTACTCTTCTATAAATATTTGTGCACTTACGTGAGTCGGTTTCTGTGCTAGGAACCCTAACTGATACAACTTAGTGATGATCTACAATAGTGAGTAAAAGTGAGGGAGAAAGAAGAGAGAATTACAGGCTACTCCCAGGTCTCTGATTTGGTCAACTGGATGTTGGTTCACATACTCTGAGGCAGGGGTCCTCAAACTTTTTAAACAGGGGGCCAGTTCACTGTCCCCCAGACCGTTGGAGGGCCGAAACACCCGCATGTGGCCCACGGGCCGTAGTTTGAGGACGCCTGCTCTGAGGGATGCAGGAAGTAGATTTGAGAAGGAAGATAAGTTCAGTTGGGGATACACTGAGCTTGAAGCCCATGTAGAATGTCTAGGTGGAGATGTCCAAGAGACTTGACTGAAGAGAGAAATTACAGTCATTTAGTAACTGGAGATGAGGGAGTGGGATTGCAAAGCAAGAACAGGAAGAGAAGTGGTGTGAGGCTAAAAAACCCAAAGGGATTTAAAGGGGTGGCAGAAAAAGACAAAGCAGTGAAGGTAACTGATAAGCAGAAAAGAATTAGGAGAAAGTGGCGTAGGGAAAACCAACGGAAAAGAGAGAGTTTTGAAAGGGAGGATTGAGTCAATTGTTCAAACAAGACAGATGAAAAAGTGTTTACCAGAGTTTGCAATTGGTTGTTCCTCAACCGATTAGTTTCAGGGAAGTCCAGTACGTTGAGGAAAGAATCAAGGTGCCCCTTAAATATGAGAGTAAGAGAGGACTTGGGTAGTTTTTTATTTTTTTTTTAATGAGAGACTAAGTACAAAATAGGATAAGGAGGAAGAACACTGAAGATGGACTGTTCTGGAGCAAGGGTCCTCTGGGATACATGGAAATTTTTTTAGGATACATGGGCATGGATAGTATTATTAAGAGAATCAATCTCTAGATCATTCATATTTTTTCTTCAAATTGCTTTGGCTAAGAACTCCTCCTATTTCACATAGGTCCTCTCACTTTACGAAAACAAGCCATATCTCTCAGCCATCTCCAGTCTAACTGTGGTTGATTGCCTCCAGAGGAAGAATTCCAGGACAAAGGGACAATTTGATATGTTAAATTAGGTAACAAGGAAGTGAATTTCAATTGGGTATCTTTTTTATTTTTATGCAAAAAAAAACCCTGTCCTTTTCATTAGGAGATACATTGCCAATAAAATTTTACTTTTTATGTTAATACCTCTCAAAAATTGTAACATAAAAAATATGCTAATCATTAATAGTTGAAGCCTTCAAAGAAGTTGTAATATATTTGTTGTTTTGATAAATTGTGTACTTTTAATTATGATTATTCAATCATAATAATTTTAAAAGAACCATAGAAAAATTTATAAATATTCTAATATGTATACATATATTTTGAAGAAAAGAATGAAGTGAACAGTAAGACTTTCAAGGTAAAACTATATTGCACTGGTATAAAATTATTGTGGGGGATGGAAAGGTTGCCTCATTCTCTGAAATGCAAGGTAGAGTAATATATTGTACCAGGTCAGCTTTTTGCTTTTTCCCCAGTGATATTTGGGAGTAAAAAATAAAGTGAATGGTGAAGTTTGCCTAAGGTTGGGAATTGATTGGCACTGTCTGTGAGATAGAAACCAAGGAAAGAAGGTGCCAGTATGAATTCATTGCTGCCCTGGCCAGTTTGGCTCAGTGGATGGAGCATCGGCCTGCAGACTGAAGGGTCCTGGGTTTGATTCTGGCCAAGGGTACGTGCCCAGGTTGTGGGCTCAATCTCCAGTGGGGGTCATGCAGAAAGCAGCCCATCAATGATTCTCTCTCATCATTGATGTTTCTATCTCTCTCTCCTTCTCCCTTCCTCTCTGAAATATATATATATAATTCATTGCCATCTTTGGGATTTCAGCTAAAAATGGAGTAAGTGGTATCAGAAGAGGACACACAGACCAGGAAGCAGTCAAATGGTTGAGGTGATGATGATGATCTAAAATGTACTCTAAATCCACAAGAATGAGAGCACAATGGAAGGATTCTATAGTATTGTGATTAGAGATTGATGTTTCTGAGTCTGATTTTTAGAATGTTTTGAGTCATAATATGATTTTACTAGAGGCCAGTGCACAGATTCGTGTACTTGTGGGGTCCCTTGGCCTGGCCTGCGGGGAATCAGGCTGAAACCAGCTCTCCAACATCCCCTGAGGGGTCCCGGATTGAGAGAGGGCAGCTCTCAGGTGATACACCCTGGAATCGGGCTCCCTCCTTTCTGGTTCCTCATATATCACCCGAGAACCACAGCTGCCAAGTCACTGCAGCTCGGTAGCTCCTGCGTTGAGCATCTGCCCCCTGGTGGTCATTGTGTGTTATAGCTACGGGTTGGACAGTCGCTTAGGCTTTTATATAGATAGATATGCAGTGATATATTCTTTAATCAATAACTGACTGAAAAGAGCAAAAAGGAACCATTAGTGTTGTGAACTCTGTTGGTAGATTGGACCCAGTCTCTGACTCGGCAACCAAAATAAATACCATATGAGGCTTATTTATATAGAATTTTGGCTTGTTTGGAACTTTTTGGGAATGGATAATTGAGTCATTTGGGATAGCTGGATTTTCTAGATAGTTTAGAATTGCTTATTATAACCATTGTAGATGAAAAGCTTGGTAAAATATACTTCATACTCCCTTGTTTTCTGATGCTGATATACTAAACATAATTTTACTATTTCTTGATGTCAGGACTAAAGCCATGAACATCAATTATTCAAGTGAAATAATTTCAGCGCCTATGGGGTGGACAGTACTTTTGTATTTTATAAATAACCCCAGCATGCTTTGCTTTTTGAATTCTTATAGCTTCTTTTCATAGTTTTCCTGTTTCTTATTTCTTAGGGTGTCTATTAGCACTTCTGTCATCCACGTACCTGCCCAGAAGAGCACTCTTTGATATTCTGCTTCTAATCTCCTTGGACTATGGAAAGGAGATTAGTTACCTTGTTAGAACTGTGCATACATTTAATGTGACTAGGCCTACAAAAGGAGAGAGGGGACTTTTAAGGAGTAAGAGGCACATTTTTAGTTCTTTGATTTTGTGATATCTTATTTTCTTTTCTCAGTGGTCTCTTCTCTGTCCCCTGTTCATCCCCTCCCTTCCTCCAATGCCTTCTTGTCCGTTTTTAAATGTTGAAGTAAATTCTAGATAGAAAGGATCTCAAGGCCACTACTCAAAACAAAAGTGTGTAGTAAGAAGATGAAGCTATGCCCAGCTGGTGTGACTCAGTGGTTGAGTGTTGACCTATGAACCAGGAGGTCATGGTTTGATTCCCAGTCAGGGCATATCCTGGGTTGCGGGCTCAATCCCCAGGGTGGGGCATGTAGGGGGCAGCTGATCAATGATTCTCTCTCATCACTGATGTTTCTATCTCTCTCTCCCTTTCCCTTCTTCTCTGAAATCAATAAAAATAAAACAAATAAAAAAAAAGATGAAGCTATGTAATGGGAAAAATAAACTATAAGTAGTTTGAAGGGAGAAGCAACTATTAAAAAAAGCTAGAAGTGCCGAAACCGGTTTGGCTCAGTGGATAGAGCGTCGGTCTGCAGACTGGAGGGTCCCGGGTTCGATTCTGGTCAAGGGCATGTACCTTGGTTTCGGGCGCATCCCCAGTGGGGGGTGTGCAGGAGGCAGCTGGTCGATGTTTCTCTCTCATCGATGTTTCTAACTCTCTGTCCCTCTCCCTTCCTCTCTGTAAAAAATCAATAAAGTATATATATATACTTTATATATATAAAAGCTAGAAGTATAATAAAGCCACTGGAATTGTAAGCACCATTGTAAGCGGCTATTAACTACTATCTGTAATAAGTTGTTTTTTGCCTGACAATTTCACATATACATATAGAAATGTGTGACTTCATAAAGATGTATGTATAAGAAAGTTTTACAGTAGCCTTGTTTTCAATAGTAAAAAATTGTAGACAACCTAAATACTCATTTGTAGGGGAACGATTAAATAAATTTTGTCATGTATTTAGTATGCAGCCATTTAAAAGAAGGAGGTAGTTCTGACATACATGTCATAGTGGTTAAGAGTGGACTCTGGATCCACACTGCTAGGGTTCAAATACTCTCTCCACCACTTTCCAGTTGTGGCACTTTTTTTTTTTTTTTTAAACAGATTTCAGAGAGGAAGAGAGAGATAGAAACATTAATGATGAGAATCACTAATCGGCTGCCTCCTGCAGGCCCCTTACTGGGGACTAAGCAAGCAACCTGGCAACCCAGGCTTGACTGGGAATCTAAATGAACTGTGACCTTCTGGTTCATAGGTTGACACTCAACCACTGAGCCACACCAGCAGGGCATCCAGTTGTGGCACTTTCGATACATTCTTCAACCAGCTGTGTCATAAAAATCCCTACTTCATAAGATTGTTACGAAGATTAAATTAATTCATCCAAGTAAAACACTTTAAACAGCGCCTTGCTCATTAGTATTAGCTACTGTTATCATTACTGATAGGAAAGGACAACTGTGATATATCGTTTGGTGAAAAGATAAAGTTTCATAATATGTGTAGTATGATTTCATTTTTGTCAAAACAAAAATCTGTGTACACACATATATAATTTGCATACACATGGACTCTGGAATTTCTATGTAGGAGGAACTGATGAGTTGCTAGCTGGTTTTGTCTGGAAGTAAACTTGCCTAACTTTTTTTTTTTTAAATATTTTATTGATTTTTTACAGAGAGGAAGAAAGAGGGATAGAGAGTTAGAAACATCGATCAGCTGCCTCCTGCACACCCCCCACCGGGGATGTGCCCGCAACCCATGTACATGCCCTGGACCGGAATCGAACCTGGGACCCTTGAGTCCGCAGGCCGACACTCTATCCACTGAGCCAAACCGGTTTCAGCAAACTTGCCTAACTTTTTTTTAAAACTTAGGTTCTCTATTTTTTTTAAATGACTTTAGAAGGATCTATGTGAGGTTATGGAAAGTCAAAGTCTCCCCAAACCAGTCCTTGGTGCAGCCACTTTATACATTCATAGAAATAGTCAGAAAAGGTTGTGTACACCCCTTTTAATAGGAATTGTTTCTAGGGATGAGGGGATGGTGGGCAGGGAGGTAGGGGACAACCTTTACTTTATACACTTCAATATTGTATTCTTTGAAAATAGTTTGTGTATTGACTGTGTCAACAACAAACGAAAAGAGCCAAAATGTCCTCCAAAGAAGGGATTGGTTAATTTAATGTACTATGAAGTCATGACCAAAAAGTGTGGTGGTGTACAGCTCTTGGAATTAACATGGAAGAATGTTTATGGGGGGAAATATTGACCAGAACTTTATTTTTTTTTCTATTTTTTAAAAAATATATATATTTTATTGATTTTTTACAGAGAGGAAGGGAGAGAGATAGAGAGCCAGAAATATCAATGAGAGAGAAACATCGATCAGCTGCCTCTTGCACACCTCCTACTGGGGATGTGCCTGCAACCAAGGCACACGCCCCTGACCGGAATTGAACCCAGGACCCTTCAGTCCACAGACTGACGCTCTACCCACTGAGCCAAACCGGCTTCAGCCTGACCAGAACTTCATAGTGATTGTGAATCCCCTTCCCGTCCAAGTCGTATTTGGGGCTGCACATACGTGTGTGCAGAGACAAGCCCTTGCAGGATGTGCACTCAACTGTACCTGTTAACTATCGTTTTCTCTTTGAAGTGGGGTGAGGGGAAGAAAGGGCTTTCACGTTTTTTTATGACATTCCAATTTTCTGGACATTCACTAGGGCTTTCTAGATGTCCACTTTTAGGAACAAATGCAGTTTTACCCCATGTACAATCTTGATTCCTTCCTCTTATGAAAAAAACGTATCTGATCTTGTACCTAATTTGTTACGACAGTACCATCACTTAAAGCACTGCAATTATGCAACCCCTTCATTTGAATTCCATTTTGCAAGCGTTTTTTTTTTTTTCTTCTTTTTTTTCAAGTACATGACCTCACAGACAAACTGAAGGTATACAGTGAAAATCGGTAGATCAAAAAGTAAATCACTCGGGTCACCAAAAGGAACGTAGGTATTACAATATACACGTTTTAAAACATAGCTCATAGAAGCATATATATATATATATATGTGTGTGTGTGTGTATATATATATATATATATATATATAATTTGAATTTTAACTTTAAAAAATCGGTTCATTTAACTCTTAGTAGGGCTTAGTGATTTCCCTCCACTCGGTCGTCCTCGACCCTAAGAGCGCCAGAAACCTGCCCTCGACAGCGCCTAAGGGAGCCCAGGGGCCCAGGGAGCCCGGGCCGGGGCGGCTCGCGGGGCCGGGCTCGCTCGGGACTGAGTCAGCGCCCAGCGCCGGGGCCGAGAAGTTCGGCGGGAGGCGCAGGGCGGGGCTTCCTCCCGCCGACTCCGAGCCCGGCTCCACTTTCCCGAGTCCACGTCTCTTCTCCGGACAGGCGTGTTCCTTCAGGTCGGGGCCGGCAACGTGACAGCCGCGGCGCTTTCGAAAGGCAGCTCCGGCCCCGCTTCGAGGGTCCTCCCCCCCTGCCCGAGCCCCGGGCCCGCGCTCGGAGGAGCCCCTCGCGGGTGGCAGCGAGCGGTCCCCGGGGCACAGTCCGCCGAACGCCTCGCTTCGCGGGGGCCCGAGCGCCGCATCCCCGGCATGGAGACCGGCTCGGACTCAGGTCAGAGGCCCGCGCGTCCGGGGGCCCGCTGCGGGCGGCGCGGGCGCGGCGGGACGGCGAGGGCAGGCCGCCGGGCAGGCCGCCGCGTGCCGGGTCCGCGCGGGGAGCGCTCCCGGGCCGGCTCCGGCGCGCGGGGCGGGCGGCGGCAGGTGGGCAGGACGAGCCGCGAGCGAGCGAGCGAGCGAGGGCGGGCGGCGCGCGGCGGGCCCGGCGGGGGGGCCGCTGGGAGGATGGCTCAGCTCTTTCTAAATATAAAACCGGCGTGAGTTGGGCGAGCGCGGCGCGAGCCCTCAGAGCCGCCGCGCGGGGCCGGGCGCACCGGACTCGGCCGACGGACGGCGGCGGCTCCGCAGAGGCGCGAGGCTGCGAGAGCGCCCGAGTCGCGACCTCGCGGGGGGGAAGGACGGCGAGAGCGCCGCGCGCAGGGAGGAGGACGCAGGCGGCGGGCGGGCGGGCCTCGTGGGCGCCGCGCGGCCCGCACCGGACGACCCGAGGCGGCTCCGGGTCGCTGCAGCCCCGCGAGCCGCGAGCCCCCCGCGCCGCCCGGCCGCGCGCTCCCCCTCCGGCCCCTCCCTCCCGCCGCGGCGCAACATGGCTGCGGCCGCCGCCTCCGCCTCCCAGGACGAGCTGAGTAAGTGCCACGGCGAGCCTGCGGCCGCGAGCCGGGGCCGGGGCCGCGCGGGGCCGGAGGCCGGAGGGCGGGCGGGCTAGGGCCGGGACTCGGGCCGGTGGGCAGGCGGCGGCCCGGCGTGCAGGGGGCTGGGGCGCCCGGGCCTGGCGGGCGGGGCGCCGGACGCGGCCGCCGGCGTTTGTAGGCCTCAGGTTTGCACCGTCACGTTGCGAAATTGAAACCGGAGCCCCAGGCGGAGCCACCTCTGCCCGCGATCCGCCCCGGGCTCGGGGGTGGGGGAGCCAGCCCCCTGCCCGCGGTGCCTGGGCGGGCGGGCGGGCGGGCGGACCGGCCCGAGCCCCAGGGTGACGGGCAGTGTCAGCCCGTCCCGTCTGACCCCGCGGTGCCCCCGCTCCCCGACCCCAACTGTTGAGCGAGTTTTTAGAAATAGCGCTTTCAGGGACGGGGGGAGAGGATGCCTGTCTGTGAAACCCCAGAAAGCCGCGGCGAGGCCAGGGACCGGCGGTGACCCTCCGGTGGAGCAGGAAGGACGGGAGAGCCGAGAGGGTGGCGGCGCCGGCGGCCGCCGGAGGACCCGCGGGGTGACAGCGCTCTCAGCGGGGAGAGCCAGTGCACACTCGACCTTAAACGTTGCCATTTTCCAGGGGACGGCGATCCTCGAGCCGGAGAGCGGTGGTCACCCTGAATTCCAGGCCGCCACGCCCGCCGCCCGGGCTCGCCTCGGTGCCTTGTGGGAAGTGTAGTCCCGGGGCGTGCAGGCCCACGCCGGGGCGGGGGGGGGGGGGGGTGTCATAAAAATGGAATTTGTCTAGGACGTGTAAGATTAATTTCTGATTGCGTTTGCGGGTGGTTAGATGCATGCTTTCGGTTTGTTTGTTTCCCCAAGGCCGCCCCTCGGTTAATGACAAAAAGGAGGTGTTATTTTAGGGATGCCTGTGAGTTTGACGTGGAATGAAGAAGCAGCCTGGGTGAGGTGTCCCCAAGCTTGGTGAAGTTTCTGCCGCTTTAGCCCCTTCTGAATTTTTCCATATGAAAGTAGTTATACACATAATTCCTGGGTTTTTTTTTTTTTTTTTTTTTTGGTGCTTGGCAGTTTAAAGGTACTTTGATGTGCATGATCTCATTTTTGCCCTCATAACAACCTTAGGAAGCAGGTAGGTAGGAATTATCCTTGCTTTAAGGAGGAGGCAGGTTTAGAGAGATTAAGTTCCTTGCTGTCTTCACACAAAACTGGTGTAGCAGGAGGAGTGTGGGCTCGTTTGGAAGCTGAACTAAACAATCGGGGTGTGACCCCGGGCGGGACGGAGAGGTGAGAGGTAGACCCGGGGCTGAGAGCCACTGGGTTGCTTGCTTGTCTGTCAGTTCCGAGCTGGAGCACCACCAGGCCTTCTGGGGAGACTAGTTCCCTGATTTTTTCCTTCCGTTTTTTTTGTTTGTTGTTATTGTGGTAAAATACACATAACAAAGTTTACCATCATCACCATTAAGTATACAATTCAGTAATATGAAGTACATTCATTTTGTTCTGCAAGCATCACCAGACTCTTCAGAGCTCTCTTTATCTTGCAAAACTGAAATTCCATATACGTTGAACCCTAACTCCTCTCAGCCCCTGGCAACCACCATGCTACTTTTTGTCTCTGATTTTGACTACCCTATGTATCTCATGTAAGTGGAGTCATACAGGGTTTGCCTTTTTGTGACTTGCTTATTTCACTTAGCATCAAGTCCTCAAGGTTCATCCATGTTATGGCATGTGACAGAATTTTCTTCCCTTTTAAGGCTGAATGATATTCCACTGTATGTATACGTCACATTTTCTCATCCATTTCATGTCAATGGAAACTTGGGTTGCTTGTATGTTCTAGTGATTATGAATAATGCTGCTATGAACATAGGTATACAAATAACTTTGAGATCCTGTTTTCAGTTCTTTTGGGTATTTACCCAAAAGTGGGGTTGTTGGGTCATATGGTCATTCTATTTTTATTTTAAAAAAAACCTTACCTGAGGATATGTCTTTTTATTGATTTTTAGAGAGAGAGAGAAAGAAACATCTATTGGTTGCCTATCATAAGCACCCTGACATGGATCGAACCTGCAACCTGGGTATGTGCCCTGACTGGGAAACAAATCGGAGACCTTGCTGTGCATGGGACAGTGCTCAAACAACCACTGAGCCACACAGGCCAGGGCAGGCCTCAGTATTTTTTTTTTTTTTTAATACATTTTATTGATCTTTTACAGAGAGGAAGAGAGAGGGACAGAGAGCCAGAAACATCGATGAGAGAGAAACATCGATCAGCTGCCTCCTGCACACCGCCCACCGGGGACGTGCCCGCAACCAAGGCACATGCCCCCGACCGGAACCGAACCCGGGACCCTGAGTCCACAGGCCGACGCTCTATCCACCGAGCCAAACCGGCTTCGGCAGGCCTCAGTATTTTTTATGGGTATGAGGTGGTCTGACATTAAAAATTTTGATATTGCATGATATTTATTCCTATTGTACCAATAAACACGTTAAAATCTGAAGTACTACTTGGAATGGCGAACAAAACTAGAAGTGGATATCATTTTAGTCTTTTAAAGAGAAGTAGGGGGAGAAAGAGAGAGAAACATCAATGTGAGAAACATTTGCACATGCCTTGACCAGGGATCAAACCCGCAACCTGGGTATGTGCCCTGACTGGTAGAAGAAACTTCCGTCTTTCGGTGTACCAGACGATGCTCTCCAACCAACTGAACCACACTGGCCAGGGCAGAGTGGATATCATTTTAAAGTGGTTGATGTATTTGTACTTTAGGTACCTGTTAAAGTGCTGATAGTACTTCTACTTCTAGTTAAGGAATTTTTTGGCTTTATCAGCAGCTACTGGAAAAGTTAAGAACAAATAGTTCCAATCTTGCTTTTCCAGTGTTTTGTTTGGTTGAATTATCAATCATCGACCACAGATGTCTGTTGACTTGATTTCTGTATTTCTTCAGGAAATGGCAGTTGGCACCTTAGAATAATTTAACTTGAAGTCACACACATATATACTGTTTAAGAAGTTTCAAATAAACTACTTTTAGTTTCAGAATGGCTATAATAAAAGAATAGATGGCTGGCACAAAGGTGCTTTTTAAAATTCTGCCATAAAAAAGGAGCTAAGTATCTGAATATTTACTGGCTATTGTTTCTGACTAGTAGATGATGATAAAAGCAAACTACAACATGCTAGCATTGTTTTTCCTTAATAGCTTATTGTAAAAATCTTCAAATATACAGAAAAGTTGAAAATGAGCATTCATATACCCCTACTTAGATTCTACATTTGATATTTTACTAGCCCTATCACATGTCTGTCCATCTTTCAATCTATGTTTTATTAATCATCTAAACTATGTTTTTAGTGTACATTTCAGTGGCATTATGAATCCACTTTTTGATGCATTTCAATGTAAATTGGAGGCATCAGTACACTTCCTCCTAAATATTTCAGCACTAGCATTGTTATGCTTTGTATATATTCTTTCAGTTGTCAAAATAATCCTAAGAGGTAGGTAAAAATTATCGCTGTTTTATGGAATGGAAAACAGACTTTAGGCTCCCAAGCTCCAGCAGCTAGTCAGTGGTAGAGTTGGATCCCAGGTGTCTCAGACGCCAGTGTGCGCTCATAACCAGCCTTCAGGCTGAATTACTTCTGTGCATCACAGAGTGTTCGTGCTGATGAAAAGATCAAGTCAGATGCTTTGCTAAATTCTCTGCAAAATGTTACTTTAATTCAACTATTTGACGGCTATTTAACATTGCTGTAGGGAACAAAAGAATTATAATTCTGTTGAGAAGAAAGAGGAGGAATCCATATAAATGATATAACTAAGTGCCAAAATGTATTATAATGCTAAAGCAATATTATCATCTGTAGTTCCCAGGTCTGTTATTTAGAGATGTACAGCTGTGATAACACAGTTTCCATTTTTTACCTTTACATTTGAAGTGATATACATATTATAAGTTTAAATTAAATCTATCCCTGCTTTCAATTGTATTTGCCACCGCACTTTTCAGGAGCTCCTGAGAAGCAGAATTAGGGTTGTCTTATTTTACTTTATTTTTTTTGGAGTAGTATCATTGATGTTATGAGGGTTAGCAAAAGGTATGAGTTGGGATTTGTTAGAATTTGTTTTCACAAATATCATTAATTGTCACTTTGAGTCAGGTATTGTAATAGAATCATAGTAAAGCTGATGTTTCAAGGCTTAACCATGTGTTCTGATCACTTTGTACGTGTTGACTGATGGAGCCGTGCAGCAGTGTTCCCTGTGAATTTGGTGCTGCTATTTTCTCAGTGGTGGAGCTTCCCTCGTTTTACAGTCATGGCTTGAACTCAGATTCTCCAATTCCTACGTTTGTTATTTCTGCTCTACCACTGTATTTACTGTATCCGAAAGGGAAAATATACAGTTTATAACAAGGTCAACATGGCTTTCCCTCCCATATCTTTCTAGCTTCTGGAATAAATTTGTAGTGTGTAAAATGTGGCAACATTCTGATGTATATTGAATAGAACATAGATTTTGAGGTAAGATGCCAAAATAAAGAGAACAGTTAGTTCTGACAAAGGCAGTTCTGAAATCTAGTTTGTGAATTACTTAAGGTTATTGTCTGTAGTTTTCTTTCTTTGTATACAAACTATTTGGAATGAAATGAATTTCAGTGCAGGGCATGTGGGTTAGTTATTCTCGTAAAATCCTCTGCCAGTTCATGGAAAAGTTAACCGTATAGTTATGTTTTAGCAGTGGGTATGGAAATTTCTGACAGAAAGAAGGAAGCACTTGAGACTTTTCACCTGGTCAGCTGTTCAGTGATTTCATATTCTGGGCTTTATAATTATAAGGCATCCTCAGTATCTGATCTTCACTGGGATAAAGACAATGCATGGAGGAGTAACAACCTGTAATCTTAAGGCACACTGATACTATTCGATTTGACCGTTTGACACAGCCATGGGAAACTTCAGCTGCAAAAGTTGGTCAGATAATCAGCATGTCGAATACCTTCTGAGAGAGTCTCTCTGCCAGTGCCAGGAATCCTAGTGCCTTTTAGAGGATGAGCCATGGTGTAAGCTGTGTAGGTGAATGGGATTCTGTGGGCATACTGATATGGTACCTTTAATGACAGCCATACATGAAATTGAACTGATCTTTGGCAAAAAGCTAAAGCAAGCCTGTATCATTTAAATTTTGGTTACTTAATCAAATAGGAATGTTAAAATGGAAAATAATATTTCTGTGTTGTTGTTTTTTTTTTTACCAACTTCTAATCTTTCAATTTCATCCTATTGTTTTTCATTATGCTTTCAGTAAAATGTAATCCTATATAATAAAAGGCTAATATGCAAATTATCCCCTCGACTGGGAGTTCGACCAAGGGGCAGGCCGGCCAGCCAACCACCCGCAGCTGCTCCTCCCGGCCAGCCCGGCCCGATCGCCCTTATTGGGGCGGGCCAGCCGGACCCCACCCATGCAGGAATTCATGCACCAGGCCTCTAGTATTTAATAAAGGCCAATGTCTGTGAGAATTGTTGGCACTAGGGCATTCGGCCTTGTTCAGAAGATGTTAAAATTGTAGTCACTGCCAGTAGCTCAGATGGTGTGATCCATTTTGCTCCAGATTAGCGGTTGTCAACCTTTCAGACCTCATGGACCACCCACAGACCACTGGTTGGTGACCACTGTTCCAGATGGTCTGATCCAATCTCTGGTTTCAGGTCTGACCAGTCTCTGCCTTGATACTTGCCATCTTGTATGGCTTGTTTTTCCCACATGTTTATCAGGTCAGTAAGCAGACTTTAAAACTGAGTGACTAACATAATGGCACTGTCCTTGGAGGCCTTAGAATTCAATGTAGAGATAGATTTATATGTAAATACTAGTGGCCCAGTGCACGAAATTCGTGCACATTAAAAGGGAATTAATTAGAGGAAATATTTTAATATTGCTGTTTGCCCTTTCTCTATAATAGAAATGTCAGAGATGAAAGAAAATTAGTAAAATGTATATGGAAACCTTCCTCCTGTCAGAGTCTGGGGCGTGCCGCGGGACCCAGAGTCAAGTCCCTGCCCACCTGCGTGCACCTCGATATCACGAGAGACCCAGACCCAGACCCAGACCCGGCCGGCCCCACCCCCATTGGGCGAGATCCAGACCCAGCTGGCCCCAACCCCATCAAGCCCTGTCAGGTGGGGGGGCACAGCCTCAGGTCCCCCGTCAAGCCCTGCTGGGGCGGGGGGCGTGGCCTCAGGTCCCGTCAAGCCCCACCAGGCAGAGGCGTGCAGACTCAGGTCCCTGCTGATTGCTTGTTAAGGCTCGTTACGGGAACTCGGCCTCCGCTGTGGGTGCAGCCATCTTGAGTTACGAAAAACCCGCCTCCACTGTGGGCACAGCCATCTTGTGTTATAGAAACCCCGCCTCCACTGTGGGCTCTGCCATCTTTGTGATGGCATGACAGTCAATTTTCATATTCCCTCTTTATTAGATTCCTTCTTTATTAGATAGGATAAATAATGTGAAGTATGATGAAAAATGCCTAACAGTTCTTTGGAAACGGCAAAAAGTGATACTAGTATTCCATCTTAAGGGAACAGTAGCTTGAGCTAAGACAGAGGTTGGAAAATAATGTGTCTTTCCGAGAAAGTTTGAGTAAGTCTGATATGCTGGAATGGGGGTGCTATGGCTGCATGAAGTACTGGGGAAGGAGATAAGATTTGGAGTTTGAGACTTGGCCCTTTCTGCCTTTTATTACTTGGGATGTTGGGCAAAATATCTTACCTTTGTAAGTCTCAGTTTCTTTATCATAAAATTGGGATAATAAGAAATACTCATAGTGCTGTTAGGATTAATGTACATGAAAATGCACTATATAAACAATTAAGCTCTGTATAAATTATTGCTATTTTTTAGGGGGAGCAGTAGGAGATGAAGCTGGGAAGATAGGTTGAGGCCAGTTCATATAGGAATGTCAACGCAACTAGTTTGGACTTTGTTCTGTAGACAGTGGAGAACCATCAAAGGCTTTTAAGCAGTGGTTGTAACATGAGTAGATTTGTTTTATAAGGATAACAGGTGGCAGTGGTGTAACATTGATTACAAAGATCCAGAGAACACGAGCAGCAAAGACTTATTAGGAGGGTATCACAGTGGCCAGGGAAAGGAAATTTATGGTCTGAATTGGCAAGGAGGTAATATAATCTAGAATCTCTAAAATAGGCAGAAATTACTGGCTGGCTAGATGAGGGTTATTCAGGAGAGGAAGGAGTTAGAGATAATTCGAATAATCTACCTGAGAGGTGAGAGGGATGGGGGGAGTGTAGTCTCTAGACCAGGCGCCCTCAAACTACGGCCTGCGGGCCACATGCGGGTGTTTTTGCCGTTTTGTTTTTTTACTTCAAAATAAGATATGTGCAGTGTGCATAGGGATTTGTTCATAGTTTTTTTTAAACTATAGTCCGGCCCTCCAACAGTCTGAGGGACAGTGAACTGGCCCCCTGTTTAAAAAGTTTGAGGACCCCTGCTCTAGACAGATGTAGGGAGGTGGAAGTAGAAAATAGAACAGATTTGTGTTCAACAAATAAATTATTTGTTAAATGAATGACTGAATAATTGAGGCACCCATGTTGGGTTGTTTAGGGAGACTGTTTTGGATAGAGGCTAAAACTGTCTGGCATTGAAGTCAGAGCTGGCTTTGAATCCTGGCTCTGCCACTTTGTAGTTAATGTCCTAAAGAAGGGATTTAACTTCTGGGTCTTGGTTTTCTCATCTGTAAAATGGGAAAATAACAAAACCTATTTTACAGGGTTGTTATAAGAATGGTAAGAGAATGCATGCTAAGAACTTGGCACAGTGCTAGGCAAGTGGATTGTAGGTGTGTGAGAACTTTAGTTTTGAAGCTTGGGGAAGAGGAGGGATGATGGTGGAGTCATGGGAAAGGACAGATTGTCCAAAGGACAGCTGTTTGGGGGCTATGTATATGTAGGGGTGAGAAAAAGACAAAGAAGAATCAGGGAAGGGGATTAGGAGTGCTGAGAGAGGGCAAAGGTTCCCAGAGTTATGACTGTTAGGTTCTCAGTTAAAATGTGCTAATAACATGTGCCTACATACTGATATTTTTCTTATAAAATTATTGTATATTTCAGATACTTTCTTTTAATTTTGATGCAAGGTTTTGTGTGTTTATGATATATACATATGCACATATATGGTAAAATATATGTTGCATTGGTATTAGAGTTTTTTAGTCTTCAGTGAATAATTACCAGTGTATTTTTAAATTATTAGCATATTCTACATAGTAAATTTTTTTTATACAGTACATTTCTTATTCTTTCTCCAATTTGGTAATCACTATGGGGCATCAGGGGATCTTAGCATAGAAATGAAAAGTGCTTTAAAAAAAATGGTATCTATGGTCCTGGTTGGGTAGCTCAGTTGGTTAGAGCATCATCCTGATATGCCAAGGTTGCCGGTTCATTCCCAGGTTAGGGCACATAAAAGAATCAACCAATGAATGCATAACATAAATAAGTGGAACAACAAATCTGTGTTTCTCTTTCTCTCCCTCCCTCTCTCCTTTCCTCTCTCTCTAAAATCGATAAATAAAAATCAAAATAATAATAAAAAATGGTAGCTGTAAGTATAAATCTTTTAATTGTTTTTTTTTCCGGTGTTCTAAATAATAGATTCTTTATACAATTGCATATGTACGAGTGGATGAACATACCCTTGGTGATCCAGAGGATTTTTGTCAAGACTGGATAAACCATGTATCACATTGATTGTAGAGGTTAGTAGATTTAGTTCTTTAGGATGTATGCATTTTTTTTTGTAGCAGAATTTAAAAATGCATTGATTATCAAGCAACAGTTACCCCTCTAGGTCTTCATGGGCTTTTCTCCTTTTCTAGCTATCCTGAGAGAATCAGTTTAGTTCATGTTAGTTTCTATGGACCTGAAGCTCTATTCTCTGTCTTCACATAAACATAAGTTCGCAAAGATGTTACTTAGCAGTGTGCACAAGGAAAAGACTGAGTGTTAAGTTTACAAGTAGCATTGTCTGCCACAACCACAAAAAATGATTTTACTTGCTCCAGGAATATCATCATGGAATTAATTGTTTTGTTTGTGAAAAGAGGTATTGATAGAGGTATTATTCTGGTAATTGGATAGTGCTAATTCTGCCATTTTGTCATGCACTGTGATGGAAAAGCCACTTGATTCTACTTCATTCTGAGAATGAATAAGAGTATGGTGTCAGTTTCACTCTTGGATGATATTGGATGGTCCTTTGATTGAAACTCTGTAAGTTCAGATTGTAATTCTCAGATGTCATGGGCTGAATATACTATGAGTGTCTGGGATTTTGTAGCTTCAATCCAAAGGTGCGTTTTATTGCTATCTTCTAACTTAACTATTGGGTTCCTCCTCCCCCAGTGCATTCTGTTTTTCAGTATGTATATTGCTGTTGGTGATGTATGATGCCTTAATTCATTTAGGTGGAATTTTGAGGGATGCATTGAATGGAATATTTTATAAATCAAAGTTCAGCATTGGAACAACATTTGTTATTTTACATATCTTCATTCCATCACAGAGAAATGGAAAATTGGGCGGTTGAAGGAATTGTTTAGAATTGAATTGTTTAGAAGATAAATGAGGAGGACATTGTTTATTCACTCTTAGATTCTTTCTTTCTTAAAGATTTTGGGCCTGTAATAGATGTGTTAATGTCATTGTGATATAGTGAAGGCAAGCAGGTCAAACCACAAATGCTGGGATTTAAATAAAGAACATTCTAGAGTTTACACATCAAAATGAGCATTGTCCTAAGTAATTAGCTGGATCTGAACTATCATATTTGACTTTTATGCAGTCTGAACTCTTGCATAGTATATATTACCTCCTCTGAGCCAGCTTTCATAAGCTAATCTCTCTGCTCATCAGTTTACTAACACTGATTTCTAAATGGGTATCTGCCAGTTACTGTCTCTGAGGGAAAGGGCTCCTTGGGAGGTGGGAATGTTTGTGGACCTCAGTGCATCTGGGGTCTGGCACTTATTTATTAAATTTAGGATACATATGCGGGTTGCTGTCTCCTCACTTGGTCCAACTCTGCCTAGCTAGCCCTCTGACTTCTTTCCTTCCTCTGTGTGTGTGTGTGTTAGGGGAGGAGGGGGCAGTACGGGATGGGGTGTGTGAGCAGGGAGGAGTGGTCTTGCTATGGGCTATGCTGGGTTGGTTGGAAGGGGGCTTAAAGTAGCCTGACATCATATGTAGATGGCTAGGATTTCTGAAGTGGCAGGAGAAGAAAGACTCCCTTTCCTTGCTTAGAATCTAGTCACTAGTGTATCCTGATGCAGGGGTTTCCATATTGGAGTATCTGCCTGGGCCCTGGGAATATCTGCCTAAGACTGGTAGGCTAGGGCACAGGAAGATGGTCTGTCGATTGCCATATTTTTGGATGGGAGGGGTGCAAGCAGGGACTGTGTTAGTAGGAATCTCTTGCTCAGGACCTCATTGTCTGCAAGGGTTATTTGCCACCCCCTTGGACTGCCCTGGCTAGAAGGAGGCAACTCCTGCAGCAACTGTGATGGGTTGTCTCTTTCTTGGAATGGATCCTCTCCCCACCTCCGACTTAATATTTAGTGCTAGATTTCCTGACATTCCCCTTTTTAAGTTCATTTGCATTTACGGAGTTCCTTTTAAAAAGGTGGGGGAGGGAGCAATCCTGTATTTAAAAGGGAAGGAGTAGCCCTGGCTGGTATGGCTCAGTTGCGTGCCTACTATATACCACCAAACGGTAGTGGTTTCAGGGCACATACCCAGATTGTGGGTTTGATTTCTGCTTGGGGTGTGTAAAGGAGGCAACCAATTGATGTTTCTCTCTCCTCTCTCTCCCTCTAAAATCAATAAAATATATTCCTAGTGAAGATTAAAGACAAACAAACAAACAAACAAAATCTTTAAAACAACAACAACAAAACTAAGGAGTACAGATTACAATTCTAAGCATTAATTCCTCAAGAAGTTTCCTGTTGACCTCATTAGGATTTTTCCAAGTATTAGAGTGGCATTTAGTACATTGAAATGGTATAGAGGAATCAATAGATATGTGGATTTTAACTTTTATTTAGTACCTAGTTAGGTTTATAATTCACAGGATTTATTTACCAGAAAAGTATGAGTATTACATACAAAATCTAGATGCCAGCTAGAGCTTCCTTATTCTTCATAGTTTCAGCCTCAAACTCATAATTGCAGATTATTGTCAACATTCAGGGGTATTTATCCTCCCTCCATCACATCTAGTTTTTATGAATTTCCTATAATTTACTTTACTTATGCTTTTCTTACCTTCTGGGCTTCCTTCTAAAAATGGTGTTTTGGTTCCACCCAGGTCAGCGTGGACATGAAACTCCCTGTTTCACTGGTATGCACACATGATCCCCTTTTCCAAGCATTTCAGGAATTTAGTTAACTCTTAGAGATGCGGTGAGTCATGGGGCAAGGCCTTGCTGTGGAGCTTTGATTTTCCTCCCGTTCACTGATCCATCCTCCCTCCATCTCTTTTTCTTTTCTCATTTCCGCTGTGCAGTAACTATGCACCCTTCCTGATTTGGAGCAGAACAGTTCTGCCACACAATTGGACCCTCTGGAATTTTTTTCATTATCCTCTTTCTCCTTCTCTTCATCATCTTTCTCTAAAAAAGAATCCTAAGCACTTGTCATAGGAATGAAAAATATACAGTCCCTTTTCTAAGAGGTTCTGATGTCAGGTATTATAAATTGTGTCAATGTAAGAAACATTCAAACCAGTAGAGAATTTTTGTGAGTTTGAGCTAAACTGATGACAATTGCCAGGAAGAAAATCTCAACAGATTGAGAAAATACTCCAGAGAATGGCAGTTTTGCATCTTATTTTATATATTACAATTAAAAGAGAAGATGTTAATGGGTTACATAAAATTCATTGGTGATTTGCCCAGTCCCGCCCCGACGGCCACCTTCTAATTAATTACTTTCAATGTGCACGAATCAGTGCACCGGGCCTCTAGTGTTATGGGCAAAAAGACAATAAACAGGCTTAAGTAAGGTGAAAGTTGACCTTTGTCAGGGAAGATTCTAGCCTAGGACATTAACTACCCACCATAAATTGCTTTAAGTTAAGTTTTAATTTCAGATTATGCTAAGTTACTTTAGGTCTCTGAGTTTGTAAGTCCGCCATACGGGCCTTCCCTGAGCTTGTCAGGTTTAGTATGTGGCCCCTTTTCATCCAGTTGCCTTGCTGTAGATGTTAACTGTATAAACTTATTTTTTTTCTTTATGCCTGTATAAACTTCTAAGTAAAAAAAAACAAAAAACTTCTAAGTAGCTTTTCTAATGCAGAGGAAGTAAGATTTCATATATTCAACAGGTATTTGAGCAACTACTCTCTGCGAGGCACTGAGTTAAATGCTGGGATACCAAGAGACTTATGTCACTGTTTCTCAACCCGGGGAGCTCTAGAGATGGATGGAGGGAGTCAGGTGGAGTCAGATTCAAGTCATACCTCAAAGAGTTGTTATGGCTAGTGAAGGGAAAATTGGGCAGTTACATAATGTACACATAAGTGGCAGGAGAGATGTAGAAAGGTCTATGGGAGTTTATAGTGCCAGAATGGGATGTGTAAGTGTGGAGCATTTTGGGTTTGAGCTGGACTTTGAATAGGGAGGATTTGGATGTGTGGAGATGAAGAGATGGTTGGGAGAGTATCCCCGGTAGAGGGACTGGTTAACAGAAAGAATTGGGCTGGGAGAACATACAATACACTTAATAAGCTGTTGCTTATCAGTTTGGATGGCAGTTGGGGAATGAATGGGATGAATGGTTGAGAAAGTCCCTTGAGGCTAGAATCTTAGAAAGGACTTCCTCTCTGATCTGATATTCATCCTAGGCATGTGTTGACTGCTTAATTTTTAATGTATTTTTATAGAAGTACATTTCTTGCCCAGCTGATGTGGCTCAGTGGTTGACCCATGAACCAGGAGGTCATGGTTAGATTCCTCTACAGGGCACATGCCCAGGTTGCGGGCTCCATCCCTAGTAGGGGGTGTGCAGGAGGCAGGTGATTGATGATTCTCTCTCATCATTGATGTTTCTATCTCTCTCTCCCTCTCCCTTCCTCTCTCAGAAATCAATTTTTAAAAAAAATTATTTTTTTTCCCAGTCAAGACCTTCCATTTGTACTTGGACCCAGTTGTGAGCTGGTTTAAGCAAAAACGGGGCACTTACTATGAAGGAATCAAGGAGTCTATGGAAACAAGAGGGGCCTGTTTCAAACAAGAGAGGTTTGGAACGAAGGACTGGAAGTCATCAGTTCTGCCAACTTCTCTCTGCGCCTCCATGCTATTATTTCTGCAGACCAGCTTTTCCGATTTGTGCTCCATAGGGTAGGCTGAGGATGCCCATGTCATTTCTCTCCTGGCGTACTCTTATTAAGTACAGGCATTCAGGGAGGCTTAACTCTTTGGTCCCAATTCTGAACCTGAGGAACGGATGAATTGAGTGGCCACACTGGCTGTGGCCAGGGTACAAAGTCATGTGGTACATAGTTGTCTAGTAAAGCTTAGAATCTCTCCCATATTCTCTGCCTCAACCTTACTATAATCAGCCTACTAGAAAGAACATTGGGTTTGGAGTTGGACTTCCTGAAGTTTGAATTCTAGCCCTGCCACTTAGTACCTTTGTAATCTTGGTCAACATTCTTAACGAATCCTAAGCTCTCTTTCCTCATCTGTTAAGTTGGAGCTAGTATTACCTACTTCAAAAAATAATACTTTAGAGGTAGGTAGGTACTGTATATTTGGAGGGTAAAGACCTTTCTAAGTTTAACTTACAAGTCTGTGTCTTGTTAGCTTGGACACCTTTGGCAAGTCAGATCCGAAGCCCCAGTTTTTTATGCATAAATGCAGACAATAGCTGCTCACCTCACAACGTGTTTTTTTGATACTTAAAAGGCCATGTGAAACTGCCTTGTGAGCATAATGTATTTACACATGTGTGAATCAGAGGAAAGTAAATACCATTTACTTTATTTGAGAATATTTCTGGGAGAATATTTCTTTGTGAAATTGTTCTATTATAGTCTAGTGTATTTCTGTGGTAACTTGACAGATCTTTCTCAAAATAATCCTGTAGCTTTAGGCTATTAATTGCTTTATGATGCAGTATGCAGTACTCTAGGCATTTTCAGCTTTCCCTTTTAATCTCAGCTTACAATTAAGGCTTCTAACTTGATTTGTAATTTAAAATTTATTTTCATAATTCAGAAAAAATGTTCTTTGTAGAAGATTTTTTTAAAAATCTGAAACCTGTTGTTATCAGTGGAAGTGGAGTTCTTGGGGTGCTGTGAGGATAAGAATTTCCTGAGGCCCCCATGAGAGGATGGGGTTTCATGGAAAGCTTTATTGATGATGTAAAATTAAAGGGGTTCCCTTAAGGTCCTATCTCTTGTCCATCTTGCCATGGAAGAACTCCAATCCTGTCTTCAGCAGGGCCAGAATTAAGGCCACTGCCATAGTTTCTGCTCCATGTTCAATTCTAATCCAGTTCAGCATCCTGTGTATGAAGTCCCCATATCCCATGTCCCATGTCCCATGGCCATGCAACTGCTTAAGGCCACATGGCTATATGCCCATGTGCTTGCCTCTTCTCTCTCCATAGCCATGTGGCCTTAAGCAGCAAGAGAGAGCGAGAGCAAGAACAAGAGTGTGAACAAGAGCAAAAGAGAGCACAAGAAAGATGTAACTCTTGGGGGTTTTTAACCAGGAGTTTAGATTTTGTGCCCTTCTGATGGGTCCACCCTCTAGCCAATCCATTGTTTCCAAGACTAGACTGACAGACAAGCACCTTTCCTACATCATCTTGACTTCACTGCACATGCATCCACCTCCCCTTTTGTTCAATCCCTTCTTCCAGTGATTTGCAGGGAATGGACCAGTGGTTGGTTCCCTGGGGAGTGTGAAGCTGTGGCTTCCTGATGAAACTTCTGAGATGACCATCTAGCCTATCTAATAAAAGAGTAATATGCAAATTGACCATACCTCTGCTACACCAACAAGCCACGCCCACAAGCCAATCAGGAGCGAATATGCAAATAAACCCAACCCAGATGGCTGCGGCCATGGAGAGCAGGAGGGAGGCTTGGGCTTCCCCGGCAATGGAGGAAGCCAAGCTTTCTGCCTGCCCTTGCCGGCCTAGGCCTCCACTCAATGCTACAAAGTTTCAATGATAGAAGATAAATAAATCCCAATAAAAATGACGGCAGCCACAGAGCTGGAGAGAGCAGGAGGCTAGGATGCCCCCGGTGATGGAGGAAGCCAAGCTTTCCGCCTGCCCTCACTTGCCTTGGCCTCCACTCAATGCTACAAAGTTTCAATGATAGAAGATAAATAAATCCCAACAAAAATGGCAGCAGCCATGGAGCTGGAGAGAGCAGGAGGCTAGGGTTGCCCCTGGCGATGGAGGAAGCCAAGCTTCTGCAGCCCTGGCTGGCCTAGGCCTCCACTCCAGGCTACAAAGTTTCAATTATAGAAGATAAATAAATCCCAACCGAAATGGCTGCAGCCATAGAGTGAGCAGAAGGCTTGGCTCCGCTCAAGGCTACAAAGTTTCAATTGTAGAAGATAAATAAATCCCAAATACCAGGGCCTCTGCTTGGGTCGCCGGGGTCATGGCTGGCCTGCAAACCACCACAGGCCCCTCGCCCAGGCTGCCCTACGCCCCAAGGGAACCCCCACCCTGATCCGGGACACCCTTCAGGGCAAACCAGCTGGCCCCCACCCATGCACCAGGCCTCTATCCTATCTAATAAGAGAGTAATATGCAGATTGACCATCACTCCAACAACAAGATGATTGCCCCCATGTGGTCAAAGATGGCCACCACAAGATGGCCAGCACGGGAGGGCAGTTGGGAGGGACCAGGCCTGCAAGGGAGGGCAGTTGGGGGCGATCAAGCCTGCAGGGGAGGGCAGTTAGGGGTGACCAGGCCGGCAGAGGAGAGAAGTTGGTGGTGACTGGGCCTGCAGGAAAGGGCAGTTGGGCGGGGGCCCAGGCCTGCAGGGGAGAACAGTTAGGGGTGACCAGGCCTGCATGGGAGGGCAATTAGGGGTGACCAGGCCTGCAGGGGAGGGCAGTTAGGGGTGACCAGGCCTGCAGGGGAGGGCAGTTAGGGGCAAACAGGCTGGCAGGGGAGCAGTTAGGCATCAATCAGGCTGGCAGGGGAGTGGTTAGGGGGTGATCAGGCTGGCAGGCAGAAGTGGTTAGGGGCAATCAGGAAGGCAGGCAGGCGAGCAGTTGGGAGCCAGCAGTCCTGGATTGTGAGAGGGATGTCCCAGATTGGAGAGGGTGCAGGCTGGGCTGAGGGACACCCCCCCCACCCAGTGCACGAATTTTGTGCACTGGGCCTCTAGTATAGTATATAAAAGCCTAAGTGACTGTTATGACCAGAACTGGTCAACCAGTCACTACGATGCACACTGACCACCAGGGGGCAGATGCTTACGCAGGAGCTGCCCCCTGGTGGTCAGTGCACTCCCACAGCCAACCTCCCGCGGCCCCTCCCCCAGGGCTCTGATCAGGGGCAGCGGCAGGCCAACCTCCCGCAGTCCCTCTCCCTGGCCGGCTGCCCCCACTCCCCTCCCCGCAATGGCCCTGATCACTGGCCATGCCGTGGGACCCCACCCGTGCACGAATTCGTGCACTGGGCCTCTAGTGCTTATAATGTTTGGCCTCCCCTTTTCTCTCTTTCTATTATTAATATTAACTGGCTAATTAGGACGATAATACTGTCACCTTGAAATATAACTGTTTTCTTTTTTTAAATCACACAAGTTATTCATGTTCATGAAGTAAATTAGTGATGACATAGAATAAAACAAATAAGCAAAAAAAAAAAAAATCCATATGGGGATATTCAATACCTTATAGTCCTCTTTTCCTATTCTTTTTGACAGTGTATGCTTTTCTTGCATACTTCCCAAGGAGTGTTTTGATGTTCAAGTTGTTAGGAAAAGGTGACATCTCTAAGGAAACTGATTTATTGCTTTTACTTTATGGGTGTTTCTTTTTCCTTAAGTGATGATGTGAGTGAAATACTAGTATTTGCCTTTTATAATCCTGTGAGAAAATAGCCTTTCCTCCTTAACTTGGAAGTCAAAGTTATATATTTTTTGGAGAGATCTGGAGAGTGAACGATTTCTGTGGATAGTTTTAATTCTCAGGAATGATTACAAATTTTCAGAAAAATCAGTGGCTAATCCTTCACCTTGGTTGGTTGGTTGTTTCTTCCTTGGGAGGGTAGAAGGAGGAAGGTTTCTTCTTTCACTTTAGATAGAGAAACTAAAGAGGTGAACAATATGAGTTAGAGAATTATGTAATGAAATTAAATGAGTATATTTATTTTTAGTAGTTTTTTTGCTATATGAATGTAATAGTTGACATAATCTAATCTGGATTTTGTTGTTTTGGAATTTAAGAATCTCAATGGTTTAAAAAAAAATTTTTTTAATTGACCGGAGAGGAAGGGAAAGGGAGAGAGAGAAACATAAATGATGAGAGAGAATCATTGATCTGCTGCCTCCTGCATGCCCCCTGTAGGGGATGGAGCCCGCCACCCGAGGCACGTGGCCTGACTGAGAATAGAACTGTGATTTCCTGGTTCATGGGTCGATGCTCAACCACTGGGCCAAACTGGCCGGGTAGAAATCTTTATTTTGTACAAGTTTCAAATAAATGTTTTTACTTGAGTTGGGTGATAGTTACATAGTAGGTGTTTATAATAATTCATTAAACTATATGTTTTATACATTTTTCTAAATGTTTAATTTCACAATGAAAAGGATTAAAAAAACCCACAAAAAGAATAGGTTTCCTATATCCCTCCATGTGCCTCCCCCCAATAAAAAATTCCAGCTGGATTAAGGGTTTGGATGCAGAAAGGAAAATCCTAAGAGCTAGAAGAAAACATAGATAAATAAAGATATGTGTCAGAGTCTCCAAGACCACCCCAAGGCTCAGTGATTTGCTAGGAGGATTCATGGCACTCAGCATATAGTTGTACTCCTGGCTAAGATTTATTATAGGGAAAGGACACAAAGCAAAATCAGCAAAGGAAAAGGTACATGGGGGTGAAGTCCAGAGGAAACCAGGTGCAACCTTTTCAGAGTCCTCTCCCAGTGGAGTCACACAGGCCAAACATTAATTCCTCCAGCAACGAGTCATGACAACACGTTTGAAATGTTGTCTGCAGACATGCAGTAGAGACTCAGTGCTTAGGGGTTTTATTCGGTGCGCGTCACATTGGCACTTTCTGCCTAACACATACCAAAATTCCAGTTTCCCAAAAGGAAAGCAGGTGTTCAGCATAAACCATATTGTTTGTATAAATAGTTTAGACGCAGTGAGTCACTCTTATCAATTCTGGAAATGATGGGAACTGTTCTGAAATCCAAGTTTCCAGATGCCAGCTGAGGGCCAGTCTTGGCAAGTGAAGACTTCAATAGCAGTCTCATGCTTGCTGTGTTCATTCCTTTCTGCAGAATATAACATTTTTTATAATCCTGGAGTGAAAAGGGCATGAAAAAATTTTTTAAAATATGTTTTTATTGATTTTTAGAGGGGGGAGGGGATAGAGAGATAGAAACATTGATAAGAGAGAAACATCAATGATCAGCTGCCTCCTGCATGTCCCGCACTGGGGATCAAGGTCACAACCTGGGCATGTGCCCTGAATGGGAATCAAACTGGTGGCCTCCTGGTTCATGGGTTGACACTCAATCACAGCCACACCGTCCAGGTGAAAAAGGCATTTTTAAGCATGACTAGAAACTTAGAAGCCATAAAAGGAAGGAATGGTAAATTTGTATTTTAAGAACTTAGATAAGAAAAGAATGTGCTGTGGAGTCAAAAGGCATTGTAGGAGAAAAGAATTTGTAATGTATCGGATAAAAGGGGGAGATTTTCCAATATACAGTGCAGTGGGAGCTGGGAGGCCTGACCAATGTAGTCAGCTCTCTGCTGGTGGGGGCGCTGAGGCCAGCCAGACATGGCAGGAAGAAGGAAAAAAAAGTCTCAAAAGCAGATGAAGGAAGCTTTTGTCGGTAACCACAATGGAACCAGCGTGCTGGAAGCTACCCTGGGCTTGTGCTTGCCTGTGCTCTGCATCCTGTGCAGAGGGCTCCTGCTCTTCTCTCACAGCACTGTGGTCTTCTTCGCTTACCTGGAGAACTCGGTTCTTCAGTGGCTTTGTTTTCCTAATAGTTTCCCAGTGACCACTTTGACCATTTGTCTCCATTTATCTTCCTTGAGCACCTTGCTGTCATTATCTCTGGGGTAGGGCTATTCTATCAAATATACTGCTGGAGATTGCTATGCCAGAATGCCTGTCCAGAAAATCCTTAAAAAATTCTTAAAAATTAGTCTAGAAGCAGAATACATTTCAGCCACCTCTTATTTCTGTGTAATTAACAGTGCATTTACTGCTGTTGCCATTTTGGTTGTGGACTTTCCACTTTTTCCCAGAAGGTTTGCCAAAACTGAGCTCTCTAGGACAGGAACAATGGATTTTAGAGTAGGAGGCTTTGTTTTGGGGACTGCAATGGATTTTCCAGAGATTAGGAGAAAATGTATAGAAGGATCCAGATTTTCTTTATTTACAAAGTGATTGTACTCTAGTCACTAGTCTTCCTAGGAATATAAAATCTATTAGAGGCCTGGTGCATGGTATTCCTGCACTTGGGGGGGGGGTGTCCCCTCAGCCTGGCCTGTGCCCTCTCACAGTCTGGGACCCCTCGCTCCTTACTGCCCACCTGCTTGCTGCTCCTTAGTGCTAGTTTCACTGCTACTTAGTGCTGCTATGGAGGCGGGAGAGGCTGCTGCGCTCGCTGGCTGTGAGCCTGGCTTCTGGCTGAGTGGTGCTCCCCCTGTGGGAGCGCACTGACCACCAGGGGGCAGCTCCTGCGTTGAGCGTCTGTCCCCTGGTGGTCAGTGCGCATCATAGCGACCGGTCGTTCTGGTCATTCACCATAACTGTCGCTTAGGCTTTTATTATATAGAAGATAGGCTACCAGGAACATTTAACTGAGTATGGAGTTCACTGGAACTTTTTCTTTACCTTATTAGTTGTGAAGTTGATAACATCACTGCTTTTGATCCTGCCCCCCCAAAAAATAAATCCTGGGTTGTGGCCATCAACAGTACTGTATTATATCAGCGAGCCCTTGAGTGTGCCCATTGAAAAAGTTAATTTAAAAAAAACCTTTATTGTTCAAAGTATTGTATATGTCCCCTTTTTTCCCAGTGACCTCTTCTAACCTGCCTCCATCTCCCACCCCAGGCCTTCACCACTTTATTGTCTGTGTCCATGGGTTATGCATATATGCATATAAGTTCAAAAAGGTTAATTTTGTTTGAAACTGGTGGCAGTGGCACAAGGGTTGCTTTATTACATGCCAACCGAGAGTGAATAATGTCTACCTTGGAATGTGACAGTACACATGGCTGGTGTGCAAACAGGGTCATGTGTGCTTAAAAAAGATTACATGTCAAAGACGGGATAAAAGTAGCATGTTGTATTCTACTGACAGCTGTTTGACCATGTTGTATTCTACAGACAGCTGTATCTCTTTAAAAATTTCAGGTATACATGTAAAAGTAGCATCTTGAAGAATGGCCTTTTGTATTTGGATAGTTGCTTCTAGCCTGGTCCTTCTTAGTAGTTTATTAATGGGTGATATAATTTTGAGTTTTGTCAAATTTTAATTCAAGGGGCTCTAGTACTGTGTGATTAGAAACATATCTAGTCTCCTGCTACAAATAAAAAGCTTTTAGAATCTCTGGTCTCTGAAGCTGAAAGAAACAAACCCAGTCTTTGTTTAGTCACATTTATAAACAGAAACCAGTTGATTTTTTTTTTTTTTTGCTATCAAATATAACAACTGGCCAAATTAACCTGTGGTAGATACATTGCACAGCAGTACCTCTGGGCCTTATTTGTGCTCAATCTCTATGTGTTTACCAACTGTTTAATTATATATATGTGCTACATTTGCAAGATAAGACTAAAATGTTGGTGATCAGTAGGGGTTGGATGTGTGTGTTTGAACTATTAATGAGGAAGAATAAACATTAAATGTGAAGAAAATGGGCTTTTGGCAATCCAGTGTTAACTCTATTTTATTATAAAATTAAGAGTTTCAACTTTTCTATAACTAGTGGGGCTTCATATTTTAATGTATCTGCACTTTGTAAAACAAAGCAATGGAAAAGAAACAAAGCCTTGTGACTTGTTAGAATATTAAATTTCAGTATTTTAAAGAAACTTGTGTTTATAGTTGTGACACTGGAAGATTGGAGGGTGGGGAGGAGGTTTTTTACTTTCTATTTTATATCACCTTATACCATTCTCTATTTTTTATTGTATATATTTTATAATATTACATTAAAACATAATGTGAGTTGTGGGGAAAAAATGTTATCACCCAGTATATATTGTGCCTGGTATCTGATTAAAGTTCTGCCTTGCTCTGCTAGATAGGTATAGAAGATTTCTTTAAAAATTTTCAAAATTTCGATTAGGCCAGTTGTTATATTTGATGGCAAAAAAATTCCTTCTATATTGAAATTCTTTAGGAAAATGGAATAACTTTGTATGTAGGAGAGAATTTTGTTATTCTTGGCTTTGTTTTCCTTTCTTCTAGATGTTAAATGACTGGGACAGTTGTAAGAGTGTAACTAGCTAGTAGCCCTTTTCAGTGTCATTCCATAGCTGTGTCAAAATCATCTACATATAAGGCTAGCTATGTTAAAGTTCTGACTGAAGGATCTGCAGTAGAATAAATGATTAAGCCATAAAAACAATTACTCTTGGTTGTGTTTGACTTGCTAAATTCTCCTTTTTTTTACTTTTTATATTATAGATCAGCTTGAACGGGTCTTTTTACGACTTGGCCATGCTGAAACAGATGAACAGTTACAGAATATTATATCTAAATTCCTTCCTCCTGTTTTACTCAAGCTGTCTAGCACCCAAGAAGGAGTACGCAAAAAGGTAAGCATGTTGGGACAGTTGGGGGAATTAAATGGTGAATAAATGGATATATATTATGAAGTAAATTTTCTTTGCCCATTATTGAAATCTAGGTTCATGATCCTAATTATGGTCTTTCAAAATGGAGACCACCTTACATGATTTAAAAATAGCTTTTGTATCCTTAGCACAGCTGCGTTTAGCACCAACTATATACAGTTGGCATCAGTGCCAGATGATATAATTGAGATAATTATTCTGAAATGTATGGAGGCTTAATTTAAAATTCATGCCTTTGTTTTTTTTAATCCTCACCCGAGGATATTTTTCCATTGGTTTTTAGAGAGAGTGGAGGCTAGAGGGAAAGACAGAAATATTGATGTGAGAGAAACACATCGATTGGTTGCCTCCTGCATGAGCTCCACTCAGGGCCCAGCTGGGAGGAGCCTGCAACTGAGGTACGAGGTATGTGCCCTAGACCAGAATCAAACCTGGGATCCTTCCGTCTGCAGGCCGACGCTCTATCCAGAGCCAAACTGGTTAGGGCTCATGCCTTTGATTCCAATATGAAAGTTGGTGGTAGCGGGGCAAAAATATTCTTTAATCATTGGCTGACTGTGAATATAATCTTAATTAAAAATTAGCAAAATAAAAATTTTTGAAAGCATGATGTTGTATAGCTCCTGTTTTAAGATTCTGTAAAGTCCTGTTACCAAAAGTTGGATAACTGTCACACCAAGATTTTCTTTTTTTAAAAATCCTTGCCTGAGGATATATTTATTTGTTTGAGAGAGAGAGAAAACATCAATCTGTTGCCACCTGTACATGCCCTGACAGGGAATTGAATCTTCAACTTTTTGATGTAGGACGACACTTCCATCAACTGAGTCACCTGGCCAGGGCCAGAATTTTCTTTTTTAACCTAAATGTTTTCATGGAACATTTACCCACTTCATTTTTAAATAGTTCATTAGTCTTGTGGTTGTACTAGACCTTCGAGCCTTTGATCTGGTTTCATCTCTTGGGCTACTCTGATTGATGGGCAATGGCAATTGGCAATGCCTGCCCTGGGAGGGAATCTGAGATCTGTCCTGACTTGGGTTCATTGGAGAAAGAGTATCCTTAAGAATGTCTGTTATGTTTGCAGGAAGGAGTAGGGCATTCTTGTTATATATTTGACATGCCTGTTGTTAATAGGGCCTTGCTGAGATAAATATGTATTTGATAATGTCACTATTCTATTTAAAACTCTTCTATGGCATTCTATTACACTCAGGATAGCAAAGTATAAAAAGACCTACATGAATTGGTTTGTGCTTATTTATTTAGCCTTATTAGTTTTGTCATTCGTTTGGCAGATATTTACTGAGTGTCTTCTGTATGCCAGGTGGTAAGGATATGTTAGTGAATGAAAGAAACATCTAGTTGGGGGATACTGGTATTAAATAATCAGGCATAGAGTATCTAGTTGTAAACTGTCGTAAATGTTAAGATGGAATCGGTTTCTATGCAAGAATATATTTGGGGCATAAGGTACACCTCTTGTAGGTGTGTGTGTGTGGGCAGTAGCCAGGCAGAGAGATGAGGGAGACCATTAAAGACAGAGATGGCCCTGAGCTGAAGCAGAGTGTGAAGCTTTCAGGGAGCTGAAGAAGGCCACACGGATGCACCCAGTGCACAAGAGGGCAGGCACCAGGGAAAGGAAACAGGGACTCCATTGGGCAGCGATTTGAAAGGTCATGGATAAATAACTTTAATATGTGAAATTTTGAAATCAGTGAAACTAAGAATTTGTATTGCCTCTCAATTATGTAATTTTGGGGTTGTATCAATTGCATAATGCATATTAGATTTAACCAGGATATCCTGTAAGGTAGCTGAGAATTTGTGAATAAATTGAGTGAAAGAGAAATAGAAGTTTTAGATTTCTACTGACATATCATTATAGTACATTTCCTATTTTAAGGACTATGAAGTTTGTTATGTAGAATTCTACTTTACACCTAACTTTGTATATTCAGACTCATCGGAATAGCTAAAAATTAAAGACTGACTGTAGCAAGTGTTGACAAGAATGTGAGCAACTGGGAATCTTAGACTGTTGGTAGGAGTGTAAATTAATATTATTACCACTTTGGAAAATTATTTGGAGTATTCTAAAGTTTATCATATGCATATTCCATGACCAAGCATTTTCAAGCCTGAATTAATATACAACGTGTGTACGTATGTGTACCAAAAGTCATATGTAACAGTGTTCATAGCAGCATTATTCATGATGTGCCAAACTGGAAAATAATCTAATGTCAATCAATAGGAGAATAGATAAATTGTGCTATTTTTCCACTAGAGCAATATAAGTGAATTAATGATATAAGCAACATCATGGATGAATCTCAAATACAGTGTAGAATGAAAAATGTTCAGACACGTGAGTTCATCTTATATGTTTCATTTATATATAGTAAATTAAGAAATGGTAGTAGAATGGTGTTGTGGTTCTGGTAGTTACATGTGTTTATTTTGTGAAAATTTATTGAGCCATATATTGGCAGTTGTGTACTTTAGCTGTATGTTATACTTCAATTAAAAAGTTGGCCCCTGGCCCTGGTTGGGTGGCTCAGTTGGTGGGAGCATTGTCCCGTACACCAAGTATTGTAGGTTCAATTCCTGGTCAGGGCATATACCTATGCTGAGGGTTTGATCACTGTTCGGGGAGCGTGTGGAAGGCAACTGATTGACATTTCTCTCCCGCTCTCCTTTCCTCTCTCAAAAAAAAAAAAAAAAAAAATCAATAAAAACAAGTTGGCCTTGGCAGGATAGTTCAGTGGGTGGTTAGAGCTTCCTCCTGATACGCCAAACTTGTGGGTTCGATACCCCAGTCAGGGCATTTACAGAAATCAACCAATGAATGCATAAATCAGTGTAACAACAAATCGATGTCCCTCCCTCCCTCCCTCCATCCCTCCCCACTCCCTCCTCCTTCCCTCCTCCCCTCCCTTCCTCCCTCCCCACTGCCCCCTCCTTTCCTCCATTCTTCCCCCTTCTCCCCTTTGTAAAAAAAACACCACAAGTTCATTAATAAATAAAGAAATAAAAATTAATGTGTAGTAAGGAGAACTGATATGGCCAAAATAATATATACTTGAGGTTGGTAATTCTATAGGCTTACTGCAGAAGTTAATTGTTATCTATTTAGCCCAAACTGGTTCAGCTGATTTCTTGATTTTTTTATGGGTTTATAGAGAACTCTAGACTGTAGACAACCAAATTATGAAATTAATATTTAAGGTGATAAAATTGGTTGAAGAAAAATAAGTAGTTAATTCATTTAAAACAAAAAGTCCTGCCCTAGCTGGTTTGGCTCAGTGGATAGAGCGTCAGCCTGCGAACTGAAAGGCCCCAGGTTTGATTCCAGTCAAGGGCACATGCCCGGTTGTGGGCTCGATGCCCGGGTTGTGGGCTCGATCCCCAGTGGGGGACTTGCAGGAGGCAGCCAATCCATGATTCTCTCTCATCATGGATGTTTCTATCTCTCTCTCCCTCTTCCTTCCTCTCTGAAATCAATAAAAATATATTTTAAAAAAGTCCTTAAAAATAAAGCATGAAATTGTGCACACAATTGTTTATCACTATCAACAATAATTTTCCAAACAGTCTTTCTAGGAATCAACTTAGATTCATTAGATTGTCAGAAGAGGGCTATTTCCTTTGTATGCTTCCTTATGATTCTTTTCCCTGTCATCAGCGGTATCCATAGATCTGGACCAGGTAAGAAGTTTGGAGGAAGTGTGCATGGTAATGCAAACTTCTAGGTTTCTTTAAGGTATCAGCAGTGCTAAGGATGTCTCATCCTGACAGGTTCTTTAGTTTAGATGAATTGAACTCAGTTACCAGCATTTGAAGAAGTTAAATATATGGACCTTGGAGTCAAATCTTGACTGTGCCACTTGCTGGTTCATATCCTTGGATAAGTTACTTCTTCCCTGAGCCTCTGTTTCCTCACCTGTAAAATGGGAATGACAGTATCACATCTCTGGTTATTGTAAGAATCAGATGAGATAAAGAATGCAAAATGCTTTGCACAAGTTTTTCTGTGCTCCTCTCTTAGCAAGATAGTCTCACTTTTATGGTAAGGTTGGAGCCATTTGACATGAGCCTCTGTTATCTTTCTTCCTCTCTCTGGGAATTGACGAACTCTTTTTCTGCTGTCTCTCCCACTTAAGAGAGAGGAAGCTGGTCATTACTTAAAACTCTTTAGTAGAATCAGATGATCTTCAGAATAGAGTAAAAATTCCTCAGTATTTTACCCAATACCTTACATAATTTGGGCCCTTATCTTACCACTCTGTGTTTCAGTCAGATGCAGTGTGTAGTGTCATTTTCAACCTGTGTGCCTCCTAATAACGGATTCTGTGCTTGGAAATTTATCTGATCTTTAGGAGTGGTGTTCTTGTCCTTTTTCTCTGAAGTTCTTGATCTGGCAGGTACTTTCTCTTCTGGAAACCCAATGTATATTTCTCTTGTACATTTCTCTCTTTTTTTTTGTAGTATTCATGGTGTGTCTTAGTCAGTTTGGGTAACAAAATACCATAGGCTAGGTGACTTACACAACAAACATTTGTTTTTCACAATTCTGGAGGATAGAAGTCTGAGGTCAGGATGCCAGTATGGTCAGTTTCTTCGTGTATGAACTCTTCATGGTTTATAGAAGGTGGCCTTCTTGCTGTATCCTCACGTGGCAAAGAGAGAGGACTCGAATTTCTTTATCTGTTTATTAGGATATCAACTCCATCATGTAGGCTCAAGCCCCATGATTCCATCTAAACCTAATTACCTCCCCAGATCATCACACTGCGGTTTAGACTTCAATATACGAATTTTGGGGAGACAGACATTCAGTCTATGGCATTTTGTGTCTCACTCATTTGTTCACAGGTGGTCTGGGGGACTGTGCCTCAGTAGAGGCCCATCTCAACTTTGATTAACCAAAGGGCAGTGTAAAAATAAATTCATTAGTAAAATTCTGGTGCATGGAGCCCTGGCTTGTGTGGCTCAGTTGGTTGGAGCATCATCCTGTACACTAAAAGGTTGTGGGTTTGGTTTTAGGTCAGGGCACATACCCAGGTTTTGGGTTCGATCCCCAGTCAGGGCAAATGTGGGAGGTGACCAATCAATGTTTCTCTCTCACATCGATATTTCTCTCTCTCTCTCTCATATTCTCTCTCTCTCTTGCTCTCTGTCTCTGTCTCCCTTCCTTGCTCTAAAATCAATTAAAAAAAATAAAGCTAATGAAACTACTATAGTAAAAAATTCTGATGCATGGGTTCTTGGGGGATATTTTATACTCCCTTTCTGGGATGTAAAATTTAATTTTAAAGACAACAAAGTAGCCACTATTTATCAAATAAGTACTATCTGAGAAATTGATTTGTGTTGTATTTCTCAGATAAGTAATGCCTGAGAAATGAATTATGATCAGTAATTTCTTTTTTTAAAAATATATATTTTATTGATTTTTTACAGAGAGGAAGGGAGAGGGATAGAGAGCTAGAAACATCGATGAGAGAGAAACATCGACCAGCTGCCTCCTGCATACCCCCTACCGGGGATGTGCCCGCAACCAACGTACATGCCCTTGACCGGAATCGAACCTGGGACCTTTCAGTCCGCAGACCGACGCTCTATCCACTGAGCCAAACCGGTTTCGGCTATGATCAGTAATTTCAATTTATATCTCTCTGTATTTTAGGTAATGGAACTGTTGGTCCATTTGAATAAGCGTATAAAAAGCCGCCCCAAAATACAACTCCCCATAGAGACACTGTTGGTTCAATACCAGGACCCTGCTGCAGTTTCCTTTGTCACAGTGAGTGTTATTTTGGAATATTTTCTGATTTACTGTAATTTTCTTTCATAACATTTACTAGATGTCATCAATATATTGGCAACTTAGAATTTTACCATAGACTATTTCTAAATGAAGTATGAGATCTTTTCTTTAAATGACACACTGTTTTACCACTGAGTATTGATCTAGAGGAACTGTTAACGTTAAGGAAATGGTAGGAACAGGATTGTGCATGGGCTTTTACATTGAGCAAAGGAATGTTGGTGAAATGACTTGTCAGATATTTTGATCTATAAAAGAATGATTTGATTCGTAGTAAAAGATTATATGAGGCCAGTTGGAATAGAGAGAAGAGAAGGGTTATGTAGCATAGGCATGAATAAAAGATAATATAAGAAGAAAAAAGGGTAAAATGGCAAGAAGAGATACGGATCCAGGCAGCCACCGTGGTTGCGAGGAAGGGATGGAGGCAGCTGTGGTGGCTGTGAGGGAGGGATTGAGGCAGCTGCCGAGGCTGCGAAGGCCTACTCTTGCACAAATTTCTTGCATCTAGCCTCTAGTCTATATATATAAAGAGGTAATGTACTAATTGGTCGTAACAGTATCCCAGTCATGACCATTCAACAGGCTGCATGCACACAGGAGCTGGTGGGCGGGGACTTGCACCATCGGGACATGAGGCTGCTGCCAGGGGCACACCCCTCTCCCCCCCCCCCCCCCCCCCCCCGTGGAGGCGCGCACAGGCACGCCACGCCACCCGGCCCGGAGTGGGGCATCAGGATGGGGGTGGGGCCTTGGCGGAAAGCTCTCAGCACTCCTGTGCCAGGGTCTGAAGGCACGGAGAGGAAGGGAGAGCAGATGGGCAGTTACGGGGTTTAGGCCAGGAGGGGAGAGCAGATAGGCAGTTAGGGGGATCAGACAGAGAGCAGTTATGCAGTTAGGGGGATCAGGCCAGGAAGGGAGAGCAGTTAGGGCCATCAGGCCAGCAGAGGAGCAGTTAGGGGCATCAGGCAGGCAGGTGAGCGCTTAGGAGCCAGTGGTTCTGGATTGCGAGAGGGATCCAGATTGGAGATAAGCCAGGCTGAGGAACACCCCCCCCCCCCCCCGCCGTACATGAATTTCATGCACCGAGCCTCTAGTATATATATAAAAGCCTAAGCAACTGTTACAACCGAATGACCAGAACAACTGGTTGATCCACATGCACTGACCACCAGGGGGCAGATGCTCAACGCTGGAGCTGCCCCCTGGTGGTCAGTGCGCTCCCACAGGGGGAGCGCTATTCAGCCAGAAGCCAGGCTCATGGCTGGTGAGCATACCTGTGGCAGCGGGAGCCTCTCCCACCTCCGTGGCAGTGCTACTGAGCGGCGGCAGGTGCAGCGGGGCTCCTCCCCAGCCACCTGCCACTGCGGCACTGCTACATCTCTCGGGAGGATGTCGGACTGCCGGTTTTGGCCTGAAACTGGCAGTTCGACATCCCCCCCGAGGGGTCCTGGATTGTGAGAGGGTACAGGCCAGGCTGAGGGACACCACCCGTGCACGAATCCTTGCACTAGGCCTCTAATATAATATATTCAGAAAGGTATCCTTTTAAAATGATTAAACTGAGGTTGGTAAGGAATATTCCTCTTGAATTGTTGTCTTCATGAAAATTAAGTATAAAACAATGTTGTGTGATGACATGTGATGTTTTTTCACAGGCCCTGTAGTTTCTAGCATTGAGGCAGAATCTAACATCTGGATTTCAGACCTTTGGAGCCACCTACTGGTCCAGACCTCTTGTCTGTGCCTGCTCTGGACATACAGCTCCATTACAGATGTTCCTGTTTTTAAACACAAAGGACCATTTTGAGCCAATAAAATTGCCAAATAGGAATGGCTTTAAAGAAAAGGGATAACTTTATTGAAGGGATTAAGAACTAGAAGTTGGCAGTTATAAAATAGTCACAGGGATGTAAAGTACAGCAGAGGGAATATAGTCAATAATATTGTAATTACTGTGTATGGTGCCAAGTGGGTACTTTAAATATTAGGGGGAACACTTTGTAAAGTATATGATTGTCTAGCCACTATGCTGTAATCTGAAACTAATACAAAAAATCTTGATTTTAAACTAAAATTGAAAAAATAAAGGGATAACCTTAAGAAGTCAGTTTTAAAGTGAAGAATCCTTCATAAAAGCAGATCTTTATATTATGTGTAAATCCAGATATGCATTTATGGGTTTGCTTAAAATGAGGCATTCACACGGATTATAGTGATGCAAGCATACTGACAGCACTCAGCTTCCCTTGGTTCATCACCATTGGTCAGTTGTGAATGAGGAACCTAGAGTACTGTAATATACTAAGGTTGGTTTAGTAATAGAGTAGTTGAGAAAGGGCAGCCTAGTTTAACACGTCGTCTCTTCTTAGCTTGAAGGGATTAATGCAACAAACTGGTAGATCTGATGCTAATGTGTTGTATGTAGGTTTAGATAGGTCAAATGTTACTTTATTCTTTTCAGTGAAAGTAATTGCATATATGAGTACTTTTCCCCCCAGCTTTATTGAGGCATACTTAACAAATAAAATTGTATATATTTAAAATATACAAGGTGATAATTTTGTATATATATATATGTGTGTGTATATATATATATATACATATATATACATATATATGTATATATATATACACATATATATACATATATATATACACACACATACACACACACACATATATACATACATATATATATACACATATATATATATATGTACATATGCATTGGTTAGGTGTTGCTCCCTCACGTGAGGCCCATCTTAAAGCAAGCATTTTGAATATGTGGGGCTGCCATCATCCTGAAATATAGTAATAGTTGGTTAAGCTGAAATAAACATGTGGTAACATATGGAAGGAGGATGCGATTTCTTTGTTATAACTCCCTAAGTTATCAATATATTTATGTTGAAATCCTAGATTATTTCCTTCGCACTCACTTGCTTTTCTCACGTTGCTTTAGAATTTTACTATAATTTATGTTAAGATGGGCTATCCTCGCCTACCAGTGGAAAAACAATGTGAACTGGCCCCTACGCTTCTTACTGCAATGGAAGGGAAGCCTCAGCCACAGCAGGATAGGTATGCTTTCCTCAATTATGTTACCTCAACTCACCATTAATGTTTTGTTGATACTATTATAAAACTTATTAATATGAGCATATTGAAAAATGTGCAGAGCAAACAACATTTTTTCAATCTAAATACATTTTTTTGGTCAGTGATTTAGATGCAACTAATTTTCTGTGACTGAAAAAATCTAATCTAATAATAGACAAATATGCAAATTGACCATACCTCCGACACACCCACAAGCCACACCCACAAGCCACGCCCACCATCCAATCAGAGCGAGTATGCAAATTAACCCAAACCAAGATGGCTACAGCCACAGAGAGCAAGGTTTCCTAGGTAACAGAGGAGGCCAAGCTTTCCGCCTGCCATTTCCAGGCCTAAGCCTCTACTCAAGCTACAAAGTTTCAATTATAGAAGGTAAACAAATTCAAACAAACGGAGCTTGAGAGAGCAGGCCAGGGTTGCCGCCGGAAACAGGGGAAGCAAAGCTTTCCACACACCCTGGCCAGGCCCACCCGCTTAAGGCAACAAAGTTTCAATTATAATCTCAACACAATGGCTGCGGCCTCGGAGGGAGCCCCAGGCTTGGCTTGGCTCCGCTCCAGGCTACAAAGTTTCAATTGTAGAAGGAAAATAAATTCCAGATACCAGGGCCTCCGCTTGGGTTGCCAGGGGGCGTGGCCGGCCTGCAAACCACCACAGGCCCCTCACTCAGGCCGCCCCACACCCCAGGGAACCCCCACCTGATCTGGGACATCCTTCAGGGCAAACCAGCTGGCCCCCACCCCTGTACCAGGCCTCTATCCTATCTAATAAAAGAATAATATGCAGATTGATCATCACTGCAACACACAATATAGCTGCCCCCATGTGGTCAAAGATCCTGCCCCCATGTGGACACAAGATGGCCACCACAAGATGGCCAGCAGGGGAGGGCAGTTGGGAGGCACCCGGCCTGCAAGGGAGGGCAGTTGTGAGGGATCAGCCCTGCAAGGGAGGGCAGTTGAGAGGGACCAGGCCTGCAAGAAAGGGCAGTTGGAGGTGATCAACCCTCCAGGAGAGGGCAGTTAGGAGTGACCAGGCCGGCAGAGGAGGGAAGTTGGGGGCAAACAGGCTGGCAGGGGAGCTGTTAAGCATCAATCAGGCTGGCAGCGGAGTGGTTAGGGGGTGATCAGGCTGGCAGGCAGAAGCGGTTAGGGGCAATCAGGAAGGCAGGCAGGCAAGCAGTTGGGAGCCAGCAGTCCTGGATTGTGAGAGGGATGTCCGACTGCCCGTTTAGGCCCGATCCCACTGGGATCGGGCCTAAACGGGCAGTCGCACATCCCTCGAGGGGTCTCATATTGGAAAGGGTACAGGCTGGGCTGAGGAAGAACCCCCCTCCGTGCACGAATTTCGTGCACCGGGCCTCTAGTTAGTTATAAAATACTTTTCATCAAAACACGTCTATCTTGGAAGATATAAAGTTTGAGAGCAGTTTTCTTAAAGGACAGATCACTTGTTTGTATTAATACAGGAATTGGAGAGATGAAAAGGTTTAAACAACATCCTTCATTTCTAGGCTTAGCCCAGAGTTCTGTATTGTAGATGTGTAGTGGTGAGAATTATCATGAAATTGTGGAGGGAAGAGGGAGTTAAATTATGTTTTCAGCTCATTTTTCATGTGTTTTAAGAATAGCAAAAGGTATTGTGAAAGAAGGAATTATTGAAGCTGTGTTACTTAAATTCACACTGGAAATTTTATTATATTTCAAATATTGACATGATGGATTTTTAATTTCTTTAGCTTTAGAATAACTTTATTTTAATTAACTGTGGAAAGGGAAAAAATTTATCAAAAGGACATGTTATAAGTTAAACTTTACCTAAGGTTTAATATAAAATCTCCTGTGCTGACAGATATTAACACTGAGCCCATATTATGTACATTTATTTCTGGTGCTTCTGGTGATCAGCCAGATGGGCTAACTGCCAATTAACACTCAATATACTGAACTTTCAATAAGAAGGAAATCTAGGCCAGTCCCTAGATTAGGACTTCCTATGTTAGTGGTATTGAAATGAGTGGCCCTTGCTACAATTGCCACTTTTTGTTATGGGATATTTGTTTTGTCTATTATTTCATGTATAAAAACCATGTTTTTTAAGTAGTTGCATTAAATGTGATTGTTTTTTCAGCTTAATGCATCTTTTAATACCAACCCTTTTTCACATGAAATACCCTGTTGAATCATCAAAATCAGCTTCTCCGTTTAATCTTGCTGAGAAACCAAAGACTGTGCAGCTGCTTTTGGACTTCATGCTAGATGTCCTTCTGATGCCTTATGGGTAAGTTAAAGAAATGAAAACAAAACAAAGTAACCTTGCTCATGACTGCTTTTACCTGTGTGGAGTTAACTATTCGCCTTTCACTTGAAAATGGATGAGTCTCAGTGTTTTGCTGTAGCCCGGACCTCTTCTGAACTCCAGCCCCACTGCTTATTGACCTTATAGGTGTGGAGTTGCTGTTTGATTTCAGATTCAGCCTGTTCAAGCTGAAATCAGTCTTTCCCCATAAAAATAGTTCCTCTTCTTTACTGCCTGTGATGACTATGTGATATGCTATGATGGTTCTCTTAGCCATGTAGGCATACAATTATAAATTGCCTCCAGCTTTTCTCTTCCTGGTTGCTACAATGCCAGTTCCACAGTACCTCCTCCCTCTCCTTGATGTATCCTGGGACTATTCCCCCTTGCAGCCATCTAGTACTGGCTCTTTCCAACTCTTGTCATCACTTTTTCACCAGCCACTCTTCAAAACTTTCTACACTGCCATAGTTTCCTGATGTCTAAAACACACCTTAAAATCCTTGGGCGGGCTGTGTTTTCCAGTCATACATGCACTCATGTATTCATACACTCTTTTCTTTTTTTAATTCTCACCTGAGGATATGTTTTTATTTATTTTAGAGAGAGGGCGAGAGAAACATCGATGTGAGAAACATTGATTGCCTCCCTTACAAGCCCTGACCAGGGATTGAACCCCCATCCTTTTGGTGTATGGGATGACACCGTAATCAACTAAGCCACCCAGCCAAGGCTTCATGCACTCTTAATGTGTCCAGGCCTTTCTGTGATTTAAGAGAATACGCTTCTTTGCTTAGAATGCTTCCCCATGAACAAAGGAAGAAAAGAAGAAGGAAATGCTGGAAGAAACAACACCCAAAAATCCACTTTGAAAAAGCATCTCAAAGTAGCTGAGATGTCAGCTATGTTTATCAGTAATCACCCATCTATACGCATTGCCATTTTGTGTTTTTATTGCATAGCTGACATGTCCATTTTCTCTAATAGCTTGGGAGCTCCTTTAAGTCAAGAGTGGTCCCTGGCCTGGTCTGGTCCCTGGCTTGGTGCCCTAGTTATGATCTGCTTCAGCTTATTTTCTAGGTTGTCTTGCTGCCAGATATTTTTCTCAAATACTGGTTTCATTATGTTTCTTTCCTGATTAAAACTACAATATACACTCTAAACTTGACATGTGGGCCTCCATATTAGTCTAGACATAAGAATTCATGCTGTATGGCTTCTTTCCTCTACAGTTTGCTCTCTTCCTACCCCTCTAGTTTAGTTGGCTTTATTTTATGAACCTTCAGACACTTCTACTAACCTCTACCTGTCACTTCCATTACCTCTGTCATATCATTTCTTATGTCATCTGACAACATGTCAGACTGTGACATGTATTGTCTTATTGTCTCAACTTGCTACAGATGGCAGAGACTCAATCTTACCCCTCCTGGTGTTCCTCTCTCTTGTATTTAGGATGATGTTTTGTACAGTGTTAGCTGTTCAGTAATTATTGATTGATTTACTTATTGCCACCAGTCTTGCTATAATTTAGAAATAAATGAAAATTTCCTTTTATATTTGTTATATCAGGAGGCAGTCAGATTTGGCAGGTGATGATGGCTTTGGTAAATAAACTGTGAAATCCAAATTTGACTTAGTTACATAATGTACCAAGCCAGTGATTCCTCACATTTTTCTTATCATTGAGAGTTTGCCTAGTTTGTATAAAAATAGTGATTCCTTAACAGTTTTTTTTTAATTTAAAAAGATGAATTTAGGAATTGAATGAATGTGGCATTTAAGTAATCCTCCTACATAATAAAGAGGTAATATGTAAATTAACCCTTACGCCCTCACAAGATGGCTGCCTACCACCAGCCCGGCAGGGTGGTTAGTGAGGGACGACCAAAGACTGAAGAGCAGGCTGTGTGGGGTGACCAGGCTGGCAGGGGGGTTAGTGAGGGATGACCAAATGACTGAACAGCAGGCTGTTTGGGGTGACCAGGCCAGCGGGGGGGGGGGGGGGGAGGGCAGTTGGGGGCAACCAGGCTGGCAGAGGGGGGGCAGTTGGGGGCGACCAGGCCGGCGTGGGGGCCAGTAAGAGACGACCAGGCTGGCGGGGGGCAGGGCAGTTAGGGGCGACCAGCTGGCGGGGGGGGGGTGCAGTTGGGAGCGACCAGGCCGGCAGGGGGGGCAGTGAGGGGCAACTAGGCCAGCAGGGGGGGCAGTTGGGCCAACCAGGCCGGCAGGAGGGGGCAGTTAGGGGTGACCAGGCTGGCAGAGGGGGGCAGTTGGGGGCGACCAGGTTGGTAGGGGGTCAGTACAGGGTGACTAGGCCAGTGGGAAGGGGTTAGTTATGAGCAACTAGGCTGGTAGGGAGGGAGCAGTTGGGGGCAATCAGGCCAGCATGCAGAGGTAGTGAGGCGCGATCAGGCCAGCATGGGGGGGAGCAGTTAGGGGTGACTAGGCAGGCAGGCAGGTGAGTGATTAGGAGCCAGCGGTCCAGGATTGTGAGAGGGATGTCTGACTGTGAGAGGGATGTCTGATTGTGAGAGGGATCGGGTCTAAACCGGCAGTCGGACATCCCCCAAGGGGTCTCAATTTGGAGAGGGTGCAGGCTGGGCTGAAGGGACCCCTCCCCCCGCATGAATTTTGTGCACTGGGCAGCTAGTAAAGTATAATTTACTATGCCATCAAGCTCTGACTGTTTTCTTTAGTTTTTATTGTAATAGGTATTTTATTTAGTATTTGGTCTGATAATTTGTTAGCATATACTTTTAGAGTCTGAAGGAACTTGAATTAATTTTCACATAGAAATTTTGTAGATGAGTTATACCAATTCAATTGGATCGAAATGAATTTACCAGAAATCTCATTTTTAATCTATAGAAGCTAAAAATGAAATAGGATGATAAATTAAATAAATAATAGCTGTGAAGGGCTTTGAATATACAATGGGAAAGCTGATTCTTTTTTTCCTCTTTGAGCTTTTTGATCTTTTTTATTTTGGGAACATTATGTGCTTGTGTGCTAAGTGTTTTTAGTAGGTTTTGTAATGTAGGGACATAAGGAGTTCAAGGAGAATTGAAGGTGAATTGCAACTTAACAGCAATAGAAATGGCTGTTAAAATATTCTCTGCTTTGAGTTATAAAGCAATATATTTTTTTTTATCCCCCCCAAAGTCAACAAACATTTCTCTGTATTTGTCAACTAAAAACTCAAAATGCAGTGGGTCCACAGTGGCTCTCAGAACAATAGTTTATAGATTGAGAATGAACAAAATATATTTATTGTTGGTAACCTACTATATTTTATTTGTAACCAAGTTGAACAGATGTACTCTTATGGTCAATTTGCTGAAGATGTAGTACCTTTTTTAGATACCTTTAACATTTTTCTTTATGATGAAATTTCACTTTTAAGTGTTTATTCTTCTAGCAGAATTCTGTGAGAGGAAGGTATATAAGTGAGTGTATTATATATGCATGAGTTTGTATGTGTTTTAATAGAGAGGGGTAAAATTTCTGTTTCCTTTCCAGATATGTGTTAAATGAATCCCAGAGTCGCCAAAATTCATCTTCAGCACAGGGTTCTTCTTCAAATAGTGGGGGAAGTTCTGGCATACCACAGCCTCCCCCAGGAATGAGCTTTTATGCAGCTAAACGAGTTATTGGTGATAACCCATGGACACCTGAACAGTTGGAACAGGTATCACATATTGTTTATTCATAAAGCAACTTACCCCTGAACATGCACCCCTGTGAAGTCCATGAAGGCATGTGCCACACAGTGTGTTCAGGCTCTCTATTGAAACGTGTTTGAAGGAGCAGTTGATGTGATGTGTACTCTTCATCATGACAGTTACTTGTTAAAGCCCCAGGGAAAGGGAGGAGTGGGATTTCTTCAGCGTTTCTAATATTGCTTACATATTTCAAGTATGAAATACAGCCCACTTTTGAATTGAGTATATTTAACTTCTTTTACTTTAGTTTTAAATTATGGGTTTAATAATTATTTAGCTGCTTTGCTGCAGTTAAAATACAAATTATCCTACATTATTTAGTGTTTTTAGGGCTGTACATTTTGTGTATAGTGAGGAACCTGTACTCAGAAGTGACAATATGGGAGAAAGCATGACTCCCTTTTATATTTCTTCCTGGGAATTTAAGAAAATGGCATTAAGAATTTTATTCTGGATTTAAACAGGACACAGATGTTCTCTGAGCAGCTTTTTAAAAAGACTGGTGCTCTACAGAGAAGGTGCCTCACTGTGTCTGTGTCATCAGGCACCTCAGGGAAGAACAGATGAGATCAGTATGTAATTATTTTGGAATTCAAGCAACATGGGTTCGTCTTCCAATCCTTTCTTTATCTCCATGGCAGTCTAAGTGATTCGATCCTTTTCTTTTTTGGGGATGTGAGTGACCACTGGTCAAAACTTTTCCAGTGAGAGGGGAAAAGGCAAGTGGGACATTCTTGCCACTCAAATTTATAGAATGATTTGTTCAGTGAGGGCTATGTTAAATTAGATTTACTTCATGTTTTATGGATTTTTTTGTTCTCCTTAAGCCATGATGTAAGTAAGAAATAAAGGTAAATAGTAATAGAAGCTACTCTTTATTGAGTGTGAACTATGTGACAGGCACTATACTGATGAGTACTTTGAATTCATTATCTCATTTTAATCCTCACAGCAACCGATGAGGTATAAAAATTGTTACTTCCATTGGTAAAAGGCTTTGAGATTCACCATGGTCTCACTTCTACTAGGCTTTGAATCTAGGTCTGTGTGAGGGCTAAAGCTGTAAGTGGTGGAGAACAATTGTTAACATTAAGTTGCAGTCTGATGTTGGTCATTCTTTTCTAATTTCTAAGGTTTTCTGTATGCCTTTGGTCAGCTTCATAATTTAGGGTTGGAAGGAACAGGATGAAAGCTGTTTTCCTCTAATTTTTAAATCTCTTTTGTTTTACATATTTTCTTCCAGATAAACAGCTTTTATTTTGATAAAAATAATGATAATTTAAAGATTCAGTTAGTCCAAAACATTATAAAGAGAAATTAAAAATTACCCGGAATCCTGCCACCTACTTTCTCATGCTCTGTGTGTGTATGTGAGTGTGTACACACAAATACAATTTTTACTATACATTTTTACTTATCATATATTATTTGTAGTTCATATTTTTTATTTAACAGTATATCAAGTTTTAAAAAAATGCCATCCCTTTTATTCTCTGTATATAATTTAATTACATGTAAGCCACGTGGTCTTCTATTGATGGACATTAGTATTGTTTCTAGTTTTCTTTGAACATTTTTTGTGTGCTTGACTCTCATACCTGTCCTTTTTATGGCTTACGTAAATGTTTGACTCTTCTCTGTTGTAGCTCTTATTACAGGAGGAGGGAAGGCAGGCATTTTTATGATGTTTATATACCTTTTAAATTGCATCCTTTGTCATTTAATACTTTTAAATACTTGTATCAGTCCTATTTCATATGCATAAGAACTATTATATAACTGATTTCTTCAGGTAAACATAAAGTTTTACTTACCAGGTATATTTATTTTTAGTGAGACTCATAGCTGTTTTACATTACATGAAGTTCTAAGCAGAATCTTTCTTTAGTCTGGTTTTCATTTTAGCCAGTTATTTACATTGAATACTGTTTGAATAGAAATTCACTTGCATTGACTAGAGTACATTTCAAATCAGATTGTTTTCAGAATGTCAGTATATTGAGGACAAGAATTAATATTTTTAACAATACAGTGGAACTCAATGAATGTGAATTTAGTTCCTTTTGGAATGTTATATCCATGAACTGTATTTCTAATAAACCACCATTCTTACCTGGAGGCTCAGAATTTGGACTTCAGTTCAAGGTTTTGTGATTTTAGAGAGGCTGTGTAGCCTAATTGTCTTCAAGGTTTTGTCATTCTAGAGAGGCTGTGTATCCCAGTAGGAAGGCTGTGTATCATGATTGTCTTGGAATCTGAGAGACTTGGGTTTGAATCTCGCCTTCATCACTCGTTAACTATGTGTCTTAATCTCTTAAGCCTTGCCTCAATTCCCTCATCTGAAAAATGGGTATAATAATGCCTCATAGATTGTGAGGATTAAATGAAATCATGACTATGTATGGTTTAGTATAGTCCCTGGCTAAATAGGAGCTGCTACTGTTGTTACTATTAATCCTTGGTTTAGGGCCATACTGATAATGTTAAACAGTATTTTTGGTTGGTGTTTTTTGTTTCTGTGATCACTGTTTCTCCTTCCCTCCATTTATCCACAGTGCAAATTGGGTATCGTGAAATTCATAGAAGCTGAGCAGGTGCCTGAACTCGAGGCTGTTCTCCACCTGGTGATTGCTTCGAGTGACACTCGCCACAGTGTGGCAACGGCAGCAGACCTAGAATTGAAAAGCAAGCAAAGGTAAACTACATCTCTTTTATTTTTTAATTTAATTTTTATTTTTTAAATATATTTTTACTGATTTCAGAGAGGAAGGGAGAGGGAGAGAGAGAAACATCAATGATGAGAAAGAATCATTGATCGACTGCTTCCTGCATGCCCTTTACTGGGGACTGAGCCTGCAGTCCAGGCATATGCCCTTGATCAGAATTGAACCCGGGACCCTTCAGTCTGCAGGCTGATGCTCTATCCACTGAGCAAACCAGCCAGGGCTAAACTACATTGCTTTTAAACTCTCAGAATTGGAAAGAGGCTAGATTTCTAAATTGCTCAGCATGTATTTGTTCTTTTAGGATTTTATGTAATGAAACATTCAGTTTATGAGATTATGAAATATAACTAATTTGTAATAAGGACAGCTTGCTTACGAGCAGAATTCTGTATCAGACAAAGAAGAAAAGCTGTTTGGAGAAGTAGTTTAAAACTGGAAGGGGTTAGGAATATTCCGATAAGAAGTGAGACCTTTGGCTAGGTAATGAATTTAAAGAACTGGTGTGTATCTATATGGAATATTATATATCTGCCAGGTAATTATCTATAACTAGAGGCCTGGTGCACGAACTTTATGTGCGCGGGGGGGGTGGGGGGGGAAGGGGGGTCCCTCAACTGGGCCTGCACCCTCTCGCAATCTGGAACGCCCTTCCGGACAAAGCTGTGGCAGCTGCGAGGGCTGAGGGCAGGCAGCCGTGGTGGCCGGCAGTGGCAGGGTTATGGGGGTGGCACCTTCCCCTGATTGGCTGGGTTGCCTCCTGCAGAGGGAGGTCAGTAGGTCATTCCCTGAGGGCTCCCAGACTGTGAGAGGGGGCAGGCCGGGCTGAGGGACACCCCCCGCCCCCCGCCGTGTGCATGAATTTTCATGCACCAGGCCTCTATAAAAATAATAAAGCAGTATGGAAATTGTCTCCAAGTACTGGCTAATTAATAAAGCAGAATACAAAATGTTATGTGCACTGATTTTAAAAATGACATGTGCAAAGAAAAAAATTGAAGATGGTTGAAAAAAATCAAATTACAGAATAGTTCTTTTCTAAAGTTATTTTAATGTTTAGTATAATAACATGCTAAAAGACAGTTGAATGTGGATAAGGAAATAAAGCTTTATAAAGGTTCCATGCATTGTAGTTTTCTCTTTCCTAAGAAACGATACAAGTAGGTGTAACAGAATAAGGAAAATAACCTCATTGTATCTATAGTTTGTTTGTTGAAATATATAAGCTAACTATGTCTGTGTGTGATGGTGGTTGGGAATGACTTACCACTAAGGGGCACGTGAAGTAGCATACAGGAGGAGTGCCTCTTGCTGATTCTCTGAATTTGGAATACTCACTTAACCTTGCCAGGCCTTGGACTCTGTGAAATAAGAAAGTTGGACTAGAATGTTCTTAACATTCTCCCCAAGTCTAAAATTCCTTCATGCTGCTTATAACTATATCTTCCTGATACCTCTTTCAAGAAATTTATTTGGTTTTGAAGTATCAAAATACTTTCCTTTAAAACTTTTCATTGTGTTTGAACTGGCTCCATTCTTTACACCATATGGTAGATTGGATTGTTGGAAATACAGATGTATTAAATATTAGTTTTGGTTTTGTCTATTAAGTGTATGCATTTTTCCATAAAATAATATAACATTGTTGAGAGGTAAAAAAATAAGTTGAGAACATTATGTAGAAAATATTTCATTTTGTTTAACAAATATTCCAAAGTATCTCTTCAAGTGATGCATCTATTGACCTATTCTTTAAAATCTACCTACGTGCCATACCTACCCACCTATTTTACATGCATAGTAAAGAAGTCTAGAAAAAGATACATAGCAAAGTTAGTGGTTACTGAAAAGGAGTAGAGGAGGGATATGGTGCACATTGTAAGGAATTTTATTTTCTATGTTTCTGAATTTTTAAAACAAACATTTACTCAGGAAACTAAAGCTAGAAAGATGCCAAGAGGAAAAGTAAAAGGAACAGTGAAAATTATCCCTAATAGTTAACCACTGTTAAGTTTTTACATTTTTTTTTTCCTAACGTGTTTTTGTCAAAAATCTCTAAACCCTACAGTATTATAAAAGAGAAACAATAGTGGAGCTTGAGGATTAGTTAGTAGTCATCAGCTGAGGAAAGATGTAGGTGAATAATAACTAAGCTATAATTACAGAATGAGTTTGAAGAAGTGGAATTGTTGATATCCAAAGAAGAGGCAAATTGACAAGCTAGGAAAGAAGCGATGGATTAGAAAAGCATTCAAAGCAGCAGGATAATTTGTGTTTGCACAAATAGAGCATATCTTGAAAGCAGAACCAATATCCAAAGGCGGAAGATAGTGTAGTTAAATCTTGCTAATCAAGTGAAATGCAAGATTGCATTATTAACTAGGTTTATAAAATGACTGGGAGCTGCTGCAGAGAGTGGGTGCCAATCACCAATCACATGATATTCTAATTCACCTTATTGTGGGGCCCAAGTAGGAATTTGTCTTAGTGACTAAAGGGTTAGATGCTAAACCTGCAAGTGTGTGCTGATAAATAAGGAAGAAGATGCTGGGAATTATAGTGGCACGATATTTGAGAAATGCAATGGGCTGCAAGCTTCCTAGGGTTGTGTCTTGAGTGGGTAAAATTTTCTTGGTCACCCTCTTCATTACTTTTGAATTTCCTCGTGAGGAATTTCCAAGTGGTTAAACAGAAGTGCCCCAGTGCTCTGTGAACAAGGGTAGGATAGCTGTGCTCTGTTGGAACTGCTCCATGGCATGGGCCCTGAGAGTGAATACAGTTTAGTGTTTGGTGCTGCGGTACCAAATTGAACCATTGGAACTCATCTACTGATCAAAGTGGAAAAAGTGACTTTTTCCCTTCTGTTTAAAAACTTGGATGAAGTTAATCCCCTTCCTTTTCTTCTCTTCTATAATGTCAGTTGCCCATTTCATTTGAGTGTTTTTAACTTTTTGTTTTTGGTAACAAATATTGGGGCTATCATTTTTTGAAATCGTTGAAGTAGGAGAAAAATAATAATTTTAACAATTTGTGTTGAAACTTTCTGTAGCTTGATTGACTGGAATAATCCTGCCATCATTAATAAGATGTACAAAGTATACCTTGGCGATATACCACTGAAGACAAAAGAGGTGGGTTGTTTTTGTGTTTTCTCACATCCTCATAAAAAGTACTTTGTTACATGAGCTCTATGTAGTTGAACATGTTTTCCTATTTATTTTTATTTAAGCTGAACCTGTGCTATAGGAAATAATAGTTTTAAGCCATGCTAGTCTAGGTAGAGTAAAATCTCCTTGTGACTTAGTTTACCTTATCTGGTCTTCTCAATTCAAGTGCTTAAATAATGTCTGGATTAGGAGTCAGTAAACTTTTTTCTGTCAGTATTTAAGGCTTTTGCTGGCCATGTGGTTGTGAGGCTGCCACTCCTCAACTCTGACATAGGTGAAAGCAGCCGTAGGCCACACACAACTTAACGAGCATGACTGTGTACCAGTAAAACTTTAGGGACACTGAAATTGGATTTCATGTAATTTTTACATATTATGAAATATTAGAGGCCCGGTGCATGAAATTCGTGCACTGGGGGGATGGAGGGGATGGGACAGGGGGTGTCCCTCAGCCCAGCCTGCACCCTCTCCAATCTGGGACCCCTCGGGGGATGTCCGACTGCTGGTTTAGGCCGATCCCTGGGACTACTGGCTCCCAACCACTCGCCTGCCTGCCAGCCTGTTCACCCCCTAACCACTCCCTGCCAGCTTCATCAACGCCTAACTGCTCCCCTGCTGGCCCGATTGCCCCCAACTGCCCTCCCCTGCAGGCCCGTTCGCCCACAACTACCCTCCCCTGCCGGCCATCTTGTGGCGGCCATCTTTGACCACATGGGAGCAGCCTTCTTGTGTGAGGGTATGAGGGTCAATTTGCATATTACCTCTTTATTACATAGGATTATTTTGATTTTTAAAATCATTTGAAAATGTAAAAACTACTCTGAACTCACAGGCCTTAATAAGACAGATGGTGGGCCAGATTTGGCCCATGGGCTGTACTTTGTTGACCCTTGGTCTAGAATCTAGAGCAGTGGTTCTCAACCTTTCTAATGCCATGACCCTTTAATACAGTTCCTCATGTTGTGGTGACCCCCAACCATAAAATTATTTTCGTTGCTACTTCATAACTGTAATTTTGCTACTGTTATGAATCGTTATTTAAATATCTGTGTTTTCCGATGGTCTTAGGCGACCCTGCTAGTGGTTCTCAACCTGTGGGTCGCGACCCACAGGTTGAGAACCGCTGCTGTAGAGCCTAAGATCATCGGAAAACACAGATATTTACATTACGATTCATTAACAGTAGCAAAATTACAGTTATGAAGTAGCAACGAAAATAATTTTATGGTTGGGGGTCACCACAACATGAACTGTATTAACCTTTTGCACTCGGATGTCGAGTGTGACTTGACATGGTTAGCATTAGAATAAAGGAATCGAGAAAAAAGCAAGCGAGTGCAAAGGGTTAAAGGGTTGCGGCATTAGAAAGGTTGAGAACCACTGATCTAGAGCAATAGGTAGGTTCTTCTGAAGCCTATAGTAAAATGTTTGCTTAATAACATAAGTTATGTTTGAAAGTGTTCCAAGTCTAAACCCAGACAGGGATTATTTGTTTGCTTATTTTTAATCTATAAAGAGTTGTTTTAAAAATTAGCTCTAGTTAGATTCAGTTGCGTGTGATATCGCAGAAAGAACAATTAATTGGGAATTCGGATTTGCCCCTACCCCCAGTGACTGCCATAATAAATGTACTGTGGAGGAGAGATTTGACTAATCACAGAACTTCTCTGGGCCTCATGCTCTTTGTGTAAAAATGAAGGGGTTGGATTAGATGAGTGATTCTCAGAGTGTGGTCCATGTACCCTTATTGGGTCACAGAGAGATTTTTAGGGGTCCATGAAGGCAAGCAATTACTGCTTTTTAAAAATTTGACTGTTACCCTAACTGGTTGGCTCAGTGGATAGAGTGTCGGCCTGCGGACTGAAAGGTCCCAGGTTCGATTCTGGTCAAGGGCATGTACCTTGGTTGCGGGCACATCCCCAGTAGGGGGTGTGCAGGAGGCAGCTGATTGATGTTTCTCTCTCCTCGATGTTTCTAACTCTCTCCCTCTCCCTTCCTCTCTGTAAAAAATCAATAAAATATATTTAAAAAAATATATTAAAAAAAATAAAAATAAAAATTTGACTGTTGATATTTGAACTGATGCTGCAAAAGCAACAGTAGGTGCAGTTGCTGGGGTCCTAGCATGAATCAAAGCTATGTCACTAAATGATATTAGCAGACATTCTATTCTTCACATATAAAAAAAGAAAAAGAATAAAACTCAGCTATACTTAAGAATATCTGATGAAGCAGTAAATATTATTTTATCTGAAGAGTAGATGGGAAAACTGTGGGTGTTGAGACACATGCTTGTCAGATATTTCTCTAAAATGAAAAAAAAATGAGACTTCAAGAAAAACAACATGATTTATTGGCACTGATAAAAATTGAGCTTTTAAGCAAAAACCAAATTTTGGAAAATGTGTATTCATTAGAATGAGCTTGATAACTTGTCAGAACTTCCTGACTTTTCTGATGAGATTGGTGGTGGTGTTTTCCTTTCTGGAAGTCTTATAATGCAACATACGCTTACAGTAAGTGAGTCAGTATTTTCCAGATGACCTCTGATGTTACAGAAGCATACAAGGGTACTTAGATAGACCAGAGGGGTTTAGTATAACCGAGTATGCAAAAGTTCAAGGATTTCAAGTCCAAATGGCAGCTCACCTGTAACAAGTGAATGCTTATCAGATTTTGGTGTAGTATCATAGAGTATCCACAATTACCTGAAAAGTCTAAAATTATCTCCACTTTTCCATCCATATTTGTGTGAAGCTGTTTTTTTAAAATATTATTTAACTGAAACAACATATCACAACAGATTTAATGCAGAAGATAAAAGAATCCAGCCCTCTACTGTTAATGTAAACAGTGAAGAGATTTACAGAAAGTCCTATCTAATAAAAGAGTAATATGCAAATTGACCATACCTCCGCCATGCCCACAAGTCAATCAGGAGCGAATATGCAAATAAACCCAACCAAGGTGGCCACGGAGAGCAGGAGGGAGGCTTGGGTTTCCCTGGCAATGGAGGAAGCCAAGCTTTCCGCCTGCCCTTGCCGGCCTAGGCCTCCACTCAATGCTACAAAGTTTCAATGATAGAAGATAAATAAATCCCAACAAAAATGACTGCAGCCACAGAGCTGGAGAGAGCAGGAGGCTAGGGTTGCCCCCAGCGATGGAGGAAGCCAAGCTTTCTGCACACCTTGGCCGGCCTAGGCCTCCACTCCAGGCTACAAAGTTTCAATGATAGAAGATAAATAAATCCCAACCGAAATGGCTGCTGCCAAGGAGTGAGCAGAAGGCTTAGCTCTGCTCTAGGCTACAAAGTTTCAATTGTAGAAGATACATAAATCCCAGATACCAGGGCCTCCACTTGGGTCGCCAGGGGGCGTGGCTGGCCTGCAAACCACCACAGGCCCATTGCCCAGGCTGCCCCACGCCCCAAGGGAACCCCCACCCTGATCCGGGACACCCTTCAGGGCAAACCAGCTGGCCCCCACCCATGCACCAGGCCTCTATCCTATCTAATAAAAGAGTAATATGCAGATTGACCATCACTCCAAAACGTAAGATGGCTGCCCCCATGTGGTCAAAGATCCTGCCCCCATGTGGACACAAGATGGTGACCACAAGATGGCCAGCAGGGGAGAGCAGTTGGGAGGGACCAGGCCTGCAAGGGAGGGCAGTTGGGGACAATTTAGCCTGCAGGGGAGGGCAGTTAGGGGTGACCAGGCCGGCAGAGGAGGGAAGTTGGGGGTGACCAGGCCTGCAGAAAAGGGCAGTTAGGGGCAATCAGGCTGGTAGGGGAGCAGTTAGGCGTTAATCAGGCTGGCAGGCAGAAGTGGTTAGGGCCAATCAGGAAGGCAGGCAGTCGAGCAGTTGGGAGCCAGCAGTCCTGGATTGTGAAAGGGATGTCCAACTGCCTGTTTAGGCCCGATCCCACCGGGCAGTCGGACATGCCTCGAGGGGTCCCAGATTGGAGAGGGTGCAGGCTGGGCTGAGGGACATCCCTGCCCCGCCCCGTGCATGAATTTCGTGCACCGGGCCTCTAGTATTAAATAATGCCACTCTGTCAGTACAGTCTTTTGTTTTGAAAAATACATTTTTCTTAAAAATTTTATTTATGAAAAAATATACTAGTAATAGATTTATTAATACTATTTTTAAGTGAATAAGTATTTAAAATATATCACTTTTAACTTAATTTATTAAATATTGGTAGGCATTCCACTATAAACAAAAGCTCTTTGAAATCTTTAGTAACTTTTTAAGAGTGTAAAAGGGATTTTGAAACAAGATTGAGATCACTGATTTAGATGCTCTCTCATGACTTTTTTTCACTTCACAGTAATTTTGAAATGGTAAGTTATAATCCAAAATATTTTTGACAGGGAGCAGTTCTGAAGCCAGAGCTGAAAAGGGACCCCGTCAGTACAAGAGTCAAGTTAAAGATTGTCCCCCATCTTCTTCGTTCCAGACAAGCTGCAGAAACGTTCCCAGCTAACATTCAGGTAATTTGTTCTTTCCAGAGAAAACGGCCTGTTTACAACTTTTATGTCTCTTTACTTAAAGAAGTGCGTTAATGGATCTTCAGGAGGTAGGTTGATGTAGACTTCTTAGCGTCTCTCCTTCGGAAGGCTTATTTGTTTAAGTGGCTACTTCTTCCTTCTAGATGATAAAACTTTTGTTCCCAGTATCTGGTACCCTAATATTTTACTAATTTCAAGTACCTGTTATATGTCTCTAGAGAAACATAAAATTATCAGAGCTGCTTCCATTTCACTTTCCAAGTACTGTTTCCCAGACAGTGTCTTGATAATTTTGGTTTCAGAAAATTTGGTTGTGGTAACACTGCATTGTATAATAAGCAGCAAGAATTTTGTGCCAAAATATTCATAGCCATCCTGTAGGTATACACTTTATTTGTAGTTTTTTATGTCTTTAAAATAGGTCCTAAATTTTTGTACATTCAAAGACAAACTCACTGTCCATCACCTGTAAACATTCTTCCTTTTTTAATATTCCCATTTCTAATGATGGATTACTATTCTCCTACAAAGTTGGCCCTACCCCTTTTTTCTCCATCTGTCAATCACAGAAACCTTTAAAGGTAGCTTCTTACCAGAGACCAATAGTTTTAACTAGACACATGTTACCTCATCTTGATTTTGAACATATGAAAGAAACTCACACAATTCTTTGCATATGTGTGCAGCATGAATTTTATTTCCCCCCACAAAACAGTGTTCTAATTAATCCTTTGCTTCTATTATCTGACCATATTATTCTATATAATATAGCATTATCACATTAATTTTCTTCAAATGTAGCACTTGATTATATATTGTTCTATGTCATTTTATTTATTTTTAAATATATTTTTATTGATTTCAGAGAGGAAGGGAGAGAGGGAGAACGAGATATAAACATCAATGATGAGAGAGAATCATTGACCCGCTGCTTCTTGCACACCCAACACTGGGGATCAAGCCCATATCCTGGGCATGTGCCGTGACCTCCTGGTTCATAGGTTGATGCTCAACTACTGAGCCACACTGCCTGTGCTGTTCTGTCATTTTAAATGTATGTACTTGACTCCTTAACAAGATTGAGTGCCCTGATAGCAATGCTTATCTTTTTTATATCTCACAGTACCTTGTGGAGTGTTGATTATACAGCAGATGCTCAATAGTATGTCCAGTCACTTGTTATTATTAAGTAAGGTCAGAATACTGTTAATAGTTTCAGGAAATAGTATGAGGGATTTTTTCTTTTGAAGTGTAAGACTATCTTTCCCATAAAAAGTAGGAGTTTGAGGAGTTTAGATTTCTTTGATATTGATGTTTAATGTCAACCCTCTGGATATTCTACAGTCCTCATCTACTATATATTTTTGCTGTCTAGACATGACTACATAATACATGGAGCACCTATACCCTGTCTGTACACTTTAGAATGCTTTAATTTCGATATTTCCCATGACGCTTTTTGTATAACTTGTTCTGAATGACTATATGTAATTAAGAAACCTAATTCCCCCAAAATGATCTCATCTGCTAGTGTCCTCTGTGTGGCGTGGAGTGGCAGGGTGGTGGCCCATGGCAGCGTGAACTCTATGTGACTTCCTAGTGGTAGACCCCAAAGTTTTGCAGACTTGTCAGATCAGTCAGATCAGCCATCATATTTGTCACTCCACAGACTATTGATTGGGATTACTGATTGGCTTCCTAAGTTTATCAGCTAAAATGTATACATATATTAAAAAGAACTACATTAGTTTTGGAAGAGTAAGGTGTAGTGCAAAAGATGTGCTGTTGAGTCCTAATAGTTGAGAATAGTCAATTTCTATTCTTATTAATTGTTGTTCTTGACCACTAGTTTCTTTCTCATAGGTGGTGTATGATGGACTTTTTGGTACAAATACAAATTCCAAATTAAGAACGTTATCTCTGCAATTCGTGCATCACATTTGTATAACGTAAGTTTTTCAAACTATCCTATCTAATAAAATAGTAATATGCAAATTGACCATCACTACAACACACAAGATGGCTGCCCCCATGTGGACACAAGATGGTGACCACAAGATGGCCAGCAGGGGAGAGCAGTTGGGAGGGACCAGGCCTGCAAGGGAGGGCAGTTGTGGGTGATCAGGCCAGCAGGGGAGGGCAGTTAGGGGTGACCAGGCTGGCAGAGGAGGGAAGTTGGGGGCGACTGGGCCGGCAGGGAAGGGCAGTTTGGAGGGACCCAGGCCTGCAGGGGAGAGCAGTTGGGGGGAACCAGGCTTGATGGGGAGGGCAGTTGGGGGGGGACCAGGCCTGCAGAGGAGGGCAGTTGGGGGTGACCAGGCCTGCAGGGGAGGGCAGTTAGGGGTGACCAGGCTTGCAGGGGAGGGCAGTTAGGGGCAAACAGGCTGGCAGGGGAGCAGTTAGGCATCAATCAGGCTGGCAGGGGAGTGGTTAGGGGGTGATCAGGCTGGTAGGCAGAAGCGGTTAGGGGCAATCAGGAAGGCAGGCAGGTGAGCAGTTGGGAGCCAGCAGTCCTGGATTGTGAGAGAGATCCCAGATTGGAGAGGGTGCAGGCTGGGCTGAGGGACACACCCCTCTGTGCACAAATTTCGTGCACTGGGCCTCTAGTTTGACTATAAAGTTTTCAAACTGTTGGAGTGATCAAATGATTAAAATATATCTTATCTAGAAAGAAATCATGTTTGCTAATCTTTTAAAAATTTCAGATTTTATTAGATTAATTTATTTCAGTTGTTTCTAATTATTTTAAGTATCTGAAAATATATGTAATTATGAGAGTCTTATCTTGCTTTGTGTTTGTGTGTGTGTGTGTGTTTGTTGTTTTATTTTTTGAAGTTGTCCAGAAATCAAGATTAAGCCATTAGGTCCAATGCTTTTGAATGGCCTCACCAAGCTAATCAATGAGTATAAAGAAGTAAGTAACTTAACTCAAATTTTGTTAACATTTTATATTTTAAAGTATTTTCTATTATAAACTTTCCTAGTCTTCTACATGTTGATTTAGTTAGTTACAGTTTGATACTGTTCCATCGTTTCTTAACATTTTTACTTGAAGTGGTGCAAATTGCAGAAATTACTGTAATCTTTTTCTTTTGGAAATAAGTGTTAAAACTGATATGAATCTTGAGGGGTCTTATCACTTTTTTAAATAACATTTTAAAAAACAAATACATTTTATTCTATTTTTAGGCACTGTGTAAAAATGGAATGAAAAGAATTAAATTTTATTTTATAATTTATTTCTATATGGGTCTTTTGAATTTGCTTATATATTGAGAAACAGTGTTAATTCTTAGGGTCTGAGATATTACTGATTCAGAATTCTGTCAAAACATGCATTCAGTAAATTTTTGATTCCTTAAGATAAGCCAGATGAGGACTCTTTGGGTTGTAGCATTTCGAATCCCATTGTTAGTCCATGCAATATCACTCTTACCATCTCCAGTATTTCAGGGGAATTTACTTAAACAAATAAAGTCTCAAGAACTCTAGTTAGCATTATCTTCCTAAGTCTTAGTTAAATGTGAATGCATGTTTGCAATAGCATAGTGATTAAGATTTTGCCACTTGGAGTTAGAATTGAGTTCAAATCCTAGTTTTGCTTTTTGGTGAGTTACTTGCTTTTTTGGACCTTTGATTTTTATTAGAAAAATGAAAATAATACCATTTAGTTGAGTTATTGTGAACATTAAATGAAATATGCACATAAGTTATTCAGCACAATGAAGGCACCTTAGTAGATATTATTATTGGTCAAAAGCTGTTAATTAGTTGTGCAGTTATGCAGTTGAGCTTTGGGGGCAGTGTTGGGCCTGGCTGTCCTGTCTTCTATTGAATTGTGCTTGTGTGGTTTTTAAGGCCTAGGAACCAGATTATTTTTATGGCATACATAGTCAGATGCTTTGGATGTTGGTAGATAGTAAAATGCTTTGGGGCTTTTTAGGAGAATTTATATATTTAAAAATAGATTAGAGAGGCCAGATAAACCACAGGGTCCTAATCCCCTTACTTGCAGGTGACACCTGCATGTCTTCCCAATGATGAATCCATGAAGTTGAATCCATAAGAGTGGTCATCTAGGTGTGGGAGAGTGAATCCTACGTTAAGTGTACAGACTTCAGCTCACACAAATGTTATTTTTTTCTTAGTAATCAGACAAACAATTGGTTTCCATTAAACCATGTAACATTTCTTTGAGGAGGCAATCTCACTAACTTACTTGATGACTGTGATCCCTTTAATTTTTTATAGTGGAAGACATGAGAAGTGCAGATTTTATAGGAATTGCTCACTGCAATTTTGGGTGAAAAAGGGAGGATCTTACTTAGATTGTTAGATGAGTGCTGAATTTTCTAATAAGTTAATAAACTTTTCCTAATGTGTTGAAGATGAATTTTGGTGTTTGCAGGTTACATAGTGTTGAAAAGATCCTGAACTTAGCACCAGCTAAGAACCTTTTCATATATGACCACTGCATTTTCTTTTGGGAGTGAGTTGGGGATAAAAGGTTTTATTTGTTTTTCCCTTTAATTAGTGTGATGAATTCTGGGTTTAGACTTGTTCTGTTTGTTTTGTTCGGATGCTAATATCATGCAGTTAGGTAGAGTGAGACCAGGTTTATCAAGGAGTAAAGTAATGCATGTAATTGCAGCAAAAGGTTTTGCCGTTTACTGTGTTTTTGTTTTTTTTGTGTCTGTTTTTGTTCTTTTTTTTTTTCTTCTTAATTTCAAGGACCCTAAGCTACTGTCAATGGCATATTCAGCTGTTGGAAAACTCTCCAGGTGAGTAAATTCTTTTTCAGTGAGAGATATCCTGTTGTATACTAAGAAAAGTTATGTGTCATTTAATAATGGATGGAGAATAAGTTTGTTTGATTCTGAAAGGAAATGCATTTAATGGCCATAGATTGTTTAGAAATGTCTTCCTTGTAGCAGGAAAATTATATGAGAAATTTTAATTTGCACTTAAAGATATGTTACCATGTTAAATAGTAGTCTTGAAATGAATTTTGAACTGGATTGTGTCATGATAGGTTACATTTTCTTGTATGCTAGAAACATTTGACCTCAGGTGTTCTTGTTGCTATTTACTATTAGTCTTTATAATCCCCATAATCAAGGTTTGCTAGTGATTCTCTTTTCTGATAGTATTATATTAGGATTCTGAGTGGCCCGGTTTCCAAAGATGGATTTTTTTCTTCTGCTTAGTATGCTTTCCTCCTTCCAGTTCCTCCTGGTTTCCTTTCCTTCACTATATTTCAAAGCAGGGAGGTAGAGGTCAGCATCCTCAGTGGCACCAGGTGCTACTTTTAGTCCTGATGCACGTTCTGCTTTGGCCTGTGTAGACTAGGTCTTGCTCTTCTTTCTATGCAGGGGAGGAAACTTTAGGGTTCAGAAAACTGCCCGAGATCAGCTGATACAGCGCAGACTTATCAGCACACCTTGTCCATTGTCTGTTGGTATGAAGTAACAAAGCCCCTTATCACACTAGCCTTTAGTTTAAATAGCAATTTAGTCTTAATTATCTGTTTTCTTTATATTAAAATCAGAAATATTAACTGAATGCATGGAATATAATGAAGAAAATATCTGGATAATGTGTCTATTAGTCAAGGGTTACTTGGATTAAATAGCTGAAGTATTAAATTTTTATTTATAAAAATATTTGGCTCTTTGGGTAAGTAATCTAATGATGCTGACATGATGTCCAGAGATGAAATTGCAGGTTCAGGAAAATTTGTATTTAATTTCATTTTCTTCCATGTTATGGAAATTTATGATAATAAAGGTAGTCTTGTATTTTCTTACAGTCGAATGCCCCATTTGTTCACTAAGGATATAGCTCTTGTGCAGCAGCTCTTTGAAGCCCTGTGCAAGGTAGGGAAACACCTGGCCAGTTTCTGCTTTCTGCTTGGATGCTCACCTGGAAACCCAATAAGGAGGGAAACACTTTTTATTCTCTTTTAGGAAGAGCCCGAGACTCGACTTGCTATTCAAGAAGCATTATCTATGATGGTTGGAGCTTATAGTACTTTGGAAGGAGCACAGCGAACCCTCATGGAGGCACTTGTGGCTTCATATTTGATAAAGGTAGGTCCAAACAAACTATGTGAACTCTAATGGCTGGTAGTATATGCATCTTACTTTAAAAAAAAAAAAATGTTTATTGATTTCAAAGAGAAAGGGAGACGGAGAGCTAGAAACATCAATGATGAGAGAGACTCATTGATTGACTGCCTCCCCTATTCCCTACACTGAGGATTGAGCCAGCGTCCCGGGCATGTGCCCTGACCAGGAATCGAACCATGACTTTCCGTTTCATAGGTAGATGTTCAACCACTGAGCCACACCAGCTGAGCTAGATTCTGATTTTCTGGTTGAACTTTGTATTCATAGATTATTAGTCTATTTAGGTTAACTTAATATACATATGTAATTGAAACTTTGCTTTGGAGTCAGTTTTAACTTTAGAACTAATCTGAAAAAGCATGAGATATTTTGCTTCAAATTTGTAGGGATTCCAAGTAAACTATATTCCCTGCAAAATATCTGAATTTGACTCATGTGACTTTGAGTTTGAGAGTTGGGGAAAAATAGGTTGTGGCGAGAAACTTTCACGGTGACCTTGGTCCCAAGGTTGGGTTGAGGATGTGCATGTATAGAGAGAAAGTCTCTGGCTGTGGTCTTTGTGGGTTTTCCTGCTTTCTTTGAAAGATCCTCTTAGATCAGTAGTTCTCAAACTTCCTAATGCCGTGACCCTTTAATACAGTTCCTCATGTTGTGGTGACCCCAACCATAAAATTATTTTCGTTGCTACTTCATAACTGTAATTTTGCTACTGTTAATGAATCGTAATGTAAATATCTGTGTTTTCCGATGGTCTTAGGCGACCCTGCTAGCGGTTATCAACCTGTGGGTCGTGACCCACAGGTTGAGAACCACTGCTGTAGAGCCTAAGATCATCAGAAAACACAGATATTTACATTACGATTCATTAACAGTAGCAAAATTACAGTTATGAAGTAGCAACGAAAATAATTTTATGGTTGGGGGTCACCACAACATGAGGAACTGTATTAAAGGGTTGCGGCATTAGAAAGGTTGAGAACCACTGCCTTAGATCATAGAAGTACTTTTTAAGTAATATCACTATCTAAAGACTTTTAAGCAACATGGTCAAAGATCTTGCACAATTGCTTTGTCTTGATTTTGTTTTAGACATATTTATTGAAATAGCAAATTAACTTTTGATTGTATATAATTAATATGCCTTATCCTGACTAGAATGAGTTATTGGTAATTATTTTTAATCTGTGGGTGTTTTCTGTGTGTGTTTGTATGTCATATAGCCTGAAGTTCAAGTTCGACAGGTGGCTGTGAAATTTGCCAGCACAGTGTTTCCCTCAGATCATATACCTTCCAGATATTTGCTCTTACTAGCTGCAGGAGATCCGTAAGTTTTAAAAGGTGTTAATTTTGAATTTGGGTTCATTTTAAATTTATTCAAGCATTACTAAAATTATGTTTGAAATGTTGGTCTATGGAATTTAGAAGCAATTTATTAAAGAGTTAAAAAGTATGTCTCTTTGTATGATATAAAAATCTGTCTCATTTTTTTTTTCACTTGTGGGTAAAATTCAAAAATGCAAGCCACATGACTTCAAATCTCAAGAAATTGCCAAAAAGAAGTAATTTCTTATAATGTATCTTATGACCCTGCTTAGATAGCCAAGAATATATTTGAGGCGTTTTCTCAAAACTTCAGCTGCCAAATAAAATTGCTATTCTTTGTCTTCAAATGATTATTCTACAATTGGTGAAATTGATTTTTTATTCTTATTTGTCTGAAAGACGGGAAGAAGTCCATGGAGAAGCACAGCGAGTATTAAGGTGTCTTCCTGGTAAAAACAGAAAAGAAAGTGCTTCTAAGCAGATGCCTTCTTTCCCAGAAATGGTATATTATATCCAAGAAAAGGTAAGGCATTGGACTTCAGATAATTAGTTTGAGTTATATAATGGATGATGAAATTAAACATACATATTTTAGGTGACACCTTTAAAATGTTATCATCATTAAGTATTGAATAGTAGTGCTGAAGCCGGTTTGGCTCAGTGGATAGAGCGTCGGCCTGCGGACTGAAGGGTCCCGGGTTCGATTCCGGTCAAGGGCATGTATCTTGGTTGCGGGCACGTCCCCAGTGGGGAGTGTGCAGGAGGCAGCTGATTGATGTTTCTCTCTCATCGATGTTTCTGGCTCTCTATCTCTCTCCCTTTCTCTCTGTGAAAAATCAATAAAAAAAAAAAGTATTGAATAGTAGTAACAGTTCTAACAGTGTCAATATTTACAATATGAGGAAGGTACAAAATGAAGAGAAAAAATTTATTTTCAAATGTAATTGATCTCTTTTGACCAAATCTAAATTGGTTGCAATTTCTTTTATCTTCAACACTTCGGCTGTATTTTGCAATTTGTTCCCTTGGTATGACATGCTTAAAAATACATCTCCTTTTTATTTTTAATGACATTACTTAAGGCATCTTAAGTTTAAGAATGATGCAGGAAGCAGTTCAGATTTTTTCCACTGTGCTCATAAGAGAACATCACATCTGCTTTTGCAAGTCACCTGTTTTGTCAGTGTTCTCTGTTGATAGATGAGAGAGTTTGGCAGTCCTGACCCCGAGCCCTGATCCTGTTCCACTGTTTATATCAGTGTTTCTTTGAGTATGATGAGGAGAGGTGGGGGAAGGGGTACTCCAGCATATTCTGCCTCTACTGGTGGTTCTAGCTTTTTGCTCAGGTAGCCACCTGAAGGGAGTTGGGGGGTCAGTACTAAGCAGCCATGATTCTTTTCTCCATCGCACAGTCCTATTTGTGGTCAGAAGATGCTCTTGTGTGCATATTTTCTTCCTGCTTCAATTGTTAATAAAGAGCTGGCATGCAGTGGCCTGGGGTGGCTGTGTCCGTAAATATTTATTCTTTTTAAAACAAACCAGTAAAAACATGAGGAAGAAAAGGCAGCCCACCTGTCATTTAGAGTGAAGAACATGATAGCATGATTAATGGAAAATGTTTTGAGTAGAAAGAACCCGTTTCAAATAGTAATGCAGCTTGAAGTACAGTTATTTTCAAACTGAGGAAGGACATGTGCTCCATTGTTCAGTAATGGTGTTTGTTTTGGGCTTATTTTGCTAGGCTTCCCATCGAATGAAAACTCCAGCCAAGTACATGACTGGGACCACTGTCCTTCCATTTAATCCAGCAGCCTTTGGGGAGGTAGGATTGGCATATATTTCTGTTTTGTGTTCTATAAAGATTCTAAAAGATAATATCACACCCAAAGAGATGTCTGCATATATTTTGTGTTCTAGATAAATTCATATTGTGGTGTCATTGTTCTTTATAGTTGTTTATTAGGAAAACAGTAATGATAATTGGTATTATTTTAATTCATAGAGGAGTAGATAAATACATTTATCTCAGCTGAGATTCTCTTTGTGAAAGAACTGGATGCTCCACATTGATTACTATTGAGATTTTACAGCAAGTTAGATTTGAATTTTAAAGCCAACAATATGTTGAAGTTGTTTGGATTATCTAGTTTTGGAGATTGGAGAGTGAGATTCACTTGTCACATTTACTAAGGGAAATTCTGTTGTTTAGGTCACTGACTTGCATTAATTAAATGACGAGAGTAAGATTCCTCACAATGAAATTGCTGCCTGTCCTTTCTTAGCTGTCAAGGAATGAGCTTTCAGAGGACTCCTTAGCAGCCAGTTTATATCAGAGGTTTTTATGGTGTCATATTTGCTCTTCTGTAGATTATTGGAACCCATTTTCTCAAATTCTTGTGTCAGTGGAGATTAAATACAACGACTTCCACAGGAATAGGTTATTTGCCCCAGGTTTCTGCTCATTCCCTCCCTCCCTCCCTCCCTCCCTCTCGCAAGCACACACAAACACATACACAGAGTATTGTAATTTTTTTAGACTTTAGGAGTTGAGTTTGCATTTTAACTATGTTAAATGCCACTAAAGAACACTCTTTGGATTTGTGAAAGCTTATTTGGTAAATTTTACTCCATTATGGTAATTTCAGTTAACATATTGGGTCATGTTTTTCAGTTTCTGTGGGGATTGTTGAATAGCTTTATGAAGAAGGTAGAGGAGTCCAAGCTGTTACTTGAAGAATATCCTCCCACGTTGATTTTTGGAGAAACTTACCTGGTATTCTTCCTTCTGTTTTAGATAGTTCTGTACTTACGAATGTGCCTAGCTCACAGTGCGGGAGTGGTGCCCACCTCTCAGAGTTTGGCAGATATGCAAGATCATGCCCCAGCCATTGGACGCTATATAAGGACTTTAATGTCAGGCAACCAGGCAACATCCTCGTCATCTTCTTCCAAGAGTGGAGAAACCAACCCTGTTCAGATCTACATCGGCCTGCTTCAGCAGCTGTTAGCAGGTGTTGGAGGTAGGAGGTTGTGATCCTGAGGACAGATATTATAGCACTTGAGAAAAAAATCTAATTTTAAGCTCAGCTAAGAATTTATAGCAAAATTACTTTTTCTCTTCACTACTGTGATTGAACATTAGTCTTTTTTGTTTCTTTTTCTAAACTTATCTGATTCATCCTTGATTCACTGTTTCTCTTTTCAGAAATAAATGGTGATAATAGATGATATTTTTACTTTAAAAGTGGGTGTGAAGAACAGGCCTGCTTAGTATAGATAACCAGTCTGTAAATATGCTGTATTGTCACACGCTATTTAGGTTAATTTTTCCTTTATAGAACTAGGGACTGCCTCCTAAAGGAATTTAGTGATCCCTGATGTTTATCACTTCTCTTGAAATTAAAATGGTTCTGAATTCTTTCTTATTTAGGTTTGCCAGTCATGTACTGTCTCTTGGAAGCTGTCTCAGTGTATCCAGAAAAGCTGGCTACCAAGTTTGTAGACAAAACAGAATGGATAAAGGTATACCCTGTGCATATATCTTTCTCTTTGAGTCTGCATATTTTAAGTCTCATGATTTTATCTTCTTGTTAGTGTTCCTATGAAAACTCTCTCATCATCAAACACTTACTGAGAAACGTGTAGGTTATTGTATCTCAATGATCCATCTGGTGAGAGTGGGAGATGAATTGAGAGTCATATGAATACAAAATAATTATTTTTCTGTCTTTTAAAGTTTAGCATTTATCTAGTTTAAGAAAAAATATGTAAAATGTCTCCCACCTACCCAAATCCCCCAGCTTCCTGTCCCTTCCTCTCTCACTGACAAATATACTTGATCATCACTTATTTATAAGTGGTGTACCTTCTAGAGTTTACTTATGCATATATACACCAATAAAAATAAGCATTTTTTCTTTTTCTTTTTTCTTTTACACAAGGTAGCACAGTTGTCACTTAGTTTTATACCTTACTTGTTTTACTTACCGCTGAAACATGGAGGTATTCCTATGTAATTACAGAGAGAGCATCCTCTTTAACAGCTTCATTGTTTTCCCCTGTATGAATGTACCATAATTTATATAAATCCTTACTGATGGCCACTTAGGCTACTTCTAGTCTGCTGCAATGAACAATTGTCATTGTGAAAATGAGGAAGTATGTTTTTTAATGGGTCCTGGAGAAGTGGAGTTGAGTACATGCATTTTAGCAATTTTGACAGTGCACATCCTTATGAGTGGTACCAATTTACACTCTCGCCAACTGTGTTGGAGAATGTTTTCATCCCATGGTCACACCAAAAGAATTGCCAGGTTTAGAAATAAATACAAGATGCTCAGGTAAATTTGAATTTCAGTTAAACAATGAATAATTTTCTTGGTATGGGTATGGCCCATATAGTTTTTGTGCTACATAATTGCAGCTTGAGTTATGGTTAAATGTACAGATTATCTCTTTCTGTGTGAAAGCATGAATGAAATTGACCAAGAGGTGTGAGTTTTACACTTTTGGAAAATCTGCTCTCATGAAATTTCTTCTAGTTTAAAAGGTTTTTATTCTTTGTGAATATTTGCTGATTTTAAAATGATGTTAGAGATTTTGATGTTTGATCTTGTAGATCAGGGGTCATCAAGCTCCAGTCCATGTGCCAAACCTGGTGTGTTTTTATATGGCCTGCAGGCTAAGAATGGTTTTTACGTTTTTAAGTGGTTGAAAAAAACACACACAAAAAATGAATAACACTTCCTGACATGAGACTTGGAGTGTCCATAAAGCTGATTTGAAACAAAGAGACACCTGTTTATTGTCTGTGGCTGCTTTTGCACTGCAGTGGCAGGATGGGGTTATGACAGAGACCATATGGCCCACAAAGCCTATTTGGCCCTTTGCAGAAAACATTTATTAACCTCTGTTTTAGATCATATGTGTATTAATTCCACCTGTTTATACTTTCTATCTTTGATGAAAATGCACAGATTTTGGTATATAATTCAACTTTTATTTCACTTTGAAGTACCTTGTGTTTTTATGTCCAATAGATTGAACAATATAATGTATCATTTATTTTAATCTTAAGTGTTAGATGTTATCAGCAGGAAGATGTATATATTATAAAAATATTTTTCTATACCACTCAGACTCTGATGAGCAGCAGTAAAGAAGAGATGCGTGAACTAGCAGCGTTGTTTTATTCTGTGGTGGTATCCACAGTGTCGGGAAATGAGTTGAAGTCGATGATAGAACAGCTTATAAAGACTACAAAAAATAATCATGTATGTTACCAGTATGGTCTTACTCATTTTTTTTGTGGGAGATAGTAGAATTTTACAAAAAATACCTAGTATATTTTTAGTTCTTGCATTCTCATTTGTAAAATGAACTTTTATGATTGTAAAGTTTAAATGAGATAATTGAATCAGTTCATTCGACAAATTTGAGTGCCTTGTGTCTGATAGGCACTGTTTTAGGTGCTAGGAATGTAATGGGGAGTAAATACATATGTTGCTGCCTATCATTGTACCTGTCCTATCAGTAAATACCACATGCTTTCAAATGTTTTATTGCTTACTTACCTTGTGTTTGGAGGTTTGAGCAATTAGAAGTAGGATCTGTTTATTGTATTTGGTTGGCAATAGGGAGAAATTATGCTGGAAAATTATGATAGTGTAATTGCATAAGTTACCTAAGTGCTATAAGCTAGAAGAAAGTTTGGGTGCTATAGGAACATGCAAGAGAGCCACCTCTCCCGGAGTTGGAGTGGGAGTGGGATTAGGGAATTTAAATCTTGAAGTTAATCAAGACTCAGCTTAACTTCTTGGAATTATCTGTGTTAGAAACTCAAAGTTTCTCTTGTTCCCTAAACCTAATTCATTAGCATCCAGTAGAACCTCAAAGATCACTTTATTCTTTGGCCTTATGTTTTGTTGGAGAGATGACTAATAAACACAGTTATTTCAGTGTATTCTTGCACATGTGAGAGAGACACAGAGACATATGCTATTGTGTTATTAAATTCAGAGCCCGGAGATACAGCACGGATCCGTGCTCGCATTGGGATTCACCATAGGAAGATATTTGGCTAAAAAGAAAATGAGAATGGCAGAGCAACAAGACCTGGAGCCAAATGCTGGTTTCCTGCCTGAACAAGAGGAACTCATTCAGAGCGCCACAGAGACAATAGGTAATGAATGTGTTCATGCTGGTTTGGATGTCACAATTTTTGCATTAGGTTAAAATTAATTATAGCACTTTTTAAAAAAAATATATTTATATTGATTTCAGAGAGAGGAAGGGAGCGAGAGAAATTGAAACATCAGTGATGAGAGAGAATCATTGATTGGCTGCCTCCTGCATGCCCCCTACTGGGGGGTCAAGCCCACAACCCAGGCATGTGCTCCCTGTTGGAATCAAACCTGGGGTCCTTCAGTCTGCAGGCGGACGTTCTATTCATTGAGCCAAACCGGATAGGGCCATTTTTATTTCTTTTTACAGCAGTGAACTTTTTTTTTTTTTAATATATTTTATTGATTTTTTACAGAGAGGAAGAGAGAGGGACAGAGAGTTAGAAACATCGATGAGAGAGAAACATCTATCAGCTGCCTCCTGCACACCTCCCACTAGGGATGTGCCCGCAACCAAGGTACATGCCCTTGACCGGAATCGAACCCGGGACCCTTGAGTCCGCAGGCTGACGCTCTATCCACTGAGCCAAACCGGTTTCGGCTACAGCAGTGAACTTTAAAGGCACAAGCCTTTGTGTAAACCTTACTCGATGCTAAATAAATTCTGTGTTTTAATAACAAAACTACCTTCTTCTGTCTTACTGTATATTTTACAACATGATTCTATTATGGGAAAAACTTCAAACATTAAAAAATGACACTACTTTATGCCCTGTTTCCACTGTTTTTTATCTGTTTAGATACTTATATGTATAGCCCCTTTTTATGTTTACTAAGTAAACATTAATGAATTAACTAGAAGATACTATAGACATTGATTTTGTTTTATTGTCTTTAAAAAAATCTTGAACACATTTCTTTGGTTTACAAGGATAATAGTATTTTCTTCTCAGTTTTGTCTAAATGTGTTTACAGGATCATTTTTGGACAGTACATCGCCCCTCCTGGCAATTGCTGCTTGTACAGCCCTGGGTGAAATTGGCAGAAATGGTCCTCTCCCAATCCCCAGTGAGGGATCTGGCTTTACCAAGCAACATCTTGTGGAAAGCTTACTAAATAGAATACCCTCCAGTAAAGAAACAAATAAGGTAAGCCTCTTCCTTTTTTCCTTCCTTTTTGAAATTTATATATGAATTGTAATTAGGATGGCATTGCAGCTGGAAGAGGGTTTAATGTGAGAGGAAAGTCTAGGTGAGTTAGGGATGATTTGTGCATAACCTTTGTGTGTGCACCATTTGACCCAGTTACCCCAATGTAGGCAATAACTATTAACCCTTTGCACTCGCTTGCTTTTTTCTCGATTCCTTTATTCTACTCGGGATTTAATTTTTTAAATACCCCAGATTTTACAAAGTGAGGCAGTAGAATAAAAAACTGGAGTTTCTTTTCATACAAACTAATTTATTTGGATTTTTTTATATTTCAAATACATACGAGCTACCTCCGATGCTAACCGTGTGGAGTCATACTCGACATCCGAGTGCAAAAGGTTAAGATTTAGATAAAGTGTTAATTAAATGCATCAGTTCTTTTGTCATACAAAAGGTGGATAATAAAGTGTTAAATAATTTGATGATTTTTGTTATTTCAGACCAAATCTAAGTCTTAACCTCCTGTGGTGAGTTTGGTTTTAAGAAGACTGGGCATTAGTAAGCAGTGTGAGTAATCTGTGAGGGAAAGGACATTTATAGTTTCTTAGTTTTAGGTAAAAATTTTTATGGACTTTAAAACATTTCCTTTGTGGTCAAAGCATCTCAGTGTTGAAATATGAGATGATTTAACAGGTAGAAGAATCAGTTTACAATAAGTTTAATAAATATGTAATCTTATTCTTTGTGTAGCTACTGTTTAAATCGTTGGGAAGATCACACAGTGTAGTTTTTTTTTAAATATATTTTTATTGATTTCAGAGAGGAAGGGAGAGGAATAGAGAGATAGAAACATCAATGATGAGAGAGAATCATTGATGGCTGCCTCCTGCACCTATTAGAGATCAAGCCTGCAACCCAGGCATGTGCCCTTGACCGGAATCGAACCCGGGATCCTTCAGTCCTCAGGCCGATGCTCTATCCACTGAGCCAAACCGGCTAGGGCCACAGTGTAGTTTTTACTTGTCATTATTAACTAATTACTAACCACTGTTGAGCACTTGTAATGTGCCTGGTATGTGCTAAGTGCTTTGCATACATTAATTAATTGAATCCTCCAAAAGGTCCAGATGAAGAAACAGAGTCATAGAGAGGTGCAGTGACTTGCCTAAGGTCACATACATGTAAAGGCTATAGAAATATTCAGGATGTGTGATTTAATGTTAGGTTCTTTTCTTTCTTTCTTTCTTTCTTTCTTTCTTTCTTTCTTTCTTTCTTTCTTTCTTTCTTTTTTTTTTTAATAAACTTTCTATTGTTGCAAGTATTATAGATATCTCTCCCCCTGCCCTTTACCCCACTCCTCCCAGTCCCTACTCCCCCATGTCTTCACTACCCTATTGTCTGTGTCCATGGGCTATGCATATAAGTATATATAAGTTCTTTGGTTTATCTCTTTGGGCCCAGAACCTACATTTATAACTGTTACGGTTTGAAGGATAATAATCCTAGTTAAAGGCTTTCTTTTTTCTTCTTTGCACCTATGGACCCTTAATGGACTCAGTTTGGTGTTTTTCTCCCTCCAGTGTCTTACAGATATAATTCTGTAAAATTGGAGACTATAAAAACACCCATGTATGCATTGCTGTGTTTATTAGTTAGATAGACTGCCCCCTTCCTGCCATCTCATTTTGGAAACGTTCTTCTGGGATAAAGCTGTTATATGCTTTAAAAAATAATTCTCTTTTATTCTAGATGAAAGAACGAGCAATCCAAACACTGGGATATTTTCCAGTTGGGGATGGAGATTTTCCTCATCAGAAACTCCTCTTGCAAGGTCTGATGGATTCTGTGGAGGTATTTATATTGCTTTCTGATTACTAGTCATTCAAACAAGAGGCATGCTGTGAGATTTTAAATTAAGCTTTTATTTATTTATTCACCAAGTACTTATTGAGTGCCAGCCTTGGGCTCGTCATGATGATTGGCATAGCATTGACTAAATCACTTATGTGGGAAAGTGCTTTTCTCATAATTTTTGAGTAAAGTATGGTGCAGTGTGGGTAGGAGGGGAAACCTACCCAGTCGCTTAGATGTGGGGAGTGGATGCTACTATTCCAGTTGCTCTTGCGTCTGCTGACTTAGCTCTGTCCTCCAGTGTAGTGAGGACCTGCCATTTGACAGCTGCTGGCCCAGTGTGATGAGGGTCTAAGTGCAGCCCTATCTGGCCCCTGATCCAGCCTCGATTCTTGTCACTCCCTCACATTTTTGTACAGTAGCCTCTGCGTCCTTTGCTCTTAGCTTTTTAAAGACCCATACTTCCCTCTTTCTTGGGTTGTTGCTGTGCCCCTTGGAAAGCCTGCCCTGACCCTTCAAGCTAGAGTACATAGGTTCTTCAGTTATCTATGCTGTCATGACCCTCCATTCTTCTTCTTCATAGCATTTATCACAGTGTCTAATTGCCCTCTAGATTGAAGGCAAAGTCTGTTTTGCTCCTCATTATAAAACAACACAAAAGTAAAGAGATAATATAATGAGTCCCGTGTGCCTATTTTTATTTCTTTTATTTATTTCTTTATTTCTGGACTATTTAAGGCATTATAGATAGCATATCATTCATAAATGGAGTTAAGGGTTTTGTTTTTGTTTGTAATGCCAACTTTGTTGTTATTAACAATCGGAAACATGTAGAAAATAGGCACATTAAACGAACCCCTAATATAGGATTCTCTGTGTTGAAGTATCTTTTTCTCAGTTTAGAGTTGCCAAGAGAACCTTTTGACCAGGGAAGCTGAGTTGGAAGCCCTTAAATCCCTTTTTCTCAGAATAGGAAGCATGTGATACCAGCATTTGACATCTCATTTGGTGGATTGAGCTTAGGAATGGCTAAATTCTTGTTGTAGGTATGCCTTGTAAAGCTCTCCACAAAGGTCAACATTCCCATATCCCTCCTACTTTCTGTTCTTTATTATCTTATTTCTTCATTTTTCCATTTCTCTCAATTCATGGTACACAATGCCAAAGGGAACTGAGATCCAGTTCTGTGCTAAGTCAGTGACTTGTAATCATGCCAGAATTTCAAAATCAAATTTAAAAAATTTGACAATTCCTGAAAAGAATTTTCTAACATTTGATTTTTGAAATAATTTTAAACTAACAGTGTATTTGTAAGGATAGTATGAACAACTTCTTTATACCCTTTATCCAGGATTACCAATTTTAACATTTTACCTACCACATATATTTTATTATTCTCTATTTCTTTTGCTGTAAAGATTTTTTTAATTGTGTAAAGTATTACATATAGCAGTACATATATCTCCTTTCCCCCCGCCCATTGACTTTCCCCCAGCCTCCCCTACCCACTGTTGCATGCCCTCATCCCACCCCTCCCCAGTGTCTTGTGTCCATTGGTGTGCTTATATGCATGCATACAAGTCCTTTGGTTGATCTCTTCTCCCCCCCTCCCCAAGACTCCCCAGCCTTCCCTCTGTAATTTGACTGTCTGTCTGGTGCTTTATTGCCTCTGTATCTATCTTTTAGAATAACTTGTAGATATCATGTAATTTATGATTGAAAAGAGGAGTTGTTAGTAAATTATAGTGGTTGCTATTTTAGTGCAGTTATTACAAATCAGTTATCCACTAGAAGTTTTCTATACATTCATCTCATTTAATCCTTCCAGCCTGCTGAGGTGGGTGTTATGCTCATCTATGTATATAAAAGCCTAAGCGACCAAATGATGTCAACCAGTCGTTATGACGCACACTGACCACCAGGGAGTAGATGCTCAATGCAGGAGCTGCCTCCTGGTGGTCAGTGCGCTCCAACAGCAGGAGTGCTGCTCAGCTGACTCACCCGTCCCAGTGGCTCACCAGTCTGGCGGCAGCCACTCCCTCCCTCAGTAGTCCTGCAGGTCCAATATCTGGAGAATAGGCCAGGCACTGAAGGACCGGCACCACTGGCATGATCCCGACAGTGCTGCTGGCCTCCTGGAAGTCTGCCTTGGGCATCGCGGTTGCTTCCCCTCCCTAGATGCTAAGCAAGGAAAAAATGATATAAAAGCGGCCATCAGGTGTCTCCCAACAACCAGGGCGAATGTCAGCAGGACGGATCCAGATCTCATGCCAGTAAGGGCATCCCACCGCCTGCTTGGAGTGCTGATCTGGCCTATCGTGTCCTAGCCCTCCCCGCCCCCTTCCCCCCACCCCGGGGGGTTGGGAACCAGATGCAGGGCTCATGGCTGGTGAACGCTGCTTCTCCCAATCAGGACTGACTGGGCGTGAGCCCATGGCAGATGCAAGGGCTGGGGGCAGGATGAGTGGGAGCTGCAGGCAGGAGAGGCAGGCAGCGTTGGACTGCCAGTTTTGGCCCAATCCCTGCAGGCCATGCCGAGGGACCCCACCCATGCATGAATTCGTGCACCGGGCCTCTAGTATTACATATAAAGCAGTTGAGGCTCAGTTTAAATAAGAGTAGGAAGCTGGTGAGAGACAGCTAGAATTTGCACTGAGACCTGTGTGGCTTCTAAGTCCATGCCCTTCCCCCAGGTTAAGGGTATCATGCTTCCGAAGATTAAAAATCACTGTGTCATGGTTCCCCACAGAGGGTGAGGAGAGGAGTGCAACATGGACTTGGTAAAAGATCTCCAAGTCATTTTACCTTCTCCATTCCTTCACTATACCTCACTTTTGCCTGAAAGCAGTCCAGGCAAAAGAGAGAAACAGTATTCAGTAGCCTTTCCATAAAATGAATGCTATTGGAAAATGTTTTCTCTGATTCATGGCATTTGTTTCCTTCTTTGCAGGCCAAGCAGATTGAACTTCAATTCACTATCGGTGAGGCCATTACCAGTGCTGCGATAGGAACCAGCTCCGTGGCTGCCCGGGATGCCTGGCTGGTGACCGAGGAAGAGTACTCCCCTCCTGCTGGTACCAAATCTTCAGCTAATTGATCTGTAATCCCCAAGTAACCCTTTTCTGTTCTCTTTATCCACATTTGAAGCAAAAGAAAAATTTATACATTCAATCTTAACTCTTCTTTACATGCTTATATCTGTCTTAGTTTGGTTCAGTCAAGAGAAATAGTTGGTTAAAGGAGAGTGAGCATATCATGAATGAGAACTTCCCTTTTTAGTCCTTTGGCAAGCAAGCAGGGCAGGGCGTTAGCTATGGGTACCTTCAAATTTGTGCTCTTTTCATGAGGATTGGTGTATTACGCCAATTTTACAAGTGTAGGCATAGCAGTTTCCCAATGATGTATCCCCTAACCCTTTATCACATAATGAGGCTTCAGTGTCTTTATCACATAATGAGGCTTCAGTGTCTTCTGCTCACCCTTCAGCTGCCTCTGTGCTAGAAGAATGGAATTATTACTTACGCTGGGGAAAGCTGTGGGAGATACATTTTTGTAGAGTGGTGGTGGGAGGGAGCAGGGAAAATTGCCTCACTGGCTCTTGTTCCTCCACACTCCTCCTGGTCTGTGTTGGAATGTCCCAACTCACCTGAAGGACAGATCTAGAAGACAATTGGATGTATGAGTATGGAATGTTGAAGAGTTCCAGGTTGGAAATCTGGGAGGATCATGTAGAGATAGTAGTTAAGGCCATGAACTTCGATGTGATCACCAAGGGAATGAGTAGAAAAGAGAAGTTCAACAAATGAGCTCTGGGTTCCCCAGAGTTTCAGGTTTTGGTAGTTTAGAATAAACCAGGAAAGGACAGGTGAAAAGGAGCACTCTGAAAAGGCATCCTGGAAGTGAAGTGAAGAAAATCTATGAACAGATGTGTGGTGGGGTGCGATGGGGATCAACTGGGGCATATATACTGCTGATAGATCAGTTCAGATGAGAAGCAAGAAGTCGTCATTGAAGCTAGCAACATGACGGTAATGGTTGACTTTTACGAGTAATTTCTATGGAGTGGGGAAGGTAAAAGACTGATTTTTGAGTGGGTTTAGGAAAAAAAAAAAGAAATATAGAGCATGAGTATAGATAACTATTTTGAAATGTTTTAATGTAAAGCAGTGGTTCTCGACTAGGAGAGGGAGCTTTTGCCATTTGGAAATGTCCGGGCACCTGAGAGGGTCAGTGCGGCTGGTCTCCAGCAGGTGGAGGCCCCGGATGCTGCTAAACCTTACAGTGCACAGGACCGTGCCCACAACAAACTGTCCAGCCCCCAGGGGCAGTAGTGTAGAGGTTGAGGGACCCTGAGGAAAGAAAGGAAAGGAGAAAAGGAGCAGAATAGCTGGAGAGGAAAGTGAAGAGGTTGGTTTGTGTGTGAGTTTTTAGATGGGGGATGGGAAAGATATAATAGAGATAGAAAAAGTGCTGAGACTAGGGAGACTGGGGATACTTTTTTACTAAATACTTTTTTTAAAGAGAAGTTTTAGGTTCACAACAAAATTAATAGGAAGGTACAGAGGTTTCCCATATACCCTCTGCATCTACACATACAGAGCTTCCTCTATTATGGGGATACTTTTTCATTCTAAGGGACTAAACCTGAGTACCTTTGAAAGGTTATTTAGCTTATGCTAGGTTTTGACATGAATGATTATCAGTTTCTTCAGCAATTTATTTAAACACTGTAGTCACGTAAGTTATAATATTACAGGATTGCTATATTGAGTAAATGTTGATTAAAATTTAATTTTTTCAGGAAACTCTGTTTGGTTATTTTGATTTCTTTTCATCATTCTTTGTTTTCCCCCAGGAGCCAAAGTGAATGATGTGGTTCCCTGGGTGTTGGATGTGATTTTAAATAAACATATCACCAGCCCCAATCCACACGTGAGGCAGGCAGCCTGCATCTGGCTCCTTTCCCTTGTGAGGAAGCTGAGTACCCATAAAGAAGTGAAGGTAAGCCATGCTATAAATGTGATCAGCTCTACTGGTGAAACCGCTATGAAATCTTAATAATTGAAGGGTGGTAGGAAGGAAAGTGTATGAAGGTGAGGCAATCTGAAGTAAGGACCATTAACCGATAACATATATTTTGAAATAAACTGTACATGAAGGAATGAAGGATGGCAGCTGATACATACTGGCTGGAAGATGATTCTAAATGGGAAGGCATACAACCAGAGTGGTGAGGATGCGGAGGCTCAGACTGTGTGCATTAGACTACCTGTAGGCGGTCCCACCTTCAGTAGTTTGGCCACCCTCCTAGATGAGAGCATTGCAGGGCTCATGACTGCCTTGGGTCCTCAGATCTTACAGGTGTTGTGTATCCTGAGAGGAAGATTCTTGTTCTCCTATAGAGGAGGAGTTTCACTTTTCTCAGTGCCTCTTTTCTTCTTTCAGTCTCATCTTAAAGAAATTCAGAGCGCATTTGTGTCCGTTTTGTCAGAAAATGATGGTAGGTTATTGGTAAATATTTGATTTCCAAACATCATTAAACTTATATTTCAAATTTTGAAAAAAAATCTATTAATGAAATAGGGGTACAGGAAACTTGATTCTTACTTATTTTCTAATTAAATCATGTTCTTCAGTTTTGCATTTAAAAATGGAGCTGAGGCCATCTTTAACATTAGCCCTTCTACTAAATAATAGCTTTCTTCTACTTCTGATTCCTTTCCTCTTTATGATCTAGGCCAGGAGAGAGCGAATAGTAGCTTCACTTTATAACTTGTTTTAAACATATGGTCTTGTTTTGACTTTTCATTAAAAACAATTGGATGTGGGTGTATTGGAATTCTGCAAGGTGTCAGCCTCTCACGTGTGCGACTTGGGTCCATTGATCCTCTGTCACTCTGCGCTGTACACTGAGGCCCAGCAATCTTGACTTGGTTTGTGGGTTGGATCTACTGTGAATGTAGTCCTCAGTACAGGGACTTTTGGGGCCATGTCCACTGAGGTGATTTAGTACATGTTTAATAAAATAGGCAGATTGATTTTAGTCTCATATCTTTACTTTGATATTCCTTTGGATTAATGCTACAAGTTTTTAAAAATTTCAACTTGATGGCCAGTAGACAAATTTTCCTTAAAGCAATATTGTTTTGTCTGACTTTTGTGTAGAACTTAGCCAAGATGTTGCTTCAAAAGGCCTTGGGTTGGTGTATGAACTGGGTAATGAACAAGATCAACAGGAATTGGTTTCTACACTCGTAGAAACACTTATGACTGGCAAAAGGTACAGTGAACTTGAAAATTTCAGGTTTGAACACATAAGACAACTTTTGCACATACTAAGAATATGCAGTGGAAAAAGGAAAATTCAACTTTTTATATTGCTGTTTATTAAGTCTTTGCTAAATTGAAAGTCAGTGATTGTTATGCTGTGAATAGCTGCATAATTACTGTCTAGAAAGTAAACTAAACTACTATTTGGAAGCATGCTAGTAGGTCAGATTTTGAAAACTGAATGATCTCAGGATAGTTAAAGCATTGGGTTACAAAAACACTATAATTACTGTTGGCTAAATGAAAACAAAGACATGGCAAGGAAGCTTGCACATTGCTCAGAGTCTGATCTGTGAAGAGTATGAGAGAGGATATCCTTCTCATAATTTAATTGGATGCTGCTTTATGTTGTCTTCATTGTAGGAAGGGTAGTTTTTATTTTTATTATTTATTTATTTATTTAAAAACATTTTTATTAATTTTTTACAGAGAGGAGGGAGAGGGATAAAGAGTTAGAAACATCGATGAGAGAGAAACATCGATCAGCTGCCTCCTGCACACCCCCTACTGGGGATGTGCCCGCAACCAAGGTACATGCCCTAGACCGGAATCAAACCTGGGACCCTTCAGTCCGCAGGCTGACGCTCTATCCACTGAGCCAAAACGGTTAGGGCAGGAAGGGTACTTTTTAATGTAAGACAGCATTTAACTCAGTGTATTTATATGGGATGCTTTTTTATATGGGGGTTTATTTATTTATTCTAGACTTTATAAAATTCTCAGGCTGATGGAAAGGAGTAGTCGACTGTTACATCTTGTACTTGGTAGCTACTTGACAGGGAATTTTATCAGTTTGGGAATGAAATGTATCAATTAGTTGAATGCTGGTATGAAAAATTTGAGTCTAATTTAAATCTTTAATGTTGTTTTGGTTTAGAATTAAACATGAAGTTTCTGGAGAGACAGTGGTATTTCAAGGGGGCGGTCTTGGCAAAACACCTGATGGGTAAGTGTGTCCAGTCCGTGGATCAGTTCTGTAGACATCTTTAGTTTGGTAAATAGAGCACTCATGAAATTTATTTCCACCCTCCTAGACAATGTTGTGTTAGTGGAAGGAGAAAACTTTTATAGAAAAAGCCTAATGTAGCCTGGGGGAAACCACCTCTGAGATGGAGATTGGTATGCTGGAGGTTTATTGAAGAATGTCTGGGGTCATCACCTAGGGAGGGGGGAGAGTGAGGAAGCAGGATAGGGCCAGCACTTTGCAGATACTGACCTCGCCAGGAACTCTGGAGCTGGTGTTGGGTGGCCCTTTAGACTTTTCCTGCTTTGAGGAGCCAGGCCTTCACAACCCTTCATTGAGCCTGACCTTGGATCCAGGGAAGTTCTGTCAGCTCCCAGATAGTGAATCCTGGAGGGGGAGGGAAATCTGGCTGCATAGTTGGGGATCCACTGCGCCTGGTTTGTCGGGGGAGGCGTGGGACTGGGAGGACTCGACTTGGTTGGTGTCTTGAAGTCTACCAATTTAGCATTTCAAATAATTCCTAGAGCCCTCCCTCTTTTATCTGATATTATTCCATTGTGGTTACACTGTTGCTTTTCCTCTAAAAATGCTCAGGGAAAATTGCAGATTTGGCTGTGTGCTGCCTGCAGCATTAGGAAGCAGCATTGGCTCTTCCTGAGGTGCTCCCTTAGCTCATGGTTTTCACGGAGAGTTGTTTCCATTTACTTACTCTCCCTGGGGTATTAAAAAGTACTTGCTTTTCACAAAATAACTAACCCAAGTGATCAGGTATTTGAGCAAATATTATTTGTTCAGAGGAAAATTAACAGGACTCAAGATGTTATTACCAAGGCTGTGTGCTCTAGCTAGAAAAGACTCCGGGGAAGACGGCGGTTATCTTCAAGTCAGTCTCATGATGGTGAGAGAGATTCATGCACAATATAATGAAGGGTCACCAAGCTGCCTCCAGAGCTGGTGAGAGCTCTACCTCCATGAGAGTTGCAGGGGTGTTGAAGTCATTTACCAGGCATCGGTGATACTAGATTAGGTGACTCTTTATATTCTTTTTAGTCTGGTTCTCTGCCCTCTGCAGTGATGAGGTAATCCAATATTGAAAATTTAGTAAAAACATAATTTTAAGATGTCCTAGTATTATTGGTAATGTAATTTTCATTAGGTCAGAGATAGAGCAATACATTATTACATACTTTCTGTTTGTTTTCAAGCCAGGGCCTCTCTACTTACAAGGAGCTTTGTTCTCTGGCCAGTGATCTTAGTCAGCCAGACCTGGTGTATAAATTTATGAATTTGGCAAACCATCATGCAATGTGGAACTCAAGGAAGGTAAGTTACTATCACTGGACATTTTTTATTTTTTATTTTCCTCCAATGCCAAATCTGTTACATTGGTGGGCAGTGGCAATTGATATGCAGGGTGTTTTGTAAAAGTCTGTGATTAGAGAGAGCCAGACCACCACATGGCTGCTGTTATTGATTGGTAAAGCTGGGACACCCAGTAAAGTGAGGCTCAATTCAGGGGCAAGTTTGGGAGGGAGAATTTTGTGATCTTCATATATTGACTATGTTAATATTGTACTGCAGCAGATGTATCTGACCCACTTCATCATATTTTTTCAGGGTGCTGCTTTTGGTTTTAATGTAATTGCTACCAAAGCTGGAGAACAGCTGGCTCCTTTTCTGCCTCAGCTAGTTCCTCGTCTCTATCGTTACCAGTTTGATCCCAACCTTGGCATCAGACAGGCCATGACAAGTATTTGGAACGCATTGGTCACTGACAAAACAACAGCAAGTATCTCTGACCTCTTGTCTAAGATTATGTACAGGATTTGAACCCAGTGCCCATCTTCCTTTCTTATTTTGTATACTTATTTGTTGAAACAAATACAAGTTCTTTTATTTCTTTCTTCTTTCAAAGTATTGAATATACTCATGGCAACATTTATTGAAGTTTCAAAAATGGAAATAATCGAAGTGTCCACTGGGTGGCTGGGTAAAGAAATGACAGAATATTCACACAAGTGGAATACTATCTGTCCATAGGTTCTGTTGATGCAGTGGAGAACAGGCCATGGTTCCCACTTTCAGGGAGTTGACTTAGTTGAGGAGATAGACAAGGAAGCAGGCAATTACTGAGTGTGGTCTTTCTCTCTTAGTTTTCTGTCATCTGGCTGCTTCTCATATTCTATTCCACTCCTAGATATTAGGACTTCTCCACTCCAGGCTTGCCTCTGAGTACCTTTTACTCTCTCAGCTTTATCATTCTAGATGAGCTCATCAGTTCAAGGGCATTTATTGTGATGGTTCCCAATCTTATATTTTTGGCCCAGACAAGACTTGTGCTCCTGGCTTGCATATCTATCTAACGGCTGCTTGACATCTTAACTTGGGTGTTATTTCACAATACCTTAGACATAGCAAGTCTAGAATAGGGCTTGGAAAAAAACAGGGTTCCACTCTGGCTGATGTGGCTCAGTTGGGAAGGGTTGCCTGTTTGATTTCCTGTCAGGGCACATACCCAGGTTTCAGGTTTGATCCCTGGTCAGGGTGCTAATGGGAGGCAACCAATCGATTTTTTCTTTCTCTCTTTCTCCCTCTCCCTTTCTCTCTTTATAAAAATCAATAAAAACATATTTTAAAACAACAACAACAACAACATAGAAAAACAACTTTCCCTATCTGTTTTCAGTGTTCATCCATTTACCCAAGCCAGGAAACTTGCTGTCATCCTTAATTGAATCCAGTGGCACATTCTATTGATTTTGCTTCTAGAGTGTTCCTTGAATCCATTCTCTTCTTTATTTTTCCTTTTGAACAGGTTGTTATCTTTCTCTTTGCCTTCCTTCATTTGATTATCATTAGTAAAAGTGATTTTTAAAGAAATGCAAATTGGATTGTGCTGTTTTGGGTTAAAATCCTTTAGTGACTTCATGGTTCACTTTAAATAAATTCCATGATCCTTATTACAGTCCCTGAATATGATATGGCCCTTTCCTCTCCCTTCAGTCTGATAATAGGTTGAGTGTGTTCCTTTTTATGGTGGTAGGTACTTAGGGGTCAAGTCGAAGGATTGATGAGTTTCATTTGCTCTATGAGATTATTTGGTACCATTGGGTCAGTCAAGATCTAATAGGCCAGTTGGCTTTATAGATCTGAGTTCAGGGCATGAGGCTAAGCTCTGAGTGAGTATCATCTTTGTATGAGTGAAAGTGAAGCCACAAGTGTGGATGAGATCCCTGTGGAGGATGTTTAGAGAAGTGGACATTGAAAGACATCTTTTTGTTAAATCTTGGTTAAGCTATTTACTTCTCTTGGTTTTCTTACATATAAGTGAAGATAACAAAACTTCTATAAGAGTAGAGATGGAGAAGCTGTAAGGTTTGAGGTTCTCTGGATCAGCACAGAATCAGTCTGCCATCAGTTTGTATTACCAAATTGATGTGTATATCAAAACAAAACAGGCTTAAGAAATTAAATTAATCTTTGATTCTGAGTATTTATAACACTTCTTTATGTGCTAGACTCTGTGCAAAGTACCAGGGACGCAAAGACAACTGAGACACTGTCCCTGCCCTCAAGGTCTCAGTGTGGTGGAGCAATACAGTTAGGAGGGCTGATGTGTGCTTGAGAAGGTACTGTGGGAACACAGAGGTAGAGTAGGCCAGTCTTTTCTGTGAAGGTGATGCCTGATTTGAATCTTGAAAGACAAGTTGTGAGTTAGTTAAGCAAGTATGGGATGGAAGGTAGAGTAGTATATGCAAGAACTGGAGATGAGGCTGAATATGAGTGGTTGGCATTAGATGGGTCACAGAGGGTTTTATTTTCATGTCCAGGTGATTGGACTTTATTCTCATGCACTAAGGAAATGAGAGGATCAAGTTTGCATTTTAAAATGCTCAAACAGCTTTTAGTAACTGAAGTGGGGAAAGAATTGTAGGCTGAGAGGCCTAGAGACATACTTAGGCTGTTACATACAGAAACATGGTCAGGCCTGGCAGGTCTGGTTCAGTGGTTGAGCGTCGACCTTTGAATCTAGAGGTCATGATTCCTTTTCCAGTCAGGGTACATACCTGAGTTGTGGGCTTGATCTCCAGTAGGGGGGTGCAGGAGGCAGCTGATCCATTATTCTTTCTCATTATTGATGTCTGTCTGTCTGTCTCTCTCTCTCTCTCCCCACCCCCGAAATAAAAAATGTATGTATTTTTTAAAAACCATGGTAGGTGGTTTAGAGATGAATAATTTGATTATTGATAGATTTCACATTTTTTATTTTATCCTTTTGCTTTCCTTAGGTGGATAAGTATTTGAAGGAAATTCTTGAAGATTTGATAAAGAACCTTACCAGCAGCATGTGGCGAGTTCGAGAATCCAGGTACAATTTTTAGAAATAACAAGACTAGTTAAATGCAACTGAATTTTTCTCTTGATGTTTCCAAGTTTTATACTTTGGGCCAAAGGAGTAAATTAAAGCTTCTTTAAAAATATATTTCTGGTTGGGTTAGGCAGTTATTGTTATTTAACTCTAGTCAGTGGTTTTCCTAAGATGTCTTAGTTTTTATAAGTATGAAATTAAAGAAGTAGTAGATCACTTGTTAAATTGGTAGACATCAAGATATATTTATATACTCTCATGACTTTGTTAGGGGAGGATTTATGTACACATGTTAATTTATATTTATTAACTACCTGCTATATGCTTGGCAGAGTGCTAAGTACACTGGTAAGTAAAAAATGATGTATCATCTCAAAGAGATTGTATTATAGTTGTGGGAAACAGACATTGAATGACTGTAAATGCCGTATGTCTGGTATATTTGAGTCATCAAAGAGAAACTAGTCATTGCTGACTTGAGGTGGGGTAGAGTGAGGACTAGAAATACAGGCAGAATGCATATTCTTTTTTGATACGAATGTTTCAGAGTAAAATATTGAGCTTTCTTGATCATGTATTTGAAACCAAATTGTTTATTTTCAGCTGTTTAGCTCTGAATGACTTACTAAGAGGAAGACCCCTAGATGACATCATTGATAAACTTCCAGAAATTTGGGAAACTCTTTTTAGAGTACAAGATGACATAAAGGTAAAATCTGCATTTATTTATAGAATAGCTTAAACTGAAATAGTTAAAATATGTATAGTTATATATTTAAAAATTCAGTATCTAGAAAATTTTTAAAGACTGCAAGTTCTTCCCAAAGTTTCAGTCTTGATGTGTCTATGAATTTGCAAGGTTGGGTATCTTTAGATCTAAATTGAATTGACTTTTTAAAAAAGATGGCCATTGCTTGAGCTTCTTTTAATAGAGATCTCATGATGCTATTTATTAGGGACAAATAAGAGTTTAGAAGTGATCCAGAATAACTCTACTTTGATAAGTTTTATAAATTGGATCAGCCATTCCCAAATAGCATGACCAGTTCCTCTGCATTTTTTCCTGAGAAATCTAAATTTTAGATATTTTGATATTTTGCCATTAAAATTAGGCATTTCAGCCTGGCTTGTGTGGCTCATTGGTGGAGGTCACTGTTCGATTCCTGGTCACATGCCTGGGTTGTGGGCTCAATCCTCACTAGAGGGCATGCAGGAGGCAAGAGATATTTTAAAAGTCTCTTAGAATTCTCATAGAGATCTTCATGTTTGTTTTTATAATATATGTAGTTTCTAAACTGTTATATTTAACTAGAGGCCTGGTGCACGAAATTCGTGCATGGGCGGGGGTGTCCCTCAACCCAGCCTGCACCCTCTCTAATCTGGGACCCCTTGAGGGATGTCCGACTGCTGGCTCCCAACTGCTCGCCTGCCTGCCTTCCTGATTGCCCCTAACCACTTCTGCCTGCCAGCCTGATCACCCCCTAACCACTCCCCTGCCAGCCTGATTGATGCCTAACTGCTCCCCTGCCAGCCTGTTTATCTCTAACTGCCCTTCCCTGCAGGCCTGGTCACCCCTAACTGCCCTCCCATGCAGGCCTGGTCCCCCCCAACTGTTCCCCCCTGCAGGCCTGGGTCCCTCCCAACTGCCCTTCCCTGCAGGCCTGGTCGCCCCCAACTTCCCTCCTCTGCCGGCTTGGTCACCCCTAACTGCCCTCCCCTACAGGCTTGATTGCCCCCAACTGCCCTCCCTTGCAGGCCTGGTCCCTCCCAACAGCCCTCCCCTGTTGGCCTGATCGCCCACAACTGCCCTCCCTTGCAGGCCTGGTCCCTCCCAACTGCCCTCCCCTGCCGGCCATCTTGTGCTGGCCATCTTGTGTCCACATGGGGGCAGGATCTTTGACCACATGGGGGCAGCCATCTTGTGTGTTGGAGTGATGGTCAATCTGCATATTACTCTTTTATTAGATAGGATAGAGGCCTGATGCATGGGTGGGGGCCAGCTGGTTTGCCCTGAGGGATGTTCAGGATCAGGGTGGAGGTTCCTTCGGGGCATGGGGTGGCCTGGATGAGGGGCCTGTGGTGGTTTGCAGGTCGGCCACGCCCCCTGGCGACCCAAGAGGAGGCCCTGGTATTTGGGATTTATTTATCTTCTACAATTGAAACTTTGTAGCCTGGAGCGCAGCCAAGCCTTCTGCTTGCTCCGTGGCGGCAGCCATTTCTGTTGAGATTTATGTATCTTCTATAATTGAAACTTTGTAGCCTTAAGCGGAGGCCTGGGCCGGCCAGGGTGTGCGGAAAGCTTGGCTTCCTCCATCGCCAGGGGGCAACCCTAGCCTCCTGCTCTTTCCAGCTCCATGGCTGCCGCCATTTCTGTTTGGATTTATGTATCTTTTATCATTGAAACTTTGTAGCCTTGAGTGGAGGCCTAGGCTGGCAAGGGCAGGCGGAAAGCTTGGCTTCTTCCATTGCTGGGGAAACCCAAGCCTCCCTCCCGCTCTCTGTGGCTGTAGCCATCTTGGTTGGGTTTATTTGCATATTTGCTCCTGATTGGCTTGTGGGCGTGGCTTGTGGGTGTAGCAGAGTTGTGGTTAATTTGCATATTACTCTTTTATTAGATAGGATAGCTATCTTGTTGTAAGGTCAAAATAGGTCATACTTAATTTTAAAAAAAGTATATATGGCATGGAAATATGTTTCTTGATGGGCAAAGAGCCTAAAGAGGTACTGTTTTTTTTCCTAGAATTGAAATAGGATTTTTCACACTAACCCGTGTAGACCTAGAGGCAGTTAATATGTATTGTGGTAGGAAACTAGCTTTTATGATGCCAAAATTTTCTCTTTTTTAGGAATCGGTACGAAAAGCAGCAGAACTAGCTCTGAAAACTCTGAGCAAGGTGAGAACTCTTATCTTATATGGGCGGTGAAATGTGGCAGGGTTCTAGTGACTTAGTAGAACCATGATAATGACTTATTTTCTACCATACAAAATGACATTTAGTTGCAATGTAATTGGCATCATGTTATAGTTCACTGTTCTTACAATGAATGTGAAGCTGGGTGCTAATACACTAGAACTGTGGTCGGCAAACTGTGGCTCGCGAGCCACATGCGGCTCTTTGGCCCTTTGAGTGTGGCTCTTCCACAAAATACCATGGCCTGGGTGAGTCTATTTTGAAGAAGTGGCGTTAGAAGAAGTTTAAGTTTAAAAAATTTGGCTCTCAAAAGAAATTTCAATCATTGTCCTGTTGATGTTTGGCTCTGTTGACTAATGAGTTTGCCGACCACTGCACTAGAACACCGATTAGTATATCTCGCTGGTTTTTTTAAATGGTGAGCTTTTTTTGGTCTTTATATAAAGTCTGATTTTATTTGACCGTGAAGAGCATGGTACTCATTTAGATTAAGCAACATCTATCTTTTCTCTTTATTATTGCTGTGTTTATATGTCAATCTGCCTTTCATTTTTATGAGGTTGGCAAACTCTTTGAAACTTGTTTCCTACTTGAACTTGATTTTGTGGCATATCAGAGATTAATACATTCTAGGTCATGTTGTTAAATATTTTCTTATAAATTTTCTCATTTTATCTTTAGTAGTTTCCTATTTCACAAATTTGAAGACCAAAGCTTAGAAAATAAAGTACATTACCAAATTTTCCATTTAGTTATTGCAGACATAGGACTCAATCCCAGTTCTCATTCTTCTGTTTCTTTCTGTAGTGTCATAGACAGTGGATTCACTCATCCTTTTCTATGGATGTGGGAAGTAGGAAGTATTGGGTGAGAGGTCAGTTTCACTAATTTTCATACTCTTTGTGTGTGAGGTTTGTGTGAAAATGTGTGACCCTGCCAAAGGAGCAGCTGGCCAGAGAACCATCGCTGCCCTTCTGCCTTGCCTTCTGGACAAAGGAATGATGAGTCCTGTGACAGAAGTTCGAGCCCTCAGGTGTGAATCAGCTGATGAAATGAATATACTGGATTTACTTAGTTCTGTGAATGTTTTGATTTAAGTGTGGAAAATGAGACGAGGAAAGCCCAAGGTAACCCAAGAAAGAATATTTATTAAAAAGCCTAGAATATATTTGCAAAATATATTCTTGGGAACCTTGCTTTTGACCAGCATTTTGCCATTTGGCCTCAACCTTGAGAAGAGTGTTTTTTAAAAAATTTTCATTGGCCTCTGTGCCCAGCAGAGGCCATGAGTCCTGGGGAGCTTGCTTGCTGGTTGTACTATCTAGTAATATTGCAGAGCTTACTAGTTTTAAAATAAACTTTACCCCTTACAGTAATTAAATATTAAAAGAATACACTCACAGTTCAATACATATGGCCATTTTAAGTTGAAATTAATAGAATGATTCTAGTTTGTATTTTTTTGGTTTGTTTTTAAACTAGAATACTATTTAGGAACTTTATTCCATTTTTATTTCACTCTTAAAATTGGACCAAATTAATAATACCAACAGTATTTCATAGTTGATGAGGCAAAGTTCTTTTAGGAGTGATACAATTAGGACGTCATCATTTTGCTGTCCTCAGTAAAATAATCTAGGTATTGATTTTTCGTGGCTTCTAAATCCACTGGTAAAAGATTGATGGGGAACTTTATAATGGATGGTTCAGTCTAACCAAACTGGAATCCACCATCACTCTTAACAACACAAGCAAGGAGCAGACATGTGCCTTTTGATGTGCTGGGACAGGACACGTACAATACCACCCATGAAAGATTGTTTTTAAAACATTGAACCTGAACTTGACTGAGCCTGCAGATCTGTGTAAGAGACAGAGGAACATGTTTAGTGACACCATCAGGATACAGTCAATGAGGACAAATAAATTACTAGAAACAGAGAAGGGAGGTCACTGTTAAAAAGATTCAAGAACTATAGCAAATTGCTACGTGTGGATGGGCCCTGGATTCGATTTCAGCAAACTTAAACACAGTTGTGAAACAGGGGAGTTTGAATATTAGGTGATATGAAAAAAATTATTAATATTTTTGAGTGTGAATTGCTGTTTTGATTATGATAAAGTGATACATACTGAAGTTTAGTTAGAGAATATGCTTCAAAATAACAATGGCACGGGAAAGAGTATGTGTGTGTGTTGTGGTAGAGGTATAAGTAAAGTAAAGTTGGCCAAAGATTGCCAGTTGTTGAACTGTGTGGAGAATACATAGAATTTAACTTACAACTTTCTCTAATATATGTGTGAAAATGTGTATAATACAAAGTAAAAACAAAAAATAGTGCTAAGACCAGGCTCTGTAACCAACTGAGTATATTCTTAAATGTAATACACTGCAAACATCCCCATGATTAAATTTGTAGGGCATATTATTAGTATTGTAAAAAGGACTGTGTTTTCTGTGTGTCTGTAGCATTAACACTCTTGTGAAGATCAGCAAAAGTGCAGGAGCCATGTTGAAACCACATGCACCAAAACTCATCCCAGCTCTGCTAGAATCCTTAAGTGTATTGGAACCCCAGGTTCTCAATTATTTGAGTCTCCGGGCTACAGACCAAGAAAAGGTGAGTTGACAACACAGGCATTTAGGTAAGTGTCATGAAAGAAGAGCCCTGTGAAGGTACTGGGGTCCATTGTCCTTAGACACACTGCAGGCCTTGAATGGTACTTTGACTCTTGATACAGCTCAATTACTGTGACCACAGGAATGCCTTTTACAGGGTGGGTAGGGAAGGGCTCATATACTGTTCTGTGAGTCAGATGAAAATGACACTTCCATCCAAAAAATGCATTAACATTTATATAACACAGTTTTTGTTCGCTTGTTTATTTTTTTAGGGGTTGGGTCTATACTCTGAGAATCCTTTTATGGATCACTCACTCCTACCCTACAAGTAAAGAGAATTTGTATCTAGACTTTGGCATAGTCTAAAATTACTCTGCTTTTTAGATATACTGAGATTTTTAAAAATTAGCGTTTTTAAATATTACAGATGAAACATATTTGTTATGAAAACTATACAAAGAGTATAAAGTAATTCCCTGGGAGTCCTCTTTCCCCTACGAGCACAGTATTATTTCCTGAGGGAGTACCCACTGTCAACAATTTCCTGTGTCTTAAAAATCTTTTGTAGTCATAGGCTATAAAACCAAACAAACATACTAATCTTAAAATATAATCAGACTATGAATGTTGTTCTGCAGCTTGCTTTTTGTAATTAACAAGATATCATGTTTGTATATATAGATCTATTACATTCTTTTTAATTCATGCCTAGTATTCCACAATGAGATGATATTGAATTTTTGTAGGAGAGATTTTGTGGCATCAAACATGGTGAATGTTCTATTTCCTCCATATCTTAAAGCCAACATTGAATGATATCAACCTGATAAGCAAGAATCATTGTTCTAATTTACACTTTCTTATTATTAGTGGTGTCCATTTTCTTTTCATAGTATATTAGCTATTTTTATTTTTTCTATGAATTGTGTGTTTCTGTTCCATGCCTATTTTTGTACTTGACTTACTTATTTTTTACATTTGTCTTTATTTATTAGGACAGAGTGCCATGTAGATTGTAAATGTTTTTTCTCAGTTGACTATTTGATTTTTAACTTGCCTATGCTATGTAATAACTTACTGTCTTTTCCCTGGGTCTCTAATATTGCTGTTTCTTCTCCATTCTTTTAGCAGTAGTCTTGCCCCTTCCCAACCTTATAGGTGTTGAGAATTAGGAAATGTAAATTCTATTCCAGACTTTGCAGCTCTGGGCAAGTCACTGCCTTATTTTTCTTAATTTATTATGTCTGGATAGTGTTAACCTCTCCTGTAGCATAGCTATTAGTCTAAAATGCCATTGTAAATGAGAAGGCCCTTTATAAAATTCAAGCAATAAATGCATGAATTTTCTTATTGCTTAGACACATTTTTTAAAAACCTTAGTTGGAAATTTACTTATAGTCTATTCCTTTATTTAGTGGATGGAGAACTTGAGGCTCGAGAAGGCTGGATGACTTGCTCAGAGCCTTACTATGTTAATTTCTGAGGGCAGTTAATGTCTAAATATTGTCTGAATTTCTCACCTGTAGTGAGATGCTGCCTCTACAGGTAAATGGTTGAATGGTCAAAAGGAATTAGAATTGGACTTATGTTTGACTTTGTTACATATATATTATTTTTTCAAAAGATTCTTCAATTTGGCATAAAGCCCTTTTATGGGAGTGTATAGAGGTTCTTCTTATTAATTGAATGTGCTGAGTGACTTCAGTTTCTGTTCTCAGGCTGCGATGGATAGTGCTCGACTCAGTGCTGCCAAATCCTCTCCCATGATGGAAACAATCAACATGGTCAGTGCCTAATGTAATGAGAAAGTTTAAGTGTGTTTGCTTACCTTAGAGTGTAATTGTTCAAAGTTTCTAGGTTACATGAAATGACATAGAAATTTAAGGGAGAGTCAACAGCTATTGTGACTTCAGTTTTTTCTTAATATAGTTCTTTCTTCTTTTGTATTACTAAATGGAATAAATGATTTTTAAATACTAGAATCCATTACTCCAGAGTTGTGTTATAGGAGAACAATATATTAAAATATTTCTGTATAGATCTAAGTATCCTTTGGCCTACTTAGCAAGATTCAGATTTTTGTCTCTGCGTGAGCATTGTCTTTGGGAAGTCCTGGGGCGGTGTAGGCGGGACATATTCAGTGAAGCAGGCAGCATAAAGGCAGGGGAAGAGACCTGAGCAGTATTGATAGGTTGTTTTTTTTTAGTCATAGGAAGGGATTTGCAAAAAAGAACTGCTTAGCACCGAAGTTCTGAATTCCTGGACTCGTAGATTAGAAGTCGCCGAAGGCGCTAAAGTTGTCTCTGTTGTGCATACCCTGGAGTGGTTAACCCAGAGCTCATGAGCAACTGGAAATAATTTTGCTAAGCAGATCACAAGCCTGGACAGAAGAAGGAGATATTTTTTACGGTTTACTGGGAGACTGACCAAAGTTTGGTCTAAGGATGTTATTTCTTAGTTGGATTATTGGGAGGAAAAGACAACTTAGAGAAATAGGAATGGTTAGCAAACACCTTATAGATGTGCTCATTAATAATAGAATATACTTCATTGCATTTAAAAAAATATAGTGTAGCAAATCTGCTAAGGAATCAACTTTAATAAGATGGATTGGTAGGGCAGACCCACTGAAGACCAGTTTTAATGTAGGTCCTTACACTGAACATGGACTGACAGAGGAAATAGGTCCAGCAAGATCCTTTTTTGTTGGATAATCGTTATTAATTTTCTCCTTTAGAAAATCAGTGTTTTTCATTGTTTCTGTTTCGTTTGTAATGTTGGGCCACCAATGAATTGTTTTTGTTTATAGTACATTTGTTTTAACTTAGAAATTGGAGCAAAATCAAAGTAGCAGTTTTTCAACTTCATGTCAGATCCAGTGGGTACATATTTGATTGACATGGGCAGTTTTTAATTGAAGGTGTGATATGGGCTTTATTTTCTAAGGTTAACTTTATATTTATTCTTTTCCAAAAGTGCCTGCAATATCTTGATGTGTCGGTGCTGGGTGAGCTAGTTCCTAGATTATGTGAACTGATCAGAAGTGGTGTAGGTCTTGGAACTAAGGTACGTAAGTGTATTTTTCACAAGAGTAATTCTCATTTGTTTAGGCCACAAAAATATAATAGCCACATTTTTGAAATTCATATTTTTTATAAAACCCAATATTTTAGGTTAACCAGTTTGTTTTTATGGTTGCATTAATAAATTAAGACATGTAACTAATTTAGGAAATGACATGTGACTTAATATTGTCCTTTTTAGTGGAGTCATTTCTGTCCCCTGGTTGCTGTGTACATGCCCTCTGGGTTCTCATTCATTATCACTTATTAATGGAAATGCTCATCCATTAATAAGTTATCAAGCATGGTTGTTTTTAGGTGGTGATTAGCATTTTTCACAGCACTCAGCAGGTGTTTGGATAGGAAAATGTCTTTCCAAGATTTTTCAAGGATCAGATCCTACCCCCACACTCTAAAAACAAACAAGTCACATTTTTTTCCCTCCTGACAAAATTAACACTTGCTTGCCTTTTAAAAACTTTAGCATTTATAGATCAGGGGCAAGTTAAAATTTGTCCTAAGGTTACCACCCAGAGATGATTGCTGTTAATATTTCCAAGTGTTTCCTTCCAGCCGCTTATTCGTGCATGTGTGTTCCACAGTGTCTTCTTTAATGGCCATATGATATTCTGCTGTGTGGCTGCCACATCATTCATTCATTCATTCATTCATTTATTTATTTATTTACATTATTTATTTTAATCCATCAAGGAACATCTGGTTTGTTTTCAGCTTTTTTGACATTAAACAAAGAATGTTACAAATGTCTTGGGACACATGTGAAGCTATTTCTTTTGGTTAAATTTCTAGAACTGGAAATGTTAGAACAAAGATGGACAAGATGACATACGTTGCCCTCCCAAAATATTGAATCAGTTTTCTTTCTTTTTTGGAAAAAAAAATGTTTTTTTATTGATTTTTAGAGAGAGAGGAATGGAGAGGGGGAGAGAGATAGAGACATCAATGAGAGAAACATCAATTGGCTGCCTCCTGCACACCTCCTACGGGGATTGAGCCCGCAACCTGGGCATATGCCTTGATTGGGAATCGAACTGGCGACCTCCCGGTACATGGGATGATGCTCAACCAACTGAGCCACACTGGCCAGGGCCAGTTTTCTTTCTTAATTGCAGTGTATGAGAGCACCCATTTTCCTCCTGGAGGTTTTGAAAAAAAATCTCTGCATGGCTAATTTAAAATAAGAGTTTTCCTCTTTCCAGATTGATTCATGGAGGGGCTGTTAGACTTTGTATACTTTATTTTTAAATCTTCGACACCCACCTAAAACAAAGGGTTTCAGAGCGCTGTGACCATCAAATTTAGACCTTTGCCTTTGTAACCTTGTAGGGAGGCTGTGCCAGTGTCATTGTGTCATTAACTACTCAGTGTCCCCAGGACCTAACACCTTACTCAGGTGAGTTTGTCAAAACTGTGCGTAGTGATATTTTTCTATGGCCATGTCTTGTGTGACAAGATTAAAAAAAATAATAATTATCATTCCGATATGCTTGTGATCCTGTATACTTTTTCTCCCTCTTCCTTTATCTCTTTGTTTGCAGGAGTAAAGAATGATCAATTTTAGCAAGTTTTACAAGTGTTTGATTATTTTCCAGTGGTACAAGAAGGTGAAAGTATCTGTCACCCTGTAGGATTTGTTTACTGTATAGCTCATTTTACATCAGCAATTTTCTCTTCTTACATTGGCCCCTAGGTGGGCCTAATGAACTTTTTGTACCTAGCTTTCATTTTTTCAACTTTCTTCACAATATTCTAGACACAGATTAATTTTAAATTTTATAGCAGGCAAATGGACAGTACAAATATAACATACAGGGGCTCTAAACTACCCTGGAATAAATCAGGTATTAGTTGCAGGGTTAAGTTTGTCTTGGTTCTGGGGACAGAGCAAACCATTTGGTCAACCAAGTGCCAGATTTTTCTCCTTTATTTCTGATAGGTAAACTTATGAGTGCTCTGCTTAGTGGCCTGACAGATCGGAACAGTGTAATTCAGAAATCGTGTGCATTTGCCATGGGCCATTTAGTTCGGGTGAGTTAAATTTCTTACTTAGTTAAGTGATTATACTTAGATAATTATACAGCAAAGACAGTATTGTTTCTTTTTTCAGACCTCACGGGATAGCAGCACTGAGAAACTCCTGCAGAAGCTCAATAGCTGGTACATGGAGAAAGATGGTACCTTTTAAATATTTATATTATTTTAAATTTAGATGTAAACAACCTAATCTGGTTTTATGTGCTTTGCTAGGAACATTTCTTATTGATTTTACTGTGGTCCAGATTGAGCAATAGTCTGTTTAGATTAGTTACCCTTAAACACAGTATCATAAGGATTGTGTTTTTTTTCTGCTTCTCTTCAGAACCCATCTATAAGACCTCTTGTGCTTTGACTATTCATGCTATTGGACGCTACAGCCCTGACGTATTGAAGAACCATGCCAAAGAAGTTCTGCCTTTGGCATTTCTAGGCATGCATGAGATTTCTGACGAGGAGAAATCAGAAAAGGAAGAATGTAACTTATGGACTGAAGTGTGGCAGGAGAATGTACCTGGTTAGTAAACAGTACCTAAGAATTAAACCTATTTCTTAAGAATCACAGCTGGAGTTTTTACTCACATTTTTTATTCATAAACTCCTGTAGCTACTTTCCCAGGACCTTAATACCATGTGTCCCGTTTGCTTTTGAGTCTATATCCCAATTGCTGAGTTCTCAAGGTTGGCACTCAGAGCTCTACTCTTTCCTCCCTCATTGCTGCCCCCATGCAAGAGTAGAAATGCTGCCCCAACGGAGTAGTTTTACTTATTTTAATTTAGAGTGAAGAGTGATTTTATGTGGCCTTAGAGCATTATTTAAAGTAGTGCTTCTCAAACCACCCTCCCTTTTTTTTTTACCTGGACGCATGCATATAAATGGAATGAGGACTAGTGGCATGATGCCCTCATGGACATACCCATGTACATGAAGTCCTGCGGTTGTAGCAGTATGTCACACCACCACCTGCTTTCTCTCCCTATTACAGAGTGGCATAATGTAACCATTGAGAATCACTGCTTTAGACTGTGGTCACTGACTTTTTTTCAGACTTAGGAAAGAAAAAGTATTTTTTTTTTGTCACTTAAAAGTTGCTTTAATTTTGCCATTTGTAACCTAGGTTCCTTTGGTGGCATTCGGTTATACCTGCAGGAGTTGATTGCTATTACCCAGAAGGCTTTACAGTCTCAGTCCTGGAAAATGAAAGCCCAAGGTGCAATTGCCATGGCATCAATTGCAAAACAAACCAGCTCCCTAGTACCTCCATATCTGGGAATGATACTGACCGCATTGCTGCAAGGCCTCGCTGGAAGAACATGGGCAGGAAAGGTAAAGGAACCACTCACGCCCCGTTAAATCTAAGTTATCCTTAAAGGATGATGACTTCATCTTTCATTTCTTACAAAAATTAGAATCTGGTTTTGTGAGACATCAGATGGATTGTTTTTGTGAACCAAATTTTCAAAGTGCAACCCATGTGTCCTGAATACTGCATAGTAATGCTGGAGATTGATTTTTACTTACCATGTTCAGCTTTTTAAGATAAGTCTTAAACCAGTGACCTCATGCACAGATCAGGATTGGGCGTATGTGAAATTGAGTAGCAAGGCAGGCTGTCCAAACCTGGACCGGAGGATGCTCATCTCTGGGCCCATGAATTAGTAACAGTCATTTTTTACACAAGGGCGGTAGTAGGATACAGTGAACACTCAGCAGGGAAAATGAGATTGTGGCAGCATGAAACAATCTACTTGATGCTGTGAATGTCGGTGGTGGCCAGTGCAGTACCGCAGAAGAAGAGCTGGGCTAGGAGCAGATTAGTTCTAACTCCATGGTCCACACTTCTGCCTGTGTGACCTTGGGCAAGTCAGCTCTCTAGGCTTTATGAAATGGAGAGAAAGGCAGTTATTCTGCATCTATGGGTGTACTTATTAAACAGTAAGAGCCTAAAGATAAGATACTCTGGTTAATTTTTGTTGTCATAGATATGAAATTGTAGTCATAATGCAAAGAATGTAAATGACACATATGTGCTTAATAGCATTCTCATTTTTCAACCCCTTAGGAAGAACTGCTGAAAGCCATTGCCTGTGTGGTGACAGCTTGCAGGTAAACGTTCTGTTAGTGAAGATGCCATTTCTTAAGCTGAACTCGAGAGTGGCGGCCTTTATTAACTGTTGTGATGCTTTTGTGTGGGTCCTGTAGTGAAGAGCTGGAAAAGCCTGTGCCCAATCAGCCCAGCACAAATGAAATTATCCAAGCTGTTCTCAAGGAGTGCTGCAAAGAGAACCCCAAATACAAAATTGTAGCCATCAGCTGTGCAGCAGATGTCTTGAAGGCCACCAAAGAAGACAGATTCCAGGAGTTCTCTGACATTGTCATACCTCTCATCAAGAAGGTAATGACCACCTGTATCTTCTCACGTCTGGTTTCTACTTCAAAAATTAAAAAGAAAAGATTTTTCTTTGTTCTGTTTGCATATTTTGTTTTAGGATTAGTGTAGCTACAATTAGCAGAAAATCATTGCCCTCATGGTCCACAGTATAGCTACATTCCAGACAGGTGATGGCAAAGCTGAAGAAAGAATGAAGGATCAAAGTAGGCATGTCAGTGCTTTCTTAAGGAGAGCTCCTGGAAATGCTGCCTGGCATTTTCACTTCTATTCTGTTGGCCAGTACTTAGCTAGAATCTGGCTGCAGATGCATTCTCGGTGTCCATTAGTCCTCCATGGGAGAAGGGGACAGTGGTTAGCTTTATTTTATTTATTTTTTAAAAATATATTTTTATTTATTTCAGAGAGAAAGGGGAAGGGAAAGAGAGATAGAAACATCAATGATGAGAGAGAATCATTGATTGGCTGCCTCCTGAATGCCCCCCACTGGGGATTGAGCCAGCAACCCAGGCATATGCCCTTGCCTGGAATCGAACCCGGGACCCTTCAGTCCACAGGCCGACACTCTATCCACTGAGCCAAACCAGCCAGGGCTGGTTAGCTTTATTTTTAAAACAAAGCAGAAAGATGAGTTTATTGCAGGGGTTTCGACCTGCAAGCCAAGAAACTCTAGGCTACAGGAGTGGATATTGGAATGAATGGTCTCTGTCATACAGGGTGGGGCAAAACTGGATTTACAGTTGTTCATATGGAAAATAATACAAAAATAAGTGCTAACATAAGAATAACCTCTATGTTTTGTGTACTCACAACTGTAAACATACTTCTGCCCCACCCTGTCGTTAAAATAAGCTTTGCCTTTGAGCTTGTGTAGAAGCCACCCCAGCCATGCTAGAGTGAATATAGGGAGCTCAGTATGTTACTGTTAACGGCCTCTGCCATATATTGGGGGGCACAGAGTTTGATCCAAAACAGACTTTAGTTTCATTTGGAAAATGAAATACTTGTTTTCAAAGAAATAAGGGTATAGTTTCACTATTTTTTGTGAAACATGAAATAGTTTAAATAGCATTCTTATTTCTTGTGTTGCTGCTAATTTGTAGTTGTTTTCTTTGAGTAAAAAGGCTACTTAAATAATATTACCTACATAATGTATTTGGAAGACTTATATTTTGAATTGATGATATTTTGAGCTAGCTGGATGAGTCACTTCCCAACCTGTTTCCTTCTTATTATAGGAGTTTGGATTTAGGTCATTACCAAGTTCTTTCATCTTTAATTCCATGATTTAAATGCAAGTATTTTTATGTGGTGCTCAAAATACTACATATACAGTGTTTATTTTCCACTTTGCTTCAGATTTCCCATATTTATTAGAAGATGTAGTATCCTGTTACAAATTCTTTCTAGAAATAGGAAAACTCAGGCTAGAGAATTTAGCATTTAATTCTTGGTTAACATCTCCTACTTTGGCACCCTGATTGTTTTAATAGTAAACCTGTAACTTTGAAAAAAATTACATTATGCTTTTCTTTTTTCTTTTTCTTTTTCTTTTTTGGTATGTCCTAGAACTCGCCTGAGAGCATTGGAGTCCGGACAACCAAGAATGAAGACGAGAATGAGAAGGAAAAGGAGCTGCAGCTGGAATCCCTGCTAGGAGCCTTTGAGGGCCTGGGCAAAGCCTGGCCCCGAAATATGGAGACTCAGCGTAAGCATCAGAACCTGCATTTGAAGAAGTGCTGTAACCAGAGGCTACTTAATGAGAGCAGAGATGTTCTAAGCGACAAGTTATTGTTTCTTGTACCTTCTTACTAATTAATAGAATTATCTAACACAAATTTTACTCCTACATTGGCACATAATCCTATTGTATTAGTTTGCTAGGGTTGCTATAACCAAGTACCGCAGACAGGTGACTTAACCAATAGAAATTTTCTCACAATTCTATTTGAGATCAGGGTGTCAGCAGTGTTGGTTTCTTCTGAAACCTCTCTCCTTAGCGTGTAAATAGCCATCTATGTCTGCGTCCTAATCTCTTCTTATGAGGACACCAGCAGTATCGGGTTAGGGCCCACCCTAATGACCTCTTTAAAGATGCTGTCTCTCAGTACAGTCATTCTGAGGTTCTTAGGGTTAGGACTTAGTTATGATTTGGGGGAACGCAATTCAGCCCTTAACACCCATGATACAATATAGAGATAGTTTGACTGTAAAAAGAATTATTTTACTCTTCTTTGTGATACTATTTGCTGAGCAATCCACAGAGTATATTAGTGTGGTCTCTTCATCTTGGAAATTAATGGCCTTGTAAGTAAACAAATCTTTAATAAGCTAGTGAAATCTCTGTTTCACTGAGAACCTTGAAACTTTTTGAGAGATTTTCAGAATTGGACATGTATTTCCAAAGGGTTAAGTAGATGAACAAACAGTAAACCTTTTTTGTTGGATTAGGTTGCAGTTAGGAGTTTTTGACTGGGCCTTGAGCTTGGGAACTAGGCTCCTCTGAAGTTTGCCTTCTGTTAGTTTCTACAGTGTTTTCCCCCCAGACACCTTAACATGCTTGAGTGTTATTAAAAAAGTATGTTGATTATTTGTGATTGGATATGTCTGAAGTCAGATTTAAGATTGTCTCTGAGCCTTGCCATTTTTTTGGTGAACTTGAAAAAATATATTTGCCATGTATAGGAAGGATTTTCCAAAAGATACGTATTTATAAATGGTCTTATGTCTTGGCATTATGTTCTGGCCTGCAGTGGAAGTCTCTTTTTTTTGACGCCATTAGGGCTACTGACTTTTTCTTGAATGAGGTAGAAAAAGTAGGGAATTTACATAAAAACTAGTGGCCCGGTGCACAGATTCGTGCACATTGAAAGGAAATTAATTAGAAGAAACATTCATGCGGTAATTACGTTACTGCAAAAAATTACATGTCAAAATACCATATATAATATAGTATTATAAAATTAAAACATGCGTCCGTTAGGCACCAGCGAGAGCTTTACATGTATCGTGCATGCACAAGTCAACGTTTATTTTTAAATTGCCTGTGTGCATCAGTCGGATGGACGGTCGGTCACTTAGCCTTTTATATATATAGAAGATGATGTATACCCAAAGCAGTTTATTTTAGTGTAAGGCATAGAAATGTATATTCATTTGCCAGTTATTGAGGGGAAGGCCAAGCCTTTGAGAATTGAACTGTTACACATTGACTTCTCGTACACCTTACTCACAAGGTATCATCTACAATTTCTGAGTTCTGTTTCTTTATTATAGAAAAAGAAGCTAAAATCTCTTATGCAGCAATTCCAGTGCAGAATTCTTACAGATTTTTACTGCCATCTGTCTTTACATATGTGAATCTAACTAAAAATAACGACTTTGTTGAGTTTTATACACCTATTTCATCAGTTAGTGTACTATTAATTATATAATTGTAATTGCAAGTGCAGTTGGCGTGACTGGTTTGGGATAGAGCTGATGTCTGTTGGTAAGCCCACAACGTGCGGAAGCTCCTGCGTGTCCCCAGGAGCTCCTGCCTCCAGAGTTCTGCTTTCTTGTCATTCAGGGTGTTCTACAGGGAAAGGGAGTGTGGTTAAGATTCAGTGTCACTTCCTTGGAGAAGGATACTGCTTTGAAAATGAACATTTATAAACAGTTATATGGGACCTTCATGGGGGAAGTTCTGGTCAGGGAAATTTGTTTGGGAATTGGACACAAAGTCAGCCTGAAGTTCTGTTTGTTTGTTTTTTGAAATTTCATGGCTTTAACTAAAGGCATTTGTTGTTTTATTTTTTTCCTCCCTCCCCCTCTTTTTTCTGTCTCCCTACCTCCCACCCATCTCTGCCCCTCTGTCCCTCTCTGTTTCTGTCTCTGTCCTTCCATCTGTCCCTCGCTCTGTCTTTTGCTCCTTCACACTCCCTGTCCTACTCTGTCCCATTCTGTCTTTTTTCCCAGGTTGTTATCGGCAGGAGATATGCAAATTGATGTGTGACCGGCTAAAACTCAGCACATGGAAAGTGCAGCTAGGAGTCCTACAGTCAATGAATGCCTTTTTTCAGGGGTAATTTGCTTCATAGTTCATTTATTTTGTCCTTTTCCCCCTTAGCATTTTACATGTAATCAATGAAATTCTTTTACATTTTTAAACTAAATGCTAGAATGACATCATAAAGTGATACATGCAGATAGAAATTATTTGTGCCAGAAAGGTTTTGGAATATTTCTTAAAACTGGTATTTGTGTCTTGCCTTCTGATTTTTATAGATTAATGCTTTTGGAAGAAGAACATGCAGATCCTGAGGCCTTGACTGAAATTCTCCTTGAAACTTGTAAATCAATCACATATTCTTTAGGTGAGTGTGATAAACTGACATTGATAAGGGGTCCTGATTTTAAAGGTCAGGGAGCTAAGTTTCAAATATTTCCTCACTTGTGCTAGGAACTAAGTTTATGGAACTACTGAACTATCCTATTTAATATACTCTGTATGCCCAGACTGAAATATATTAACCTGGAACTATAATTTAGGATTTTAACTCCTACATTAGAAAAACCCTTGTGATAAGTATTTTTTAAAAAAACTTTTACTTGGAAATAATTTTAAACTTATAGAAAAGTTGCAATAATAGTACATATATCCCACATATGAGTGAAATCATATGGTTCTTGGCTTTTTCTGTAGGACTTATTTCGCTAGCATTATATTCTCCAAGATCCATCCATGTTGTCGAAATGGCAGTATTTCATCTTTTCTTATGGCTGAGTAGTATTCCATTGTAATATGTACTACATCTTCTTTATCCAGTCATCTGTCGAGGGACATTTCGATTATTTCCATGTATTCACCACTATGAATAATGTTGCAGTGAACATAAGGATACACATATCTTTGCGAATAAAAGTTCTCAAATTTTTCAAGTACATTCCCAGAAGAGGGGTTGCTGGGTCATATGGTAATTCTATTCTTACTTTTTTGAGGAACCTCCATAGTGGCTGTACCATCAGCAGTGAATGAGGGTTTCTTTTTCTCCACAACCTCTCCAGCACTTATTTTACTTGTCTTGTTGATAATAGCCATTCTAACAGGAATGACATGTAGTTAATGAAGCTAAGCATATTTTCATATATCTGTAGGCCATGTGCATGTCTTCTTGGGAGAAGTGTCTTTGGATTGTTTGTTTTGTTGTTGTTGAGTTGTATGATATAAAACTGAAAGCAACAAATGAACAAACAAGACAAGCAAAAACTCATAGCCCCGGCCAGATGGGTCATTTCGATAGAGCATCATTTCCATATGCCAAGGTTGTGGGTTTGATCCCTGGTCAGGGCACATGCAAGAATCAACCGATGAATGTATATGTGGAACAACATATTGATGTTCCCCCACCCCCTCTAAATCAATGCAAAAAAAAAAATAATAACCACACCAAAAACCCTTATAGACACAGACAATAGGATGGTGGTTACCAGAGGGATAGGAGTGTGGGGGAGGGATAGTAAAGGGTAAAGGGGGGGTCCAATATATGGTGACTAAAAGGAGAGTTTACTTTGGGTGGTAAATATAATATAATATACAGATGATGTGTTATAGAATTGTATACTTGAAAACCTATATAATTTTGTTAACCAAAGCCACCCCAATAAATTTAATTTTAAAAAGCCAGCAAAAACAAACAGAAACCTGAGCTCAATGACTTGCCAGGCTGAGCTCTCAGACATGGACGACACCGCCCCTGGGGCAGAAAGGTTGGGCTGCCATGAAGTGGGGTGACTTTCCCATAAGCCCGTGTCTCGGTTTCCCTCCTGTCCCATGCTGAGGGGCTCAGTCAAGACATGAAATAAAAATAGTACATGTAATACCTATATATCTTTTAACCAAAGTTACCTGTTAACATTTTGCCCCATTTACTTAATCATTACTTCTATATACATTTTTTTCTTGAACCATTTGAAAGTATATTGTTGACGTCACACCCCGTTACCTCTTATAAATTTTTCAGTGTGCATTCTCTTACATCAGCTCGGTACAATTACCAACTTCAGGCAGTATAACAGTGATGCAATTTTAAAAATCAGATTCTTTACTGTTCATGTTCTAGGTTTTTCCGTTGACTCATAATGTTTATTATAGAATTTCCCCCCTCCCCTCCATTAAGGAATTTTAGCCCAGGATCATTTATTGAATTGAGTTGTTGTATCTTTTTATTCTTCTTTGATCTGGAACCCTTCCTCCCAGCTTTCCTCTGCCCTCTATGACATTGACAGTTTTGAAGAAAAGTCTCCCCCATCTTTTTTATTGGAGGGCTTCTCATGGTGGTTGTCTCATGTTTCCTCCTGATTAGATGCAGGTCATGACTTCCCAGTTGGGATATTCCCTCCGTAAGTGACGTGCCTCACATCCAGAGGCACAGAGTGTCCATCTGCCCTCACTGGCGATGTTACTTTTGATTACCTGGTCAAGGTGTATTCAGTTTTCTCTACCTTGTAGTTATTTTACTGAGATGGCTTTCTAACTCTAGCCTCCCTCACATTTCCCTTTGATAGTTGGCATCCTCGTAAGCAAGATCCCACCCTCTCCCTTCCTCTGTTATCGGTACTGATTCATGGATTCCTTTTCCCCCAGTTGGTTTATAATTAATTATTTTTCTTAATTTGTTGCTCCTCTGGTCACAGATTTGGCCAGTGGAGGCTCCTTCAAGCTGACTCCTGTGTCCTCTTGACAGGTCACCATCATTCTTACAGGCCCTTCTGTACTTTGTAACAGAACAGGATGTTATAAGCTCATCTTGTGCTTTCCTTGCTGTGAGTTTGGTTGTGTTAATTTTTTCGGTAGGCAATTTCACCATGAACTAGATGCTGTATCTAGAGCAGTGGTCACCAACTGATGGTCCGCGAACACTGGTGGTCCGTGAGGTCTGAAAGGTTGGCGACAGCTGTTCTAGAGTAGACACTAAGGAAGTATGTTTTAGTTATAATTCTTGGAGGTGGCGTGCTTTTGGATAAAGAACTGGCAGTTAAGAAACTGGTCTTAACAGGGTCCCAGGCAGGTGTCTCTGATTTTGTCTTCACCCTGGGTTGTGTAATGTTCTTTGTTAATTTGAGGTCATGCAACCTAAAGACCCTTCTTAGGTATTATGAGAAGATGAGTATGTGTTTAAGTAGTGTCTTTTGAATTCCCACTTTAAAATGGGTCCTTTTAAATATTGCCATTTGGTGTGGTGATTGATATATTTGGCTGACATATTTTTTTTAAAGTAAGGAATGTGGGCACATAGCACATTTCAAGTATTTAATGATAGATAACCCGGAAAGGGAAGCTTACTTCAGAAAAGGTGTGTCTTTCCCTGAATTTGTCATTTAACATCTTTCAGTAGCATTAACTTAATCTTGAAGCTTTTGTTTCAAAGGCATATAAAACAAGTAATGTGCATTATGTAATTCTTTTTCTTAGAAAATAAGACATACTCGTCTGTGAGAACAGAAGCTTTATCTGTGATAGAATTACTGCTTAAGAAGCTTGAAGGTGAGTTCCTGATAGTTCTGATTGGAAAACCGGAAAGCCAGGATATTTTATGGCATATGTTTTAGAAATTGTTTTATTTTCTGTTTTTGTTTTTAATAAGCATATGCTCTAAATTACAAATTAATACACACACACACACACACACACACACATCTAAGTGGGATAGACAAAGCTAAAACCCTTAAATTTTATTAAAGTGTTTAAATTTTATGAAGCTGTAGTTATCTTAGAATAATAGTTTTTGTTTCCAGTGTGAATCCTGATTTAATCTCGGTTATTACAACACATGGTTGACAGTGCATAGTATAGCTCACTGTCCGCATGTAAATAAACAGAATGACACACTCAAAAGTGGAGTTGGGAAAGCATTTTAACAATTATCCACCCGAGTCATCTAATTTGATAGCATTTTCTTAATCCTATTTTTCCCTGTTTTTCTTTTTTTAACCTTCTTATAAAGAAGATTTCTTCTAATGGCTGTGGTAAAAGAAAACATTTTCTCCAGTGGTGTATCGGTTACTATTTTTAAAAGCAGGCCTCTTTTTTTCTCTTTTTTCTTCTTTTTTTTTTTAAATTTTTTTATTATTTTAACCCCAGGGAATGGGGAAGCAGGAGCAGTTTTCTCAGGTCCTGTATATTTGCAATTTTTACTTCTTTATTTCTGCTTAGCATTTAAGGCACCTCTCCTAGGGCTCCATAAAACAGGCTTTCTAGTCTCAGTAACACTACACACCTTGTAATTCCTTTTTTCTTTGTTGAAATGAAAGAGTAAGGCCCCTCATCAGATCACTGAATTTGCACTGTTTGCCAAATATGCATGAATGTATTCTAGGTGAGTAAAATGAGGCTAAATGGTGAGGTAACATGCCAAAACCACAACACTAGAAAGTGGCAGAACCTCACAAATAAGACTTAGGATATTTACTTTGAGTTTCTCTGATGCTCCCCTTAAAGGATTAATAAATTGTCATCTGTTGAAACTGACGGTGCAGTTTTGAAATTTGTTCAAGATTTTTTTAACTGAACAAACATCTTACTACTAATAAAATACTAATAAAAAGGTAATATGCTAATTAGACCAGTCGCCTTCCTGACGTCCTTCCGGACAAAGCCACGGTAGTGGGGGCCGAGGCAGAGGTAGTTAGGGGCGATCAGGCCGGCAGGGGAGGGCAGTTAGGGGGCGATCAGGCCAGCGGGGGAGGGCAGTTAGGGGGTGATCAGGCCAGCAGGGGAGGGCAATTAGGGGGTGATCAGGCCAGCAGGGGAGCAGTTAGGGAGCAATAAGGCTGGCAGGGGAGCAGTTAGGGGTGAACAGGTCGGCAGGCAGAGGCAGTTAGGGGCATCAGGCCAGCAGGCAGAGGTGGTTAGGGGCAATCTGGCAGGCAGGCAGGTGAGCAGTTAGGAGCCAGCGGTCCCGGATTGCAAGAGGGTGCAGGCCGGCTGAGGGAACCCCCCCCCCCCATGCACAAATTTTGTGCACTGGGCCTCTAGTATCTTATAAAGAGGCTTTTTGTGTTGTTGATGGTCTTTTGGTCACTTTGTGCTTTGCCTTGATACTTCCTACTTAACCACTTTGCTTTAGCATCCCTAGATGCTTTTCATCCCACTAATACTGGGGGCAGAGGATGGGACTCCCTGATATGCTCTCGGGTTATTGTCAATAATTAGGATTTGAGACAACTGTTGAACCTGTGATCATTATATCCTAAGTTGTTATCAAGTGGTTGCTTTGCATTTATTTTGGGGATATGATATATGGAGGAAAAGCAGAACGACTAGTTTGGTTTTTTGTCCTTGCTTGTTCTATGAGGAATCTTTTTTTTCTTCTTTCTCTTTCCATTCAGAGTCTAAACAGTGGGAAAGTTTGACATCTGAGTGCAGAACGCTCCTGATTGAATCTTTAGCAACTATGGAGACAGACAGCCGACCTGAGCTGAAGGAGAAAGCATCATTGCTGAAGAAAACACTTGAAAATCTGGAATAATTAAAAGTGGAAGAAACAAACAAGTGCCATGTTCATTGTGATGAAAATGGTGGTATTCTTTGAAAAACCAAGTGGGAAAAGTAAAGATTAATCTGTAGCATGCATCATTCCTTGGCTGAAATAAAAACAAAAAATGCCTTAAATTTTGTTCCTTACTAGCTTTATTTTATTTGATGTTTTAAAAGTATCTGGGCTGAGTGAGCTTAATGAAACATGGATGTTTGAGAGGTGATTGTTGGTAAAACTGATGGAAATAGTTATTAGAAGATTAAAGCTGTTATTAAAGGGATAAACAATGTTGTAGAGAAGCTGGATAAAAAAATCTTAGAAAGGCATCTGAATTGAATGAAGTTATTTCAGGAAGGGGCTCTGTAATCACTTAGTTGAACCCCCTTGCTGTACACCTGAAGAAATAGGCTGTGTGCTGACAGAGCTTCCTTTCTGAGGCCTGTGATAAGGCCGGAACCCAGGTGTTGGATGACCTGCCCAGGAAATTTTCTTTTACAGCCTTCTGCCAATCACTGCTAACGCTGACCACCAGAGAAACAGAACTGAACTGACATCATTGGATTCTTGAAATTCATAAGCTGAATGTTATCCTTTGTTTAGATGATTGGTTTTTAGAAGTAATTGTTTAGCATCGTTCTTTATGGATTGAGAGGGAGAATTTGGTCTCCATCTGATAGTTCTGATTGCCCTTTTTTTTTTTTAAATCCTTTCCTGAGGACATGTTTTTTTTATTGATTTTAGAGAGAGAGAGGAAGGAAGAGAGAGAAACATCAATAGGTTGCCTCCTGTACACGCTCCAACCGAGTATTGAACCCCAAACCTCGGTATGTAACCTGACTGGGAATTGAACCCAGGACCTTCAGTGTACAGGACGATCCTCCTACCCAGACGCACTGGCCAGGGCTGATTGTCCTCCTTTCACAGGCAGATGCAGGTAGGTTAGGGCAAGATTGATCATTCTGTCTGTCTGTGGTTGCTTATTTTGTAAAACCCAAACCGACAACGAAATCATGACTGTTGATTTAGACCATTTATAATCTCAAAACTTAAAAGCACCTTAAAATTTTATACTCACTTTTATGCTAACAGTATGACTTTAGGATAGAAAGGAAAGCATTTTAATTTGCCATCTGGGAATAACTTGGTACTGTTCAAATACTTACAGCGAGGATTTCTTCCTGTCCTTTTGCTGCTCATGCCCCTGCCTCAGGATGTAGGGTAAGGGGAAAAACAATTTTAACGAAGACTGAGAACACTAGCTCACCTTGGATTCCATGCACAAGATTGCTTTATACTCAGTATTGCCCTTTACTGACATTAACACCAGGGTTAAAATTTCATGCTTATTTTTGGTGTGGTTTCTATTGAGCAATGAATATATTTCAAACTTTCTGGACTGTGACCAAGAGTAAAAATAACTTTTCACATTTGACCCAGAACAGTGTGTGTGTGTGTGTGTGTGTGTGTGTGTGTGTGTGTGTGAGAGAGAGAGAGAGAGAGAGAGAGAGAGAGAGAGAGAGAGAGAGAGAGAGAGAGAGAATATAAAATCATTAACTGAAATATTTTATGAAAATAAATAATTCAGACTCTTACTATGTGTGATATACTGTGATCCCTCCTTCACCTGTGCTGTTTTAAATGCTCACTAAATTTATTCCCTGACTCATAAATGGGTTGCTGTTCACAGTTTGAAAAACAGTGCATAGGTAGTACCTAACCTTGGCTGTATATGCTGTGTTCTGGGGTTGCTTCTGATTTGGAAAGGGGTTTACAAAGAAAATTTAAGTGTTTATTTCTGAAACATGTTCTTAGCTGATAACTGAATATAATTGTGAGCTTTAATAGTATCATGAGTTTTAAGGAACCTATCGTGGACTTCCACTTGAGAAGGCTTTAGGGAAAATCAACTTTGGATTGATTTCTGAAAATCAATCTTTTTCAGAAAGCTTATGGCCTCACAGTGTTTTCCTGATCAGTCCTCCTCCACCAAGTGCCCTCTGACTTTCATTTTCAGTCCCTGGGACGCTGTTCCTAGGCAAGAATGCAGGGGAGGCCAGGTGTTATCAGAAACAGTGTAAGGGCAAGGACTGTGCTCTAGGCCCATCCGAAATGTTAAAGCCTCATCAAAGTTTATGCTTTTAAACATTTTCTTATTTAATATTGGGAATTTCCCATGGTGCTGAGAGCGGTGCTAAGATACTTGAACCTTAGTGCTTAGTGCTAGTGAATTAATTTCTTTTAGCTTTCTAAGCACATTTCTAATTTCTATACTTAATGCCTTCATCTTAACCAGCCAAGTCATCTGTACAACGAGTAATGCTGAATCATGGTCTCCCAGTGCAGCTCGTGTGTACGTGTGTGTACGTATTGATGTGAAAGGGTGAAGAACAGAGTGTGTGACTGTGGAGTGTTGATACTGGTGAACAAGTGGAAGAAGGACCCGTGCGTGTTTGTCTTCTGCCTTCATTTTCCAAAGCTATCTGGAACAGGTTTTTATAATCCTCCCCCCCGCCTCCCCTCCCCCCAGGAATATTGTGCCACTTGTCATACAAGCGACTGATTGAGATAGTCTAATTGCTAAATTTCTTATTCCTGGAATAAGTACACTAGATATAGCTTCATAAATCTATCGATACATGGAAAGGAGGTACCTGAAGTTTGGCAGTTGGTCCAAACAGTGCAAGTAGTATAACATTGTCTTTTTGGTGATAAAAGAGCAGCAGTTTCTTTAATGTTTGTGTCCAGTTTCTAATTGCCGCTGTGTCTGCCTGTGATCCAGTTTACCTGCACAATAAAGCGGACTGCCAGCAAACCCCCATGGCTTCCCCCTGCCATCTTTTCCTTGTGTATTTACTAAGAAGAAAAAGAGAAGAAAAAAGACGTGACCGTGTTGATCTGGTAGCAATTGCACTGTGTGAACACTGTCTGCCCCTTGAGGGAGTTTGTGTCGGCCGCCGCCACAATGTATCCATGCTGCGTGTGAAGTACAGGGACTTAACTTTGACCTTGGCACTCATTGTAATGTACAAACTGTTGTTAATGGATGTATATGTAACAGATTTTTGTATTTTATATGCGAAGTCTTCATAGAATCCTCTGCAATATGTACTGGGCTAGCTAAGCATGTGATAGTCTTATTTGAGAGGAAAATCCTACCCATGCCCAAGAAGGTCTGAAGTAAATAAAAGCTGCATGACCAGTTCTTCTGAAGCAGTGCATTGATTTTTACTGGTTCTCTAGGAGAAGAGTTTAGCTTCCGAGGTATTTGGCTAGTTACACTTGAAAAACCGAAAAAGGCGCAACAGCTTGCCTCTGCGTAGCTACCTCTGCTGATTGACCAGGAATTCCAGAGTGTGCGTGGAGTCATCTTGGGAGAAGCCTTTATGGCCCCTCTCTATGTTTGTGCTCACTTAATTCCATCATAAAATGAGTAAAAGCTGAGGGCTTTAAAAAAAAAGCATTTAAAGTTTATATTTTTATAGATTTCAGAGAGGAAGGGAGAGGGAGAGAGAGAGAGAAACATCAATAATGAGAGAGAATCACTGATCAGCAGCCTCCTGCATGCTCCACACTGGGGATTGAGCTCACAACCCAGGCATGTGCCCTGACTGGGAATTGAACTGTGACTTCCTGGTTCATAGGTTGATGCTCAACCATCTGAGCCACAGCAACGGGCGACCCTTCTATCATTAAACATGGGCCATGCTTTACTGTTTAATATGTGACAAATCTAGAAATCATATTCCCCTCCCATTCCAGAACTGCTGCTTTCTTTTTCTACTTCCTGAACTAATTCTGTAAAGTCTCAATTCTTTATTGTATGTGCCCACTGACGCCTCTGCTCGGTTAGCTTCGTGATCAGGTAATGATTGGACAGATTTCCTTAGATTTCCTGTACCCATAGTTCTCCATTCTGATAACTACTGTTCCTCTAAAATCCAAAGCTCCATTACCCAAGATGGTTGTGTTTATATGATTTTAATTGCATTTTGGGGAGTAATAGTGGGAGTAGAGGATAGCTAAGACCAGCCAACAACCTAAAATTCCATATGAGGTATCTATTTTTATAGGCCCTTAGCCTTCCCTGCTATTAGGTATTTCTCATTGGCTAGTTTGTATTTTTTTTTAGTCCTCAAGATTTCTGAGCCTTCTCCTGTCTTCCTAATGCCTTCACTCTCCTCTCCCAGTGTCCTAAGCCCTTCTAAAGAAGCAGAAGTGAACTTTAAAATTTTATAACTTCATTAGTAATAGAACAATTGAGTTATCTCTGTTAGAATCTTTTCCCATCTGAATGAGCCCCTGCTTTCCCAATAGAACAGACCTCCTGAGGGGTTTTTCTAAATAAAAGCCACAGAACCAGGAGATGAGATGCCACTCTTGAAAGGTGAAGTGGCTGAGGTTAGGTTATTTTGCTTGGTTTGGGGAGAAATGATTCTGAAAACCTTCATCTCTACCATCTTTACAAGAATTAAAAATTTTTGTTTATTGATCAAAATAATACATGTTTAGAGGTGCACTCTAAATTTTACATTAGGATTCACTTAGTTTATTGGTTATAACATTGCTGCTATAAAATGTTATTGTTCCCTTCATATCTGCACTATTCTTGTTAGAGTCATTCCACTACCTCAACATTTTCATGTAACTGATAATGGAATCTTTTTCGGGTCACTATGTTTCACCTAGCTGTTAGAAAATTATTGAATTTTATTCATCTTTTTATTAGGCAACTTTGCTAAACTCTTGCTGTGAAACAGTTTTAATTTATTCCCTTTGGGTGTAAAATCATATAGTTTGCAAGTGATAATTTTATTTCCTTTTCTCCCATATCACTGCCTGTTATTTCTATTTAATGTCTTAGTGTCAATCTTCTAGCAACATCCTTGTTGCCTAGTGACGGGCGGGGTTGATTGTGAGCACTGAGCTTTAGGGCGACTGCACTGGAATGGCGAGAAGAGGGCTGTGCGGGCCGGTCTGGAGGCGCCGGGGTGTCTGTCTGCCACACTTTGCTGAGCAGCTTCACCCCCTCATCGTAGATGAGGAACATGATGGCTACGTCCGCGGGGACCGGCGGGGCAGGGGAAAGTGCCCATCGGAAAGCCGTGAGGCCCTCATTCCTCAGGGTCTGCCGCACAGCCCACGTGTTCCGAACTGGAGCACCGCCAGCCCCCGCACCCGGTCCACACCACGTGTGGGGTGGATTCCTGCAGCTGCGCCCTCCGTCGTTCCCAACGTCGTGATCAGCGGCGTCGGCGGCGAGTTGGGCCGGTCCCCTCGGTACCAGCTGTCCAGGGAGGTCATGACAAAGGAGCGTGAGGCCCTCGGACATGCCCTGCAATCCTGTTCCCGCACAATCGCCCCGACCCCGACTCCGGAGAAGAAGCCTCACTCAGCACTTGGAGCTGGGAGGTCCGGTGATGGGGGAGTTTCACCTTGAGGGTCTCCTTGGGGCGCACCAGGCCAGCGCCCCGCCGCCCAGCAGCCCTTGGACATGTTGCTGCTGGAAACCTGACGATCACCGGGGGGACAGAGCGGAGGGGCAGGGTGCCGAGGCCTCGCACAGGCCCAGGACGCCTGGGGGGCCGGGCCCGGGTCCCCACGCCTCACCCCGCGAGTCCTGGAGAGGCGCGCAGGGGCGACGCACAGGGCGAGCCCCCACCCACGTGCACGTCTGCTGCCCTCGCCCCTCCGTGCAGTTTAATTGAACTATTGGCGGGTAAGTTGGAGACGTTTTGCCCCGTTAACACTAGGCACCTCGGTATTTGAGAACAAGGACGTTGCCTTACATAACAGGGCAGTAAATTAGAAGCCCGGGAAAGGTCCTGGCGCCCACACTCAGGGCTGGTCTATTTTCCTGCAGTATCTGACTTGTCTTTTGTCCTAATGTCCTCTCTGGAGCTCATGCTTTCCTGGCTTAGTAACACTCAGTGCTGGGTCATTGCTTGCAGCTGTCTCTTCAGTCTCCTGGGACATTTCCTTAGCTTGTTTGTTCGTTCGTTTCCTGATTTTGATTATTGGGGGTAGGGCTTAGGGAGAGCTATAGGTTGGTTATTTTGCACAAAATTCCTCAATTTAGTTTTGTCTGGTTTCCCTCGTGATCAGATTCAGGTAATAGGGTTTTGTTGCTGTTGTTTTTTTTTGTTTGTTTGTTTGTTTTGTTTTTATTAATCCTCACCTGAGGATCCCCCCCCCCCCCCCCGTTGATTTTTTTTTTTTTTTTTTTTTTTACAGACAGTGGGAGGAAGGGAAGGGGGAGAGGAAGAGAGAGAGAGAGAGAAACATCATATGAGAGAGAGACATGGATTGGTTGCCTCCCGCACACCCCCCCCCCACTGGGGTCAGGGATAGAACCGACCCTTGGGTGTGGGGCCAGGGCAGGTAATGCCCTTTAGACAGGAATATCGCAGAAGTGATGTTGTGTCCCCAGGGCATCTTATCAGGAGGCAGCTGGAGTCAGCTTGTGCCGTGATTGGTAATGTTGAGGTGGTTATCCTCCAGGTTTCTCCGCTTAAAGCTGTTATCCTGTTTTGGAAATTAATAAGGAGTTTGGGGTGAGATACTTTGCCACCATGGAAATATCCTGTTTCTCATTCAGCTTTTACCTATGATAACTGTGATACCTACATTTACCCACTATAACATTTTACCTATGATAAGCTAGTACTACAGCAACCTTTAACCTCGACTGATGCTTTTCTAGACCAATTTCTATATTTTTTGGCATCCTACTGTAAGGAAGAAACTTCCTTCTCCCTTCCCTCCTTCCAAGAACTCATGCGTTCTTATTGTATTTAATGGATTGTAACCCACTTTTACCATTATTGATTTTGATACTCAAAGTAATCAGTCCCAGGTTTGGCCAATGGGACCCTCACCCAGGGGCATCTGTGGCTTCTGAAGTACCCCTGTCATTCTTTGCATATTTCTTATGTTCTAGTGTGGTAAGGTAATGGCCATTTCTCAAAGGAACTGGGTTTTCTTTTATTTTTTATTTATTTTATTTTATTGATTGATTAAGGTATTGCATATGTGTCCTTATCCCCCGATTGCCCCCCCGCCCCCCCCCCCACTCATGCCTTCACCCCCCTGGTGTCTGTGTCCATTGGTTAGGCTTATATACATGCATACAAGTTCTTTGGTTGATCGCTCCCCCTCCCCCCACCCCCTCCTTCTCTACCTTCCCTCTGAGGTTTGATGGTCTGATTGATGTGTCTCTGTCTCTGGATCTGTTTTTGTTCATCAGTTTATCTTGTTCATTATATTCCACAAATGAGTGAGATCATGTGATATTTATCTTTCTCTGACTGGCTTATTTCGCTTAGTATAATGCTCTCCAATTCCGTCCATGTTGTTGCAAATGGTAAGAGCTCCTTCTTTTTTACCGCAGTATAGTATTCCATTGTGTAGATGTACCACAGTTTTTTTATTTTTTTATTTTTTTTTACCCCCTCCCCTCCATTCCCTGTACCACAGTTTTTTAATCCACTCATCTGCTGATGGGCACTTAGGCTGTTTCCAAATCTTAGCTATGGTGAATTGTGTTGCTATGAACATAGGGGTGCATATATCCTTTCTAATTGGTGTTTCTAGTTTCTTGGGATATATTCCTAGAAGTGGGATCACTGGGTCAAATGGGAGTTCCATTGTTAGTTTTTTTGAGGAAACTCCATACTGTTCTCCACAGTGGCTGCACCAGTCTGCATTCCCACCAGCAGTGCACAAGGGTTCCTTTTTCTCCGCATCCTCACCAGCACTTGTCATTTGTTGATTTGTTGATGAGAGCCATTCTGACAGGTGTGAGATGGTACCTCATTGTCGTTTTGATTTGCATCTCTTGGATGGCTAGTGACTTTGAGCATGTTTTCATATGTCTCTTGGCCTTCCTTATGTCCTCTTTTGAAAAGTATATATTTAGGTCCATTGCCCATTTTTTGATTGGGTTGTTTATCTCTGGGTTTTCTTTTACTTGAGAATTGTATTAGAAACCAGTATGTGGCCCTAGCCGATTAGCTCAGTGGATAGAGCCTCGGCCTGTGGACTCAAGAGTCCCACGTTTGATTCCGGTCAAGGGCACATGCCCAGGTTTCGGGCTCAATCCCCAGTAGGGGGCGTGCAGGAGGCAGCTATCAATGATTCTCTGTCATCATTGATGTTTCTATCTCTCCCTCCCTCTCCCTTCCTCTCTGAAATCAATAAAAATATATTAATAATAAAAATAAAAAAAGAACCCAGTATCTGGATATTAGGTGTCCGTTGCTACTGAGGGTTCGTTGCTTTAAGGCCCTCTCCCTAGGTGCAAATTGGATAAAATTTCTGGTTACTTGTTGGGGCAAGTAGTTTAAAGAGTAAATTTTCTTCCTGTGATCTCTGAAAACTAGGGAGTCAGTTTCAAAAAACAAAACAATATATATCTTAGAATTCTAGGGGTATCTATTCTCTATATACTGTTAAATATTCTATAGTGCAATCATTGAAGGAAAAAAACCTTGACATAGCTGGGATGGATAGGAAGGAAAGAAGACTTTATTTTTATGCGTTCTTTGAAATTCTTTTGGGGTAACTCATTCCCTCTCTGTCTCAACTTTTAAAAGTTTGATATAATTGGATCTTTGGGACATTATCCCTGAAGGATCTGAAGTTTCAAACTGCTGTAATATATGGCTGCTGAACTTTAAATTGTTCAGGGACAGTCGGTATTCCCCAAAACAACAGAGGATTTAAATTTACGTAGTATTTCAGTTGCTATCCTTTGGTATTTTTAGTTAGGGAGGCAACAGTCAATACTTCTGAAAGAAATGAATTGCACTGTTGATTTTTACATAATACGTTTAACATTTTTAACGTGGATGCATTTATTCTTTCTTGCACTTTCTTGAAGTGCATCTTAAAAGAAGATTTGGAGTTGGTGACAGGGAATTTAGGTCAGAGGACCAATTTTTCTTGGCTACTATTTTTAAACAATAGAAAAGATCAAGTCCCAGACAACTGGGCTGATTTTTCATTCTAAAAAAAAAATAGTGTTTTCTTTTTTTAAATCCTCACCCAAGGTTATGTTTTTATGGATTTTTAGAGAGAGAGAAAGGAAGAAGGAGAGAGAGTGATCCAGCCGGGGATCGAACCTACACCTTTTGGTGTATGGGAGAATGCTCCCACTAACTGAGCCACCCGGCCAGTGCAAATTGTGTTCCCTTTGCTAGTTTTAAGAGCAGCACAAAAAAAATTTTTTTTAAGTTTCTTTAAAATAATCTCTTACAATAATAAGATTTTTATAGAGAATTTGTTAAATAGAAAATTTGGCAGAGAAATCCCTAAAAATAATCTAACAAGTGAATAAGAAGTAACTACTGTGATGTAGGAAAATGAAACTTTTAGGGAGAAAAGCAAAAACTCTGCTGCCTAAGTACCACAGAGGGAACTAACACGGACACGTATTCCCTGGACCACTAAACAAGGTATCAGTGTTACTGCTAGTGTTTGGACCTACAATGTAAGCTGCTTAGGGGCTGGTGACTACAACAAACACACAAACAAAAAGGAAAGGACTGGCTAATAGGCTAGATGAGAGACCATGGAACAGAAGTCAAAGATAATACTGTAATGTAAGTCACAAGAATCCTGTAATATATGAAAACTGTTTGAAAAATATTGTGCCCCATCTACGGTACCTTTAAAATCTGGAGAACGGGGAGACAAATGAGAGCATTGATTGAAATGGAGAAACGGGGGAAAACGTCAGGGATGAGAAAGGGAAGACTGAAGTATTAAGATAAACCCTGTAATTGAGGAGTTTGTCTATGAAAGGGAGAGCAAAAACAGGGTGGCAGTTAACACATGTAGCATGACAATGAACAAGTGTATTTTTAAGAACAAGTGTGCTTGAAAATAGCAAGGAAAGAACTAGTGGGGAAAGGAAAAAGAAAGAAGGTGATAAAGAGCAACATCATTGCAAAAGCAAGGGAGGCTTAGTAATTTTTTTGGTTAGTATTGTGAAATGTCAAAATAAATAAAACCCCAAGTGTCGTGTTTATAATCAGGTGATCTATAATCTTTTCAAAGATAATTTAAGCAGGGAGTTTAATGTCTGCATTCCCTGGATCTTCGTGAGTGTTAATACGAGCATTGCCTGGGTGTAATTTTTAGATCTGTTTACCTGCTCACAAAGGTATAGGTCTCAATAAGGAAGGAAACCATACAGGGGCTGATTCCGTGTTTAAACGAGAGGTGGGTTATTTTGTGTGACTTGTGAACTGGCTCTTAAATATAATCAAGACAAGTATCTGCAATGCTTCAAACAGGGTCATCATTTTTGGAACAAGTATATAGACCTCCAATCCGTTAGTTGGAAAGGACAGAGTTAACTTAGACCTGGAACTTCAGAGGTGTTAGTTTAAAATTCATTGATTTGTTTCTCTCAACATTCCTCCCCGCCCAGTGAAGATCATTGCCGGTTTTTATTGTACAAATGTGCTTTATTTGCCTCATTTCCTGGCTTACTTTTCTAATTTGTGCTCAATAGCTTACTCAGTGTTGATTCACATTTCCATCAAAACTTCACTGAAAACCTACAGGGGGTCAAGGACAGGATTACGAGTTGAGGTTAAATAGTAAATATGTTGACTCTTGTTTTCAAATTCACTCTTTCCTAAATTTCGTTGTGGAACCATCAACTTTTTACGTCGATCACATTGCTCTTCCTTTGGAACAGGAGATCCACTACCCTGTGATTTCTCTGTGGTAAAATCGTGTTTATTATAGTGAAGATAAGTTTGAAAGTGTTTTCCTAACTAAACATTATACTTTATCCACCTCTTTATGTTCTCAGATGAAATGAAGAGAATAATCCTAGGGTAGCTACAGGTGCAAAAAAAAAAAAAAAGGAAATGCAAGCAGAAAACCTCACCATTTGGAGCTTTTTCTTCCTGGAGGGTTTTTCTAAATACCCAACGTTAGAGATCGTTCTCTTCGTCTTCAGCCTTGTGATGTACCTGATCACCCTCCTGGGAAACAGCACCCTGATTTTAATCACCGCCCTAGATGCGCGCCTTCAAACCCCCATGTACTTTTTCCTCGGGAACCTCTCTTTCATGGACATCTGTTACACGTCTGCTTCTATTCCCACTTTGCTGGTGAACCTGCTGTCAGCCCAGAAAACCATTACCTTCTCTGGGTGTGCCGTGCAGATGTACCTGGCCCTGGCCATGGGCTCCACCGAGTGCGTGCTCCTGGCCGTGATGGCGTACGACCGCTGTGTGGCCATCTGCAACCCACTGAGGTACCCCGTCCTCATGAGCAGGCAGGCCTGTGTGCAGCTGGCCACGGCGTCCTGGGTGACCGGCTGCCTGACGGCCCTGCTGGAAGCCAGTTTTGCCCTGCGGATGCCCCTGTGCGGGAACCTCATCGACCACTTCACCTGTGAGATCCTGGCGGTGCTGAAGCTGGCCTGCGCCAGTTCCCTGCTCATGGACATGACCCTGCTGGTGGTCAGCGTGCTCCTCCTGCCCGTCCCGATGCTCTTAATTTGCATCTCTTACGTCTTCATCCTGTCCACGATTCTGAGGATCAGCTCCGCGGAGGGGAGGAGCAAGGCTTTTTCCACCTGTGGGGCCCACGTGACGGTGGTGATCCTGTATTACGGGGCCGCCCTCTCCATGTACCTAAAGCCCTCTTCCTCAGGCTCCCAACAGACAGATAAAATCATCTCGTTGCTTTATGGTATGCTTACCCCTATGTTGAACCCCATCATTTACAGTTTCAGAAACAAGGAGGTCAAAGATGCTGTGAAAAAACTGCAGGACAAAATATCATGGCATCAGACACATGAAAGTCTCTGACTGGGTTCCTTCCGTTTTCACCAGGAGCTCAGCCCTGGCAGGGCTCACAGGGAAATTCTAGACCACGCACTCACCCTTAGAGCACCGACTGGATGGCCCGCTCCAGCATCTTACAGCTGTGGGATACGGGTGCCCGGAGTCATTGCCTGGGGGCAACAGTAGGTTCCTTCCTATCCATCCCACAAATATTTTCTGTATTTGTGTTTCATGGCTGTGAGACGTTTTGGGCTGCAGTCATCACACCTTCGTTCCAGAAAGGAAACTTGAATAAACTTAGAATCAGTGAATGTTAGAGCCGGAAGAAACTTGGACGTCTTCTCTGCCTTCAGTCCTTTCTCAGATGAGGCGGGAGCCTAAGGAGACAAAGAAATAACGGGTGATGCAAGGGAGAAAACGGAATCAAAGAAAAGTTAAGAGACTGGCTCTATGTGACACAGGTGCCCTGGCAGCGCAGCCCTCCTTCAGTCTTCTTCCCTGGAGCTTGTGCTGCCACCCAGTGGTGGCTCCCTAATTCGCCTTTCTTCTCCCAAACTCCCGGCTAAAACTCCCTGACTTCCTGAGTAAGGCATCCACCGCCTGCTTGATTTACCCACCGCCAACCTTGCCTTTCTGAGCACATAGACACTAGGCCGGTGTACCAGCCATACGTCAATTGAGACTTTATGTGTTTGTTTTTCTTCATTGGATGATGGACTTCACAAGGGCAAAGAATCCTGTAATTTTGTATTTTTGGGGGTTTACAATAGTGATTCAGTGACCTAATAAACCTATCAGCTTTACACTAATCATTTTATTTGAGAAGTACCACTTGTGAAAATTATGAAGAAGAAACAACATGAGCGATGAGGTATATTGCTTTATAAATAACAATTACAGAGACAATTTATACTAATTGTTTTAAATCTTTCACTTGTATAAAAATACTGCTTGTTTAAAACGCAGGGTGAGGCCTCCATTCCCAGATCCGTAGCTCTGGGTGGGGTCCTGATAATGCATTTAGAATAGATCCCCAAGAAATTCTGAAAAAGGTTGTAGGATGACCATACTTTGGGAGACATTGTTTTCAGTGAAAAGCAAATCCCACAAGAAAAATAGGATTAGTTCTTATTTCTCCTTTTTATTTTTTTCTTCTTCTTTTCTTCCTGCCTCTGTTTGCACCTCCTCACTTGCCTATCTTTCCTTCTAGAGCAGGGAAGAGAGGATTTTGAATAGAGAAGGTTAACCCACTTGGCAAATTTCAAAATATGGAAGACCTGCCCAGCCGGTGTGACTTAGTGGTTGAGCGTCAACCTATGCACCAGGAGGTCATGGTTGGATTCCCAGTCAGGGCACATGCCCGGGTTGCGGGCTCGATCCCCAGTGTGGGGCATGCAGGAGGCAGCCGATCAGTGATTCTCATCACTGATGTTTCTTTCTCTCCCTCTTCCTTTATCTTTGAAATAAATAAAAACACATTTAAAAACAACCACAAAATCAAAAACAAAATATGAAAGTCCTAAAAAGGTTTAGTATTGGATGTTGAATTCTAGATGCTTTAACTCATAAACTGTTTGTTCCCTTAGATCGTGGGCTCCTGGATGTGTAACCTCCATTTAAAGAGGCTAGCAGTAACCACACACCAAAATTCTGGTGATGGAGCAAGGGGACAATTTGATGCCAGGTGTTGCTGCCAAGAGGTGTTTGATAGTGGGGGATGGAGACAAGCCCTGAGTTTTGGGGGAGCAGGGGAGAGCTGACCAGGAAGCTTTCTTAGCAGCTAGAAGTAATTATTTTTCTACTTAGATACCTCAACCTTCCCAACCCAAATACCACACTCATTTCCTGGTGAGTTCAGAGTCATTTTGAAGTGACATTTTATAGTAGGCTTTTATTAGAGTAGAGCTGGATTTTGTGTGAGAGCAGAGCTAATTATCTGCCTCTTGACTTAGCTTTGATTTGTGTGATACCAAATATAAACAGGAATAACCAGTTATGGAAATAGCTGAGATCTTTTCTTCAAAGAGTGAACTAGGAGGCCTTGTAGGGTCTGAACACACTCTGTAATTAGCATATCAGCTTTGACGCAAGGAACTGAGCAAATTGTTTCAGCATGAGACATGGACCAGACAGGGGCACTGAAAAAGATTAGAAATGACCCAGATGTCAGGAAAAGGCCCAAGATGGGACCTGGGCAGAAATCTCACTAGCAGCAGAATAAGAGTTACAATAGTTACGGCGATATCTATAATAATAAAAGCACAATATGCTAATTAGACCGAACCGCTGAATGATCTTCTGGATGTCCTTCCAGACGTCCTTCTGGATGACCTGCCAGATGAAGCCGGGGCTGCGAGGGCTGAGCCCCTTGCACGAATTTTGTGCATCAGGGCTCTAGTGTTATATAAAGTTGCTGTGAAAAACAATGAGCAAATGTAAATATAAATGTGTTTTATATAGAATAGGCAATACTAAAGTTAGTTATTTGTGAATGGGATATTCTTCCATGTGGATTAGCTTCTATCTCGGCCAGCACTAATTACAATCATTACTTTGATAGAGTCTCGGGCAAGGGACCCTTTTCTGGTTTTGTTAAAAAGAGGAATATATTATCCCAGCCAGCGTGGCTCAGTGGTTGAGCATCGACCTATGAAGTAGGAGGTCATGGTTCAATTCCCGGTCAGGGCACATGCCTGGGTTGCAGGTTCAATCCCCAGTGTGGGGTGTGCAGGAGGCAGTCGATCAATGATTCTCTCTCATCATGGATGTTCCTATCTCTTTCTTCCTCTCCCTTCCTCTCTGAAATCAATAAAAAAAAATATATTTTAAAACAAGAGGAATATATTTGAGAGAGAGGGTAAAACCACCTCTGACACAGCCAATTCCTGAATGGATGATTACATGACCAGAGTAGTGCTTTAGGAAAATCTGATCATGTTAAAATCCCTTAGTGGCTTTTTATTACCCTAAAGTCCAAGTCTTTAAGATAACATGCAAGGACTTTTATAATCTTATTGCTCACCATTTATTTTTTTTTACTGTAGGAACACAAGATTTCTTTTAGTTCCATGAAGATGTTGTGCTCTGTCTTGCTGGTTCTTTTATTAAGAGCATATATCACAATTTGTAATCATAGTCATTTGTGGGTTTACTTGTTTAATGTTGCTCACTAGTCTGTGGGCTCATTGAGGCCAGGACTGGATCAATTTCATTTACCACTGTCTCCCTGCGGCTTAGCTCACGGTCTGGCACAGAGAAGACCTTCGGCGCATACTGTGGTGAAGGACCAAGTGCTCATCGATCATCTGCTGAATAAAAATACTCGTAATAAACTTTTGATGGCTATTCAATTAGTGCTTGACCATTCCTATGGTGAGAGAGATGAAGATGTCCAAGGTGACTTTTAAATGCCAAAGAAGGCTGATAGTGTCATTAATTGACACAGGTATTACTTGACAAGGACCAGGTTTGCGGGTTGAAGGGTAAATCACAAGTTGTGTTTAGACATGTTGAAATTATCATGCCTTTGAGATATATGAGTGGAGATACCAAGGAGTCAGTTGGATATGCCAGTTTGGAGTTAATGAGAAAGATCAGGTTGGAGATAGAAACTTGTGTGACATATTTGGATATATTGAATAATTTAAGTAACGAACATGGTTGGTATTAAGTAGAGAGTGAGAATAGAGTGAGGGAATTACCCAAGATGAGACCAGAGGAACACTAATATTTAAAGTCCATCAAACAGGAAAAGCCAATAAAGGGGTATCGAAAAGGAGCAACCTCTAAAGAAGGGAGAGAGCAAAAGTCAGGAGACAGAGTCCAGTCGAGGTCAAGATGAAGCAAACACCTTCCTGTTTCTCCCACTGAATGCAATTCAAAACTCTAGCTTAGAAGGCAAGGAGCAGTTCTCGGAGGATCCTGCAAACTAAATGGTAGCAGGTAGATGGGGGAAGGAAACTAGAATGCAAGGTACCAGCAAACGCTTGTGAATATTCTGTGTTTCTTGCCCCTCTCCCCAATATCTCTTGGCCTGGAATCAAGAGCACCCTGAAACCCAAACCTTTACCTAGACACAAAGAGCTCCAAGGGAAGTGCTCTGATGGTCTAAACCGAGAGAAAGCATCATAAAGAGTAAGTTCCCGGATTTTTTTTCCCCTCCCATTATCACTTGCCGAACCTCCTACACAATCCGGTGGCGACAATGGCAGCACCAGCAGTGGTGGCTGGGCAGGCACCTACAATCATTAGGCAAGAGGACCCTTCTTCCCGACCGGAAGAGCTGTGGTCCCAAGAGCGCTGGGGGAGTCTCTACTGCTTTTTCTCTCTATCCTCTTAGCATGTGGTACCCGAGGCAGAGATGGTCACCCTCCAGAACCGTGAGAAATAAGTTCCCTGTTGTGTTAGCCACCCAGTCTGTGGATTCTTTTATAGCAGCCGGAGCAGACTAATATCTGGCCCCTTCCTTCTTCCGTCTCCAAAGCCAGCAAAGATGAGTCAAGTCTTTCTCACATCACATCACTCTGACCCTGCTTCTGTCCCATCTCTTTCTCTAACCCTCTCTTCTGTCTCCTCTCCCACTTTTTTTTTTTTAAAATATATTTTATTGATTTTTTACAGAGAGGAAGAGAGAGGGATAGAGAGTTAGAAACATCGATGAGAGAGAAACATCGACCAGCTGCCTCCTGCACACCCCCTACTGGGGATGTGCCCGCAACCAAGGTACATGCCCTTGACCGGAATCGAACCTGGGACCTTTCAGTCCGCAGGCCGACGCTCTATCCACTGAGCCAAACCAGTTCCGGCTCCTCTCCCACTTTTAAGGACCCTTGTGATTACACTGGGCCAAGACAGATAATCTCTCTATTTTAAGGTCAGCTGATTAGCTACCTTAATTTCATCTGTAACCTTAATCCCTTTGCTATGTAATCCTATATAATAAAAGCCTAATATGCTAAGTGTCCAGTCGTCCGGTCGTCCTATATAATCCCTTTGCTATATAATCCTATATAATCAAAGCATAATATGCTAATGATATGCTAAGACTGCTCAACTGCTCGCTATGATGTGCATTGGCCACCAGGGGGCAGACAGTCGACTGGTCAACCAGTCGATCTGATGTGCATGGACCACCAGGGGGCAGATGCTCTGACCAGTAGGTTAGCTTGCTTCTGGGGTCCGGCTGATCAGGACTGAGTGAGCTGGACATGCCCTGGAGCACTCCCGTGGTCTCTCCCCGGCTAGCCAACTTCCCACGCCCCTCCTCAGCCCTGATTGTGCAGGCCAGGCCAAGGGACCCCACTTGGTGCATGAATTCGTGCACCAGGCCTCTAGTCTAACATAATCATAGTTCTGTGGAATAAGATGTGGACATTTTGGGGGCCAAATGCTGGCCTCAGAAATACTTAGGAAGTGTTTCCTCCTCTTCTATTTTTTTTGGGAGTATATGAGAGGACTGGTGTTAATTCTTCTTTAAATATTTAGCAGAATTTAGTAAAGTTATCTGGTCCTGGGCTTTTCTTTTATGTGAGATTATGGATTCAATATTCTTAGTAGTTTTAAACTGGTTCAATTTTCTATTTCTTCTTGAGTAAGATTTGGTAGTTTGTGTGTTTCCAAATTGGAAAGGAGGAAGTAAATGACCATTGCTTGTAGATAACATGATCTTGCATATAGAAAATCCCAAACAAATTACTAAAATAGCCCACTGTTACAGCTAATAAACAAGTTCAGCAGGGTTTCAGGATACAAGGTCAATACACAAAACCAGTGATGTTTCTATATAAGAGCAGTCAATCCAAATAAGAAACTAAGAAAACAATTCCATGAAAATCGCATCAAAAAGGATAAAACACTTAGGAATATATTTGACTTAAGAATTTCAAGACTAAAAACTACAAAATTGTTGAAATAAAATAAAGAAGATCTAAATAAATGGGAAGATATCCATGTTCATGGATTGGAAGACTTAATGTCTTTTTTTTTTTTTTTTAAATATATTTTATTGATTTCTTTTACAGAGAGGAAGGGAGAGGGATAGAGAGTCAGAAACATCAATGAGAGAGAAACATCGATCAGCCGCCTCCTGCACACCCCCCACTGAGGATGTGCCCGCAACCAAGGTACATGCCCCTCACTGGAATCGAACCCGGGACCCTCCACTCCGCAGGCCGACGTTCTATCCACTGAGCCAAACCGGTCAGGGCAGGAAGACTTAATGTTATTATTAATTTTTAATTAAATTAAAAATTTATTGTAGTTGAAAACACATAACACAAAATTTACTGCTTTAGCCATTTTTTTTTTAAAATTACTTTATTGATTAAGGTATCACATATTTGTCCTCAACCCCCTCCCCCCGTTCCCTTCCCAATCCCCCCCACACACAAGCCCCCCTCCCCCTGTTGTCCGGGATCACTGGTTAGGCTCATATGCAAGCACACAAGTCCTTTGGTTGATCTATCTCCCTTGTCCCCACCCTCCCCTACTTTCCCTCTGAGGTCTGACAGTCTGATGGATGCTGTTCTTGTTCTTCAGTCTATGTTGTTCATCTTTTCCCCTAGATGAGTGAGCTCATGGGATACTAGGAATACACTTATAGGAACTGAAAATGAGACAAGCAATAGTGGTTATGCTGAGAGGCAAATGAATCAGTCTGTAGTGAGTTTCTTTCTGGGCCAACAGTTCTTTTGATTCCCGGTTTCTATGTCCAACAGTTGTTAATGTGTTCATAACAGCAATGATATTTCAGTTCTGGATGGTGGACAAATGGTGGTATTGCAGGTCTGACCCTCTCTGGTTTGGTCCTGGGCAATCTGCAGTGACGCATATCTGCTGACTGCTAGTATGGCAAGGCATCGTCAGCGTCTTCCATCTCTGGACTGTTTCTCTTCTGACTTCATGGCTGGAGCACTCCTGTCAATTCCTCTCTATTGCAGGAATCCACATGTCTCGGAGTTGTTTTCTGAAAACATACAAACATATTCTCGACCAAAAGTTAATAAAGGAATATTTTCTATGAATTTGATTTGCGATCCTTTTTCATTTTTTTGCCCAAATGATTTTCCTTTGGCTTGTTTTGACACCATGTATGTTTTACCTGGGTGACTTGCTGTTAGCATTACAAATGAAAGTTAATTTTCTAAAGTAAAAATTTTCTAGATGTAATTTATTTGCAGGATATTTTTCCTTACATGATATTCTTCTACTATCCCCCCTTTTTTGGTTTAAATATTGGGAGGCTTTTGGAAATTTTATGCTGTAATCTTGATAGCTTTTAAATTTTACTTTTTTGCACTAAAATGTGACTGCTTTAGGTTCATTATATGTTATGCAATTTTACCATGAGATGAACTACCAATAAAAATTTTAGTTAACACTTTAGTAACAGCTTTTTTGTCCAGTACAATTGATTTTTCTAGAGTATTTGCTTATTTTGGTTGGCCAATTTAAATTAGTCTGAAAACTTGACTACTATTTTACTGTCAAATTTAATATTCTAACAACCATCTTGTTTTACCCTGTAATTATTAGTGGAGAGGATTATTTGCCTTCTTGAGTAGGCCCTGAGCATTCCTGGTGCTAGGCTGGATTTAGATATCCTAGACCCCAGTTCCCCGGATCATGGGTGCAAGACATCTCCATCAAGTCTTGTTGCGGTGAGAGGGCATCTGCTGTCGGCCAAGTCTCTGTTACCTGGGTCCCGATTTGAGCTGGGCATGTGAAGCTGAGCAGCCATGGGGGCAGGAGATCTCCTTCAGCAGGGGTGAGGGTTCAGGCCCCTGCAAACTTGGGGGGGTGAAGGTCTGTGCCCCACCTCTGTTGACCCCCAAGTTCTCTCCTGATGGCCCCTGTGCGACTGTGCCTGTCTTAGGTTGTTCCTTCCCTGAGGAATCTTACCCGTCTCTGGCTAACCAGCCATCCTCCGGGGCCAAGCAGGGTGATGTGAGGTTTAGTTCTGTCTCCTTGGTCGCCTATGCCCCCATGGCCTCCGCGCCCAGCACCTGTCTTGGGATCCCCTCGCCTGCTGGCAGGGTCCCAGCACTGATCACATATCTTGTGGAACCCAGGTTTCTTCTCCAGGGAGGCCCAGCTCACCCCACTGGGCGAGAGACACATCCATGGTACCAGCCATCATGAGGTTTCACCCTTGGCATGAACAGAAGCTCAGGCAATAGCTGTGGACAATTGGATTGTGAGAAGCAGGTCCCTCTTGGCTAAAAGGGCAAGAGGGGCCAATTTAGAATGCTCAGGTGCCTTCCCAGGGGGCCCTCTATGTTTTAGCCATTTTTAAGTGCACCCACCATACCATAGTGTTAAGTACATTCACATTGTTGTACAACACATCTCCAGGACTGTTTAATCTTGCAAAACTGAAACTCTACACACATTGAACAACATCTCCCCATTTCTCCTCCCCTCTAGCTCCTGGCAACCAACATTCTGCTTTCTATCCGTATGAGTTTTGACTACTTTTGATGCCTCATAAATGTGGAATCAGACAGTATTTGTCTATTTGTGACTGGCTTATTTCACATAGCAGAATGATCTCAAGGTTCATCCATGTTATAGCATCTGACAGAATTTCCTTTCTTATAAAGCAGAATAATATTTCATTGTATGTATATACCACATTTTCTCTAACCATTCATCCATCCATAGGCATTTGGATTGCTTCCACCTCTTGACTATAGTGAGTAATGCTGCAGTGAACATGAATGTGCAGATAGCTGTTGGGGATCCTGCTTTCAGTTCTTTAATATATATATATATCTCCAAAAGTAAGGTTGATGGCTGGATCATTTTGTAGTTTTATTTTTAACATTTTGAGGTCTAATCATGAGACCATACCTAGAAAAGTTCTGCAATTGGAAAGTTCTCCAGTATTAATGAACTGTTTTCCATAGTGGCTGTACCATTTTACATTCCCACCAACAGTGCATGAGGGTTCCAATTTCTCTACATCCTCACCCACACTTTAAAACCAGCCCTGTCTGGTTTGGCTCAGTGGATAGAGCGTCGGCCTGCGGACCGAAGGGTCCTGGGATCGATTCCAGTCAAGGGCACAGATCTTGGTTTCAGGCTCTTCCCTGGGCCCTAGTCAGAGCTTGCGCAGGAGGCAACCAATTGATGTGTTTCTCTCACATTGATGTTTCTCTCTGTCTTTCCCTCTCTCTTCCACTCTCCCTAAAAATCAATAGAAAAATATTCTCGGGTGAGGAATAACAACAACAACAACAACAACAACAAAAAAAAACAGAAACAAAAAAAATTTAACCGTTCTAATGGATGTGAGGTGATCTCATTGTGGTTTTGACTTGCATTTCTCTAATGATTAGGGAAGTTGAGTTCTTTTTTCAAATGCTTTTTGGACATTTGTATATCTTCTTTACAGAAATGTCTAAGTTTTCTGCCCATTTTATTTTATGGTCTCTATGAAGTCATTGATTAAATGGTAAATTCTTTATATGTGTATTGTGGCTCTCAATTTTTTTTCATTGACTTTTTTTTTAGAGCAGTTTTGGGTTCACAGCCAAATTGAAGGGAAGGTATAGATTTCCCTATAACTCCCTGCTCCTGCCCCCACTGCTTCCACCATTATCAACATCCCCCACCAGAGTGGTATGTTTCTTACAACTGATGAACCTACACTGACACATCAGAATTGCCCCAAATCCAGTTTACATTATGGTTCACTCTGGTTGTTGTATATTCTATGAGTTTGGACGAATGTATAATGGCCTGTTTCCATCATTATGGCATCATACTGAATATGAAACTTCACTGTATTCACAATATATAAAGTAGAGTAAATTTCTTTTTAAAAATATTTTAATTGATTTTAGAGAGGAAGAGAGAGGGAGAAAGAGATAGAAACATCAATGATGAAAGAGAATCATTGATCGACTGTCTCCTACATGCCTCCTACTGGGGACTGAGCCTGCAACCCAGGCATGTGCCCTTGACTGGAATTGAACCATGACCCCCAGGTTCATAGGTCAATGCTCAACCACTGAGCCATGCCATCTGGGGTAGAGTAAATTTCTTAAACTTGTGAGTGATACTACTCCTTGGTCCCTTTATGACTACTTTGAACCACCCCTATCTCTCAATATTTCACTGTTACTCATAAATAGAGATCATTTTACTTTGAAGGCACTTTGAATTCCCCTTAGAAAACTTCTGAGAAGAAAAGTTCTAGCCTGGCTGGTGTGGCTTAGTGGTTGAGCGTTGACCTATGAACCAGGAAGTCGCAGTTCGATTCTGGTCAGGGCACATGCTGGGGTTGCATTCTCAATCCCCAGTAGGGGGCTTGCAGGAGGCAGCTGATCAATGATTCTGTCTCATCATTAATGTTTCTATCTCTCTCTTCCTCTCTGAAATAATAAAATATTTTTAAAAAGAGAAAGAAAAGTTCTTTTCCTAATAAATATCAGTTGGATTTTCCCAAGCTTGTTTCTAACCTATTGCTTACCATGGGACTGAGTCCCACGGTGTCTTATTTAACCTGTGTGCCCTCCAGGGCAGCAGCGCCCCCGGGGTTCTAGACTATAATGAAGCCCAGTGGAGCCAGCTCCCTCCGGGACAGTGAGAACGAGCCTGTGACTTGAACTTGTGTAGTGCGGATGGCGTCCTAATGAAGAGTGGAGGTGCTGCCGAGTAAGAAGAGCATGACCGTCTTGGTTAGGGCGGTTTTGTCAACAAAGGCATGCTCCTGTGCTCTTTGGGGAGCACAAAAGTAGCTGCTCCTCCCAAAGGGCCATGGGTGGGTCCTCTCGGAGGGATGGTGCGGCATCTGGAAGGAGAGAAGTTACTAGGTTGCTGTGCACGTATTTTACTGTTCCCTGAGCAAAGAAGTACCTTCCCGGTGTGACTCTTGCCCCATCTTCCATTTTTCCTGTCTCAGATGGGCCTGCAGATGAACCAGTCCACGTCCCTATATCTTTATCCTCTTCAACTATCTTCAGGGCAGAAAGTTTCCTTAGCATCATGTTAATAGCAGCAGAGTGCCCAGGACAAATCGAGGGCTGGTCCCATTTTACTCCTCATGGGTCAGAGCTGTGTCTGCAATGTCTGATTTCAGATGGAACGTCCCACTTAACGTTAGCAATTATTCTGAGCATTCCTGGTCCACAGGAGGCTACTTCCATGATCAGATTGCCTCCCAGCTAGCTGTGCTTCAAGAAGACTTAAGTAGCTCATTAAAATTCTTTTGAATTTCTGTTTAGCATTTGTTGTCTTTCAGCCATAGGCAAAAGTTAGCCCTGGATGGAATCTTCATCTGGAGAAAGCATTCCCATTTAAGAGAGACATTGACAAACAGGGGCTGTGTCAGATTTTATGCACGTATTTCCCAACTACATTGTTCTTGAAAAAATTATTTTACCTTCTGTTTTATTTTTTTAAATTGCACAATGGATAAATATATACTTTTGTTTTGTTTTGTTAATCCTCACCGGAGGATATTTTTTCTATTGATTCTTAGAGAGAGGGGAAGAAAGGGAGAGGAGAGAGAGAAAGGGGGTGGGGTGGGGGGGGGGAAGAGAGAGAAACATCTATTTATATATTTGTTTGTTTCTGAAAGAGAAGTGAGAAAGTCTCCTACTATGATTGCATATTTAATAGTTTCTCTAGTTCTATCAAATTTTGATTTATATATTTCAAAGCTACTAAGTTAAGTTTATAAAAATTGATAACTAGTGTGTCTTCAGTATTGATACCAAGTATATACTTACAAGTAAGAATTAATTCTATTATGACAGGTCGATCTGATTACCTGTCCCCCCCATTTTGTAAATGGAATGTTGAATGTGACAGTAAAATGTGACTGACCTCATCAAAATATATTTCCGAAGCATTATAGGGAGGGCATCTTTACTTTGAACCCTTTGAAAACACCAAAATGGGAAAAGGAGTATACACATAATCCGCTAACTAGTCAATTTCAGGAGAATTATATGCAATCAACATATACATATACAGTGGGGCTCTGGTATTAATTTATAACTAGTTTGTACCTATGAGAGTTTTCCTTATTCTGCCAGGCCTAGATTTCTCAAGCAATTTAGGTTCTGTTGATGTCCCCTAGAGTAGTCATTATACAATTTAATTTGCATCACATTTCAAAGACCTTGAGATCAAGCACCAGCCAAAAACACTGTTCACTCCCCAAGTGAAGAGAATGCTGAGGACAGTGGGATTCAGACAAACAGGGGATAAGACCTGTACGTACATAAATTCTTGGAGAAACAAGGAGAGAATGAAGGTAGAGTAGAAACGCCTAGGGATGCTCCGTCTTGGGACATCAGTTGGGCCCAGCAAAGGGGAATTCTTCTGAGCATGACATCCGAGGGTTGTTAGCCAAATACCTTTGACTCAGCTAAGTGCCTTCGTGCTGGATTCCATAGCATTACTTTTTTATTTTTAATGATCAAAACCTGTTGTAAACCCTCAGAGAGCAGAAACTCCTGAAAAGAGCTGCGTTCATGTAAACAGAGACAACGAATTTCCAACTTGGGGGGCGTTGGTGGGAAACAGCACCAATAACTGCTTAGAAGTGTGAAGAGGACGGGGGCCCGCGGTCACCGATGCTGGCAGGTGGGCACGAAGGACATTGGCAGGCGTCCGGCCTGAGGGACAGTGAACTGGCCCCTGTTTAAAAAGTTTGAGGACCCCTGGACATTGGTAATATGAGTTCTCTTAGGAGGAAACTAACAAAGCTGGGTTTTGGCTCCGAGCAAAGTGCCTTCTTATCATTACCCAAGATATATATATATATATATATATATATATATATATATATATATATATATTATTGATTTCTTACAGAAAGGAAGAGAGAGGGATAGAGAGTTAGGAACATCGATGTGAGAGAAACATCGATCAGCTGCCTCCTGCACACCCCCTACTGGGGATGTGCCTGCAACCAAGGTACATGCCCTTGACCGGAATCGAACCTGGGACCCTTCAGACCGCAGGCCGATGCTCTATCCACTGAGCCACACTGGTTAGGGCTACCCAAGTTTTTGATATTCCTTCTAGCTGGTTTGCTCTGTGGGCAGTAAAAGTCTGTTTGTCCTTCTATTACTCCTCCTCTTTCTCCACACTTTCCCCCCTTTGTACCTCTCTTTCTTTCAAGTGGCTTATTTTTATTTCTATTCTCTTTCCACATTTCCTACCACTTGAATCTGATTTCTCAATGTCCTATTATTAGTTGAAAGTGATATATGTATATTGTTAAAGTATAAAGGCTCACCACTAAAGTCAAGTTCCTTGATAGTTTTAAAGGATACATTCATTAATGTTTTCTCCTTTCCTTTTTCAACCTGATTTATTTAGGCTCTTGGGCTCATGCTAATATTTTATAGTTGCACCAGGGGGCACTGTTGAGTTATAAACATCCCAATAGTGTTGGCCTGGTTTATATTAGTGCTGAACTTGCAATTCCTTTCACTTAAGTCAGTATTTCACCTTCCGTGCTAACAGTAGGATATGAAAAATACTTGTGGATTTGCTTCCAGTGCAGAGAAAAATAATGTTACTTAAAACAGTGTCTGTTGAAAGCTGGGGGGGCGGGGGGGCGGGCGGGAATGCATATTTGTAAAGGAGTACTGATTTTTTTCTTTGGGTTATAAATTCACATTAGTGATACAGCCAATATACAAACCACAGTTGTAGCAACCAGAGAAAGAAACAGGATATGGCCCCCTTGGTAAGATGCTCATAATATTCCCAAGGAGGCAGGAGAAAACTCCATTCATTTGCAGTTTATTCAGAATGTTCTTTCCTTTTGCTTGTCATTTTGGAATGGATTTAACAGTTGCTAAAATGTTACAGAAACAACAGTCTCATAAGTAGAAATCATCTGTTTCTTCACAAAACAAGTTTGCCCCAGGTCAGCCATGTGACCTGCCCAGCGCTCAGACCCGAGTCTTGCTGGAACAGCCTCTCTTTGGGGCCCCAGAAAGAATTCACGTGCTAAGTTCTTCCTTCTGTGCCTGCTGTAATGCCGAGTCCTTTTTCCTTTTAAACCAGATACTGAAAAATAAACCTAAAAACCCAAATCCATGCAACAGAGAATGCAATGTGCAGATTTGGGATAAAATAAGCCACAAATATTTTACCAGTACCATGATATTCCATTACACAATTAAAAAATGTTTTTATTTGGTTGATTTGGGTTTTCTCATTGGTAAAGCTAGGATAGCTGTGTGAGCATTTAAACCGTTTTCAATATTATTCAAGCTGAACCTCAAAAGATTCTTTTAAAATTATTTTATTTTATTTTTTCATCACCATTTGTCTCTTCTCTGCCCTCTTCCACCTTCACCCACCCTGTCCACCTGCAATCACCAACAAAAGAGTCTTAAATTTGTTTGATTTTTGTGTTAATAGACTCAGATCTAAGTCTGTTTTTTTTCCCCATCTATACTTAATGCAGTTACAAATCAGTTATACTTACTACAGTTAGAATCTCACTTTGTAAATATTTTAGGAATGATGTGCTGTAGGGAGCGGCTATAGGGTTAAGCCTCGGACTGACCTGTTGGCAAACCACAAACAAGTCCCAGCTTGGAGGGCACAGCCCTCTTAGCATAATTAAGCTTGACCTTATGAGGCTCCCTAGATCCTTCCTGGGTAGCTCATGGGCTGCAGCAAGTGCTGCCAAAACAAGTGAAACTTGCAAGAACATTGTAACTATGGTGACCAATACCGTGTTTACCTCTGGCTATAAAGTAAAGGCTCAGCTTGCCATCTGGATCTTTCTCTGTGGCCTTAGTCAGGCACAGGAGATCCACCTAGACCCAGCTTATTCTCTTTGTCTGTCTTTTCTTCAATCCTTTGCCCCTCCGCGCCCCCAGGCTCACCAATCCTTGGCGGTGCTGGCCCAACACAATATGCTATTATTAATTTCCATTATAAGCATTTATTAAAACATACACATTTGTTTCTGTAGTTATATGCACAACTACTAGTGATTATTTGTGATTCTTGTTCGCCTGATGTCCACCCTCCACTGAGGAACCGGATGTACCTGGGTTTGCATCTCAGCCCAGCTGGTTGCTAGTCCTTAGGCCCTCTTGGGCGACTTATTCGATTCTCTGAGGCTCAGCTTGATGAAGATAATCATGCTTTCACCATCAGGACTTTGTAAGGACCGAGTGATGCACTAATGTAAAATTGTTAAGTGGGCAAAGTACTCAGTAGAATCTAGTGTGCTTCCCTTGGTATCCACTCAAGTCCAGAATGATGTAATGGAAACAGCAAAAGTCCAAACTGTGTGGCATTGTTGTGTGTTCCCACATCACCCAGGAAAAGTCTCACCAAGGCAGAGAAAATGCGGCAAAGGGGGATGCCGGTATGGCGTCAAAGGAAAAGCATGTTACTGTCCAAAGCCTAGAATAAATGTGAGTGATTTATGTTATCTGCTGCACCCCAGAGTGTTTTATTCAGTCTTGAGAATGATTTTACTCCAAAGAAATGAATCTTAACAATCAACAGAAATCGAGTCTATCTCCTCAGTGTCTCATGTTCTTGTTTAGAATGTTTTAAAACATTATATTAAAAAAGGATAAAAGTCCAATGAGTGCAAATGAATATAAATGGATATAAAGGAAATAGTCTCCCTTATGATCCACTATCCATTGCACTTCCTGAAGGCAGCCTCTGCTACATTCTTGAGTATCTTTTTATTGAGAGTAGATAGATAGATGGATGGATATGTGTCTAGATACAGATGTAGATATGTTTTTCACACATGTGGAATGTGTTTTTAGGATTACAAAGAGGATTGATGAATCAAATCCTTTATCCTTTTTATTCTGCCAAATTGCCCTCCATAGTGTGTGTGTGTGTGTGTGTGTGTGTGTGTGTGTGTATGTGTGTGCATGCTAGAGGCCTAATGCACGAAATTTGTGCAAGAGTAGGCCTTCCTTCCCCTGACTGCCGGCACTGGCTTCTCTCTGGCACCTGGGACCTGGGCTTCCCTCTCAGCCCCGGCTTCGATCCCCGCAGGCCAGGCTGAGGGACCTCACCAGTGCACGAATCCATGTACCGGTATATAATATTATCTCGTATATAATATTATCTCTAAATCATTATATATATTCTTCAGCAGCACTATTCATTGCTTTTTATTATGACTTAATAAGTAAAAATATTTCAGTGTAATTTTAATGAGTACTTTTATTCTAAGTGATATTAGTTGCTTTTTTAGATCCATTTAGTTTTTTTCTGTGAAATATCTTTTCATATTTTTACCCATTTTAATTGGACTCATTTTTTAAATTAAGATATTTGAAAATTTATTAGGAAAATAAGAACTTTGTAATCTGAGCTGTGAATTTTCTTCCAGTTTTCTATTTATCTTTTGGCTTTTCTTATGTGAGTTTTAATTTGTAGGCATTTTACTATTTTTTTTTTTAACCAAATCACTCCAAGATTGTAAAAGCATAGAATTTGCTATATGTTGAATTTCTAAGTACATTTTGATGTGTTTAGTGTTTAGACCATTATATTTCAAGAGAATTTTTCTTTTTCCTCTAAAGATATATAATAAAATATTTCTGAAAGAGTCGGAAGGGACAAGTGTGGGCTATAGAAATGGATTGCATTAAAGACCACCCAGTATCTGAGACTAGAATAAGGCATCCTAACTCATTTGATACCCTCAGAGACCTTGCTTGGTGAACAGAGATGAATGATTTTAATTAACACATTAATTGTATGACTATAGAAGGATGCTTCTGAATAGCCTGAAACTAGTCCCTTTCTTAATTGGTTCTTTTAAGATTTTATTTTTTAAAGGTTTTTAAATATATATTTTTAATTGATTTTAGAGAGAAAGGGAGAGGGAGAGAGAGAAGAAACATCAATGATGAGAGAGAATCATTGATCGGCTGCTTCCTGCATGCCCCCTAACTGGGAATCAAGCCCGCAACCCTGGGCATGTGCCCTGACAGGGAATTGAACCGTGAACTCCTGGCTCATAGGTTGATGCTCAATCACTGAGCCACAGGGGCTGGGCTAAGACAACTTTAGTTGAGAGGGAACTTCTGTGAGGTACTCTGACAACTGGCTTTAGGAATATCTGTTTGCAAGGCCAATTACTTTTTAGCATTACTGGGCATGTCTGTCACATATGACAGGCCTATTTTGCCCTGTCCAATAGCACAAAGTTACACTTTTAATATAAGGCTAGAGAAATGTTTATTAAATATTTTGTTTATATTATTGATATTTATGTGGGTGTGTATACTAGTATGTGTTTTTTTTTTTCCCTATAAAGGACAATGATGAACCTCAGCATAAGATATCTAAAATATTTCTCATAAACCAGTAGAGCCCAATATGGCGAGGGCTCTATATTTCTTGCCGAACTTCAGACCACTATGCAGTTGTAAATATCTAAACAATGTCAATGGCAGAAATTTTCGTTTATAAAAAGTTATTGTCGCAAAAACCGGTTTTGCTCAGTGGATAGAGCGTCAGCCTGCGGACTCAAGGGTCCCGGGTTCGATTCCGGTCAAGGGCACGTACGTTGGTTGCGGGCACATCCCCAGTTGGGGGCGTGCAGGAGGCAGCTGGTCGATGTTTCTCTATCATCGATGTTTCTAACTCTCTATCTCTCTCCCTTCCTCTCTGTAAAAAAATCAATAAAATATATTTAAAAAAAAGTTATTGTAGAAAGGTGCTTGGAAACGATTTATATAACTGTAAAAAAACGTCTCTATGATTAAAAATGGCTCAAGCCAGTCCCAGGGCTAGTTCTCTTAACTGGTTTCTTTTCAGCCCCTCTCAGAAGTCTCTGGCTGGTATTACTGAACGGCTACCTATGGCTTTGTTCAACAGTTGTAACTTAAGACTACTGTCAGGGCTGGTTTCTTTGAGTGAAGGCTGCTGGATTGCTCTTTTCCCAACAAATATAGAATCTTTTTTTTTTTTTTTTCATGTTAGGCAGACAAAGATTCCCTTTGAAACATGTAGTCTGAGGGCCAAACACTGGACCCATTGTCCCTGAAACAATAAGCGCCACATTCAGTCTTTGGAAATGGTGAGTGATTTGCTTGTCTTCTAGAACCAAGGAAATTTTGCTCATCTAGAAGAGCGATGCACAGCTGAGTTTTGAATAATGCTAATAGTGTATGTACGCGTGTGACTTGCCACTGTGACGTGTACAGTGTCGTACCCTGGTGTGTGCCACTAGGGGATCAGCTCTGGACTGCTCCTGATGAATTATTCACTGTGGATACCGTTAGAACCCCATCACTCTAAGTGAAAGTGGGAAGCATTCCTGGGCACGTTTTGTTTTGTGTGTAGAGGATTAGACTACTGTTTGTCTTACACATTCTGGACGTATTATGGCATTCAAAATTAGGCATTGCCTTGTGTTAGGTTCTTCGGAAGCCAACCCTGGGTAAAAGGGTTTATGTGCAAATAATTTATTAGGCAATTGCTCCCAGGAGAAACAGGTGAGGGAGTAGGGGAAATAGATCAGTGAAATTCAAACTAGACTTTCTTCTGTTGCTTTCATTTGTGAAAGAAAAGTCGACTAATTTTAGGGTTTTCGTTTACTATGTTCCCCCCCCCCCCCCCCCGCCCCAAATCTTACAGACACACCTCCATTTTCTTCTGGTATTTCTTTTTCCATGATGAAGACTGAGGCAAGCTTGAAGTTTTTCCTTTCTAGGTAAACTTCTCTCATTTTTTACATTTTGTAGTATTTTTAAAATTTTACATTTTATAGTATTTTTCTTTATCCACATACCATATTTTCCGGCGTATAAGACGACTTTTTAACCCAGGAAAATGTTCTATAAATGCCCAGTCGTCTTATACGCCGGAAAATAAGGGAATTAGAATGACTTCCCCCTTTGTGTCTAGGAATGGTTCCTATTTCAGTAATTTTTCCTGGAACATGATGAACCCTGTTTTTTGTAGGCTAAGGACTCATTTTATTAATCCAGAAAAATTTCTTCCTCCCTTCCTTCTTCCTTTTTTTTTTTGTTTTTGTTTGTTTTTGGGTCCTAGAACTTCTGACTTCTTTCTTCAAAACATTATAATTCTTAGGATGGATATCTATTTCCTGTTCTTAAAAATAATTATTTTTTTAGCCTAGCTACTGTGGCTCAGTGGTTGAGCATCAACCTATGAACCAGGAGGTCATGGTTCGATTCAGTCAGGGCATATGCCTGGGTTGCTGGCTAGATCCTCATTGTAGGGCGTGCAGGAGGCAGCCTATCAATGATTCTCTCTCATCATTGGTGTTTCTACCATTTTCTCCCTCTCCCTTCCTCTTTTATATCAATAAAAATATATATAAAAATAGTTGGCTCCCTTCATTGCAGTATTTTTTCATTCAATCTATGCTGATTTATTTGTTAATTTATTTTTAATACTTTGATCTTTCTAAGCATGGCATGGTCTATAGATCATGGTCTATAGATCATTTAAAGAATTCAGATTCCTTTAGCACACGTGGTTTTGAAATGTGGTCTAAAGATTCCTAGATTTTTTTTAAATTAAAAATATATTTTATTAATTTTTTACAGAGAGGAAGAGAGAGGGATAGAGAGTTAGAAACATCGATCAGCTGCCTCTTGCACCCCCCCTACTGGGGATGTGCCCGCAACCAAGGTACATGCCCTTGACCGACCGGAATTGAACCTGGGACCCTTGAGTCCGTAGGCCAACGCTCTATCCACTGAGCCAAACCGGTTTTGGCCAGATTCCTAGATTTTGGGGAAGGTCCTCTGGGCAGCCTCACGGGTCAGCATTGAGCTTAAGCCCATCTATCGGGGTTCTCTCACCCATGCTTCACCTTTCCTGATTTATATACCAAGTTTCTGCATTGGAATTCATTTGAAGGAAGACCCTAGCTGTTTAGAACGTTTCTGAACAGTACTTTTTTGATGTATGAGTAATCTCCTAGGTTAAGCTAGTCGCTTTAGGAAGCTTCACTATTTCAAGATATTAGAATACTCAAGAGCATGAAAGCTGAAGAAATTAGGTCCTAAGAGGAAACAATGGATTAATAACTTCCTAAAAGGACTTATGGGAAGGGCAAATGACCTAATAAGAGGAAATGGATGTAAATTACTTTAATAAAAATTAGCCAGCTACCCTGAAGAAAAATGCTTTACTAAAATGAAATATGGCTTGCATATAAACTCTGAGATCATGAATGTGTCAGCTTGGGAGCTGATAAAATGTCAGTTCTTTTTTTTTTAAGTACATTTTTATTGATTTCAGAGAGGAAGGGAGAGGGAGAGAGAGTGAAACATCAATGATGGCAGAGAATCATTGATTGGCTGCCTCCTGCATGCCCCCTACTGGGGATCGAGCCCGAAACTGAGTAAAGTGAAAATACAAGATTCAAACTTGAGGAAGGACCTGGAATGAACATTATTTTAAGGTTTGGAAACAGGTTGAAGATGTAGACGGGAGTGTCGTTCTGGAAGCTTGATCGTTTCCTGTTTGGCTTTTATAATTAGCTTCTGCTGGGATCAGTTTTATATGTGGGAGTAAAAAGTTCATATTGCTTCTCCTTCCCCTTCTGTTTTATTCTAACTTCCCATATTTTGTCTTGTAGGAATAATCACATGCTTTTGTTTAAAAGCCTTCTCTTTCTATGCAAAGGACTGATTTTTTAAATAAAAGGGATGAATAATTTATCACAAGACATTTTTATTATTTTTAAAAATTTACCTTTATTGTTGAAAGTACTACAGATGTCCCCCTCCCCCGACCCCCGACATTGACCCCTTCTGCTCTGCTCCTGTCCTCTTCTCAGGCCTTGCCTTCACTATTCTCCATCTGTAACATAAGACTTTTAGGCTATCTATACACTGAGTGGCCAGATTATTGTGACCACCCCATCAGTACTTCGTTGGGCCACCTTTTGCCTTCAATACTGCGGCGATTCTTCTTGGCATTGACTCCATGAGATGTTGAAAGGTGATGCGAGGAATCTGACACCATGCCTGATGAATAGCACTGTCCAGTTCTGTGAGATTTGATGGTTGTGGAACCAGCTGCCTGATGGCTCTTTTAACTTCGTCCCACAAATGCTCAATTGGATTGAGATCTGATGATTGTGGGGGCCACCTAAGCAAGGTAAAGTCTCCCTCATGTTCTTGAAACCACTCCTGCACAATACAAGCACCGTGGCATGGCGCATTGTCTTGTTGGAAGAAGCCATCTCCATTGAGATACGCCATCAACATGATAGGATGAACTTGATCAGCAACGATAATTAGGTATGCTGTGCTATTCAGACGTTGTTCCACACGAATTAAAGGGCCCTAATCATGCCAGGAAAACATGCCCCAAACCATAACACTGCCCCCACCAGCTTGAAGGGTTGTACTCATGTATGTGGGGTTACATGCTTTCATGCTGTTTCTGCGAAATTCTCACTCTGCCATCTGCATGATGCAACTGGAAATGTGATTCATCAGACCACATGACTTTTTTCCAATGCTCGACTGTCCAATCCTTGTGTTCCTGTGCGAATTGGAGACATTTTATCTTGGTAACTGCAGACAGCAAAGGTGTTCGAACAGGCCTTCGGCTTCCATATCCCATACGATGCAGTGTACGGCTAATTTGCCTACAAACATCAGGTGGTCATAATAATCTGGCCACTCAGTGTATATGTCAATGTAAGAGACATCCAAACCTATAGACAATTTTTATGAGTTTATTTGAGCCAAACTTATGACAATTGCTGGGAAGCAAAATCTCAAGGGATGAGAAAATGCTCCAGAAAATGCAGCTTATTATATACATTACAATCAAAGGAGATGTAAAGGGCAGGGGTTACATGAAATTCATTGGTGGTAGATTAGTCTCACCTTCCCCATTTTAAAATGGGGCTAGTAGCCCTAACCGGTTTGGTTCAGTGGATAGAGCGTTGGCCTGCGGACTGAAAGGTCCCAGGTTTGATTCCGGTCAAGGGCATGTACCTTGGTTGCGGGCACATCCCCAGTGGGGGTGTGTGCAGGAGGCAGCTGATCGATGTTTCTCTCTCATTGATGTTTCTAACTCTCTATCCCTCTTCCTTCCTCCCTGTAAAAAATCAATAAAATATATTTTAAAAAAATAATAAAACAAAATGGCGCTTATAATACTTGACCTACTTCATAGGGCTTTATGAAGATCAAATTCAATGGTGCATGTAGTGAAAGTACTTTAAGATTGGAAACCACGTTGATGCTGCTATGATTTCTAGGATGAGAACATGATAGTTGCAGAAGGTCTTAGAGTTATCTAGTCCAATCCTTCACTTTAACAATGAGGAAATTAAAACCCCAAAAATGTCACTCAAGGCCATAAAGACAGGTGGAAGCCCAATTGGGTTAGAGTCAGTGTTCCCAATATTAGAGGCTAGAGTTAGAATGAGTTTTTCCATGGTTCAAAAGCGAGTCAACCACGAATTGATCAGTTGGCTGTCAGTGTTGGAAGCGAAGCTAGCAGATCAAACATGTGAGGGAGGAACAGAGTCAGAGACGTTACTGATGGTGGACAACAGGGAAAACCATGTCACACAGGGTGTAGGACAGAGTGATGAGTTGTCACAAGAGTTGTCACTAGGGACTTGAAGGGAGTTAGTGCCAGTTTTTATTTTACCTATCCTAAAATGCTACCCTAAGATAGGCAGGGTTATTTTTTAGTATCTATTTTTTTTTAATAATGAATGATAGATTATTCGCTCAACTGGAACAGCATAACTCCCAATCTTAATTACTGTTATACAGCTGTGGATATTTGTCAGAAGTTCATTTACTGGAATGAGAAAATTTCCCTTACCCGTGAGAATGAGCATCTTGAGATCTTTTCATCCTCGGAGTTGTATTTTGATGGATCCAGTGATTAAGCAATTGTTATTTGGTTCATGATGTCCAGATTCTCACCCTCTGCCTACATGTGTTCCTTCTCTTTTAGTCTTGGGTTCTCTATCACTGGGGGGAATAAACCTCAGATGAGGCAGATGGCCAGATGTGCTTTCCTTGTAACGAGCAATGTCATGAGAGGCCTGATGACCAGATAGTTGCTAGGTAAGGAGCTGGCAGTCTCTAGACCGAAGTGTGGGGAATAACAAGTTAGCTGATTTACTCCTCTGTCTTTTATTTGGTGTTTGTTTTTTTAAATTTAAATGTCACATGGTGTGTCTTCCAAAAGCTTATTCTATTATCATGTCACCATTTTTTCTTAAGCTGTTTCTTCAAGGGAAGTTTCATTACCTCTTTCTTTGGAATGATGCTGGCCACATGTTTTTGTTGGCAGCACAAGGAATGGTTTCCAGTGCCCAAGTAAAGCTGTGCAGGCTGCCTTTTATTAATGTGTCACTAAACATTTCTAACTATTGTGAATTATTTACTTAGAGAATAAAAAATCAAGGTCCCTGGGGAGTCCCTTTCTGAACTTTCCAGAATTTACATGTGTTCTAAGGGCCCTGCTTAGAGATACTAATGCTTTTTTTCCTGTTATGGAGAGAGCAGTGTTCAATGTGAGAGACCAATCTTCGGTGAGCTCTGTGTTTAACAGGTGAGAGTAATAAGATCATTCAGGTTCTTGCCTGAATGAATCTAAGTAGATGGTTATGGTTATAGGGTGTAACTTTATTGATTATTTTTGAACCTTTTGCACTCGGATGTCGAGTGTGACTCGACACGGTTAGCATTAAAATAAAGGACTCGAGAAAAAAGCAAGCGAGTGCAAAGGGTTAAGAGAGAGAGGAATGGAGAGTGATAGAGATAGAAACTTCAATGAGAGAGAAACATTGATCCATCAATTGGCTGCCTCCTGCACATCCCCCACTGGGGATTGAACTGAAAACCAGGCATGTGGCCTGATGGGGAAATCAAACCAGTGACCTCTTCGTTCCTGGGTTGATGCTCAACTGCGGAGCCACAGCAGCCGGGCAAAGTGTGTAACTTTAATATACATTCATGGTTTAGACTATCTTCTTGTACCAGTTTGAAATTATCATGTTTCCAAGAATATTTTGTCGCATCACATCTCAAACTCTTGGCCCTATGCTCAGGATGGACTGAAGCACAGAATGAATTTATCTGCTCACTGCTAGATTCACAGCCCAGCACAATTCCATTAGAAACAAAACAGACTCTGAAAGGGACCTTGTAAATGATAACATGGTTGGATTTTTCCTGGAAAATTGCCCCTCACGAAGGAGCTCTGTAGGAAAAGGGACAGATTTTGGAATGATGTGTTCTGCTCTCCGGCAAGAGGGGCTTGGGCAAGAGAGAGAGAGAGAGAGAGAGAGAGAGAGAGAGAGAGAGAGAGAGAGAGAAGTGTGTGTGTGTAGAGGTGGAGGAGTGAGAGCAGGGAGAGGGAAAAGGGGAGAGAGAACATAAATCTTGGACAACAGGTGCTAAGATCAGAAATCTCCTTGGCTTCCGTCATCCTGGTACTGGCTGTGTGTCGGGGAAAGTGACTGCTTGTAGGTATGGGTAAGGCCAGAATAACTAAGAAGCAGAGTTGAATTTGGGCTATTGGTTGAAGCATGTGAGCCCAGGTGGCAGGGACCAGACAGTATAGCATGTGGCTGTTTCCCTTTTTATATTTTTGCCCCTGGAGTTTTATTTTAATGAAGTCAGTGATTGAGTGACTGGTAATTGGTTCATGTTGTCTAGATTCTCACAGTCTCCCTACATGTGTTGCTTATCTTGAAGTCTTGGATCCTCTACGAGTTGGTTGAATCAACTTCAAATGAGTCCTATTTCCATTGGTGGAAAGCCTGAGCTGAGGGGCTATGTCTGGTAGTGGGCACAGCCATCACAGAACAACAGAACCGGTGGGTTGAAAGATTTGGTGGAGGCATGTGCCATTTTTGCCATAAATCTGTCAGGATCATGCCTAAGTGATGGGACCATCTGGGCTTCAACAGGGACACCATGTGAGAATGTTAACCCCAGTAGTGGTAGGGAATCTAGTAGGCAAAATTTCCTCTCTAAAAGGGACTTATAAAAAGGAACACAGCCTTGAACTGAGTAGTTGATTCCCGGGGTTGGCAGACTTACCTTGGACATGGTGTTAGTATGTGGAGAGAGACAAAGGATTCAAAAAATGTGATTCTGTTTTCTGTCCTAAGCTGCTAACGTGAGAAACATCCATCCCACAATATTGATTCTGTGGGATTTTCCTTAAAATCAAGAAACCAACTTCCAGTGGTAGAAACTGCTTATGATTTTTATTATTAAATTTGATCTAGAATATATAAAAGTAACAAAATGGTAAAATATCAAGGTTCAGATCATGGAGGCTATGCTATTGTGCAAAAACTTGGGAATCCTAGAAGACTTACGCAGATCCTCTCCACCAGAGAAAAAGAGCTCATCCAACAATCTGTGGTCAGTGTTCTTTCTTTGCGAAGGGAGTTTCTACTCGTTTTGAATGAAGCAAATACACCTAGGACATACTTTGGTAGGTAGAAACAAAATTTATAATTCCAGGTCTTTATATCTACTTAGTATTTGTCTAATTAGAGTCACATTTAAAATCATACTGATTAAGATTTGAATTGTTGCCCTACCTGGTTTGGCTCAGTAGTTAGAGTGTTGATCTGAGGACTGAAGGGTCAAGGGTTCGATTCTGATCAAGGGTATGTGCCTTGGTTGCAGGCTCGATTCCTGGCCCTGGTGTGTGTGTGGGGAGGTGGGTGTGCGGGAGGCAACCAATCTTTCTCTCTCTCTGTCTCTCCCCCTTCCTTCTCTCTAAAAATCAATGGAAATATCCCCAGGTGAGGATTAATAGCAATAACAAAAACGATTTGTTTTTCAGTGTGACTTCGAGCCTCAGTTTCCTTATCCCTAAAATCTACTTTGTTATTAGGATAGTTCTCTTAAATAAAATTCCTGGTACCTAGTACTTGCTCATTTAATGATAACTATTATTAATAAGTATATGTTTTGTTCATAAATTGTACTATTATGTGTGTACATTCAGGTCCATACATAATTAAAAAAAGATTCCTACATATTTTGCCATCTTTTCCAGATACAGTATGCATTATATTAGAAGCATTGGCAATTGGTTATATCAGTAACAAAAACCTTTCTGCCCACTTAAAGAGTATAAGATTATAAAAATTATAACTTATGCATTGTTTATATAGGTATCATTTTACATTCACTTACAACCCACATATGATTTCTTTTCTAGTTAGGTACAAGGTTTAAATATTAATTTCAGAGTTATCTAAAACCTATGAAAAATTATTAGACTTTTAATCGGCAAAGGAAATGAAAAAAAAATTTAGAAAGATAATGAAGTTAAATAAATGTGGAAAAAATCTCCACTGGAAATGAAAGAAAAGGAAATAAGATACCAATTCCTATTTAATGAAATAGCAAAGGAAAGAAGGAAAATGGTCAACAAGAATTTAAAAGTTTTCAAGTGACAGAGTAATGAAAATGGGATTTTTTTTTGTTTGTTTTTGGTGAGTAGATTTTTCAGGAAAAAAGTCAAATTGAAAAGCTAATTTGATTACATATAAATCTATTAAAAATGAGAATTGTTTTTTCACTTTGACCCAATATGCAACTCCTGAGAATTAGAATTCTTTGAGTCAGGAAAAGGCTATTGACTAAATATGTCCCATACAATATTAGAGACAGCTTAAATGTTTAAATCTTAGGGACAGTTCAATAAATTTTGTGTTCAACAAATATTCTGAAGCCAGTAAAAAAATCATGAAGACTATGAGGCATATGAAAAACTGCTAATGGTAAACATCGTTTTGATTCCTCCCCCAATAGCATGTTGAGAGAGAGAGAGGAATATCAATGTGAGAAAGATACATTGATCCATTGCCTTCTGTATGTGCCCCAACTGAGGATTAAACCCACAACCCAGATAGGTGTTGCCAAGTGACAAAGGGATGGGCTTTTAAATGAAAATTTTTTTGTTTTGTTTTGTTTTGTTTTTAGTTTCTTGAGACCCTAAATGCAACAGAACAGGAAGAGAGAGCCCGAGTCAACACACTGGAGCAGGAGGGGAGGAGAGAATGTTGGCAACTCAAGGCCTTCCTCGTACAGTTTGGCCTGATGCCTCCAACTTTCACATTTAAATTGCTTTTACTCAATGTTCTTAGTTCTCTTTCCAACCACCAGATTGGGAGGGTCTTACATTTACAGGGTTCCCTAATTCCTATTTAATCAAGAGCAGTGCCCTTTTGTATGAAAACAATTTTTTTTTTTTAAATGTAACTGTCATTTCCATTGATTAGGGAAAGAATTCCAGCCTTCGTGTGTTTCTGCAGTTAGGGAGGTGACTATTTCCACCACTAAACTGGGAGTCTGTGGATCCATCTCGGATTTGTTCATCTTTGTGCCTTACCTCCGCCATGTGGTAGGTTCTGTATAAATGCATCTCGACATGAATAAAACCAGCACTTTCACCTGGTCGGGCTAGCAACTCTCCTGTCTTATCTTTTTCCTCTTTCCACCTCACTTGCTGTCATATGTCCATTTGTGCGGCACAAGGCAAAACGGAGATATTTAAAAGACCGAGAGAGAGAGCAGAAAGCTGCTGAAGAATTGCTTTGAGTCCGCAGGAGGGAAGCATAACAGGAGGTGAGATAATGGATTTTAAACACTGCATAGTAAGTGTAATAAACTCCAAGCTGGGAGGACAGCACGGGTGCTCCATGTGGGTTAATTGGTGCCCTGCCTACACTTGAGAGGAAAATAAAATCTCCACCACATCAAAGTCTCCTCCAGAAGGAAAAAATGCTCATTAAAAATGCCATTTCCAGGAACCCTGGCAGCCAGACAATAAGAAGGCTGAAAAATCACCTCTGTTTGGCCTGCTGTTCCCTCAAACTTTAAACTGTTTGCTTTGGGAAGAACAAAGGAAGTATGTAGGTAATATATTTAAATTCAACTTCTTTGAAGGTGGAGTGATTAAGCTAGAGTCGGCTTCTATCAATTCAAGGTCTCCCAAAGTGTCAAAATTTATTACCAGGAATGTGTAAAAATTCACTCTTGGATATGCCTTCGTTCCACGCTCATAAAGTGCTTACAGCGTGGGGCATGAATGCATCCAAATCATACTACCTGGGTCGGGGAAAATGCTGAGAAAAGCAGATTGGTTTCTCTATTAAATACCGTATAGATATTTTTTCTGCAAAAAGCTTTATTGTTTCGTTTGGTCCCATGCATGGGAGAGGGCTTCGGGGTGGTTACAGAATGGCTAGTAGTTTCGGGGAGAGGCTCAGGTAACAGCCAGACACCAGGGGATGCAGAGGGGCCCCTCAGAGGCCTCGGGCTCCAGAGGCTCCCAGTCGTGCTGGAGGGGGAGCCTTGGAAGAGGGACTCGCCCCGCCCAGTAAAAAATCATGCAATCCTGGGGGCCAGCAGCCTGTGGAGGTGGCAGGTGTGGCCCATCTTCTCGATGAGTTTCCCCTCCTCACCCGGAAGTGGTTCTCCTCTGGGAGGTCACAGAGCTGAGGGTCTGCACCGGGAGAACCCAGGGCCGGCAGCTCCCAAGGGCCTGGGTCCGGCTCCTCTCCAAGGCCAGGGCGGCCCGTGGCTGAATTTTGCCCACTCATCTGGGGAGGCCTCAGCCCGTCCTGGAAGAGAATGGGCCATCGCGCTGGTTTTGCATCTTTAAGAGCCGCCCAGCGCCCTCAGCTTCTTCTCCGCCAGCTCGCAGAAGGAGTGGCCTCCGCCCCAAGACCACATCCTCATGGAAACAGCAGCCCCGAGAGAGGTAGGTGTGTGAGGCCCGCAGAGGCAGGCTGGCCAGGCGGTTGACCGCAGCCTCCATCCACCTCGGTGGAATAATTCTGACGGATTGGGGAGCTCATGGCTGTTCGGCAATAAGGAGTTAAGGTAGAAAAACACCCGGTGTGTTGGCTGGTCCCGGAGGTGGTTCTGAAGGTGGTGACTGGATAAGACGCAGGAGAGTGGCCGGAGGCTGGAGGAAGGGGCGTCCCTGGGTCTGTTCCGTCCAAACACTGTTGAAGCAGGAGACAGGTCCGGGACCGCCGAGGGCACTCTCTATTTTGAATCCTGATGGAAGACTCTGTGGTTCATAGATTTTTCTATAATATACCTCCTTCATCCTAGGACTGTGGATCATTTTAAGAATGCTGAGGGCAGGGAACATTATGGTATTCCCTTTTAAAAGATTTTTATTTTGGAATAGCTTTAGATTTATAGAAAAGTTGCAAAGATAGTATAGAAGATTCCTATACATCCTTTACTTGGCTTCCACTAACGTTCTAATTTTACGTAACCGTGGTTCTTTTTGTTTGAAATCCAGAAAATAACATTATTCAATACTATGAATTAAACTACAGACTTAATTCAGATTTTATCAGGTTTTCCACTTTCACTATTCCAGAATTTACTAGTAGTCAAGGATACCACACTGTGCTTAGAGCATATTCACATGTATTTGCTGGTACCCAGGATTGTGCTCAATCTATGTTTGCTGCGAGAACAAACTGGAGAAAACTAGAATTGAGCAGGCAGAGACTTAGGAGGGATCGAGAGTGGGCACCAGGGAGGTGGCTGCTGCACAAAATTCAAGTTGGCAAATGATTGAGCAGGGAGGCCTGGACCAGGCAGTTGGCCAGGCATGGCAGACTTCTGTCTCCATAGCTGCAAGGGAGCGGTGGGGGCCGAAGAGCGAGTGGGAAGGGGAGACAGCGGCGAGTGCGGAGGACTGTGTAAGCAGTTTGTCAGTGAAAGGGAAGGCAGACAAAGTTCAGTGACTGAAGGAGCTGAGGGTCATGAGAATAGTTTTAGGAAGAGGAATAGTGAGCTGGTTTGTAGTTAGAGAACAGGGAAACTTGAAAAGGTGGGGAGGAATTAAGACCCAAGAAAGAAAGGATGATTACTGAAGTAATACCCAGGCCAAAGCAGGGGGGAATGGGATTTGGCGGCTGGGTGGAAAAGCTGGCCTTTGGAAAGGAAGAGAAAAACTTCTTTCCGCTGAAACAGGAAGAAAGGGGGAAGTGGGAGCAGGAATGGATTGTGACGGAGGCTCTCGGAGATGGATAAACATGGTCTGAGGATCTGCCCTGGGGTCGGAGAATGAAATCAGCTGAGAATGTAAGGAGAGAATGAGAGAGATCATCAGGCTGTTTTCCATTTGGGTCTGGAGCTAATGACACATTGGTGCCACTGTAGGCTGCCAGCTCCCCTGAGGACATGCTAAGTTTTTAAAACTCACTTTTCCCTTTCCTTTCATAACATTATTACATCATTGGTCAGATTATTCACTGTGTTCTGGAATTCAGCAACAGGCTTTGTTGAATGAATAATGAATAAGTATTGAGGTGTTTGTTTGTTTTTTAATCCTCACTGGAGGATATGTTTTTTTAATTAGTGAGAGAGAGAGGGAAAGAGAGAGAAAGAGAAAGAGAGAAACATCCACCAGTTGCCTCCCATACAAACCCCATCTGGGGATCAAACTTGCAATCTGGGCATGTGCCCTGACTGGGAATCGAACCCCAAACCTTTTGGTGTATGGGAAAATGCCCCAACCAACCGAGCCACCTGCTCAGGGCAGGAATAACCATTATTTTGTGTAGTAGTTTTACAGTGTAACCTGCCATTTCTACTTTGTTTATAGCAAATAATTGTAGCAATATTTATCCTAATAAAAACAATACTATAATCAGAATTTACTATAGCACTGTAGTAGACATTTCACGTATATCTATAAGACATCTCAGTTTCAAATTTGGGAACTGAATCTTGAGCTTTATTCTTTCAACAAATATTTATTAAGCATCTTCCATCTGTCAGGTTTCATTTGAGGCAGTTGAGATATATCAGCGAGTAAACTAAAGATCCCTGACCTGTGAAGTCACATTTTAGCAGAAACTCCAATGGGTAAGTGTCTTAGACAGTTCAGGCTGCTGTTAACAGAGTACCATAGCCTGGGTGGCTTATATACAACAGAAATTTATATCTCACAGTTCAAGATTAAGGCACTGGCAGATTTGACATCTGGTGCAGGGCTGCTTCCTGGTTTATAGACAGCTGTCTTCTCAGTGTCCTCACATGGCTGAAGGGGAGAGGGGCTTCTTTGGGTAAGCTTTCTGGGGTCTCTTTTAATTTTTTTACTTTTTTTAAAAAATATATATATTTTATTGATTTTTTACAGAGAGGAAGAGAATGTTAGAAACATCGATGAGAGAGAAACATCGATCAGCTGCCTCTTGCACACCCCCTACTGGGGATGTGACCGCAACCAAGGTACATGCCCTTGACCGGAATCGAACCTGGGACCTTTCAGTCTGCAGGCCGACGCTCTATCCACTGAGCCAAACCGGTTTCAGCTCTGGGGTCTCTTTTAAAAGGGCACGAATTCCATTCATGAAGGCTCTACTCTTATGACCTAATCACCTCCCCAAAGCCCCACCTCCAAATACCACCATATTGGGCATTAGGTTAGAACATATGCATTTTGGAGACCCACCAATATTCAGTGTATAGCAGTAAGTGATTTGCTTAAAATCACACAGTAAGTAGTTGTAGTAACCTTGGCTAATTTTTGGCTGCCTTGTGTCCATTGCATCTTCCTTTGGTCATCTTTTGGGGAGATTTATTTTCTATTTGATAGAGTTTTTTAGGACAGTTTTACACAAGAGCTAAAGACTCTTCACTACTCATTACCCTTGCCTCCCTGCCTCCCTGAGCCTGCCTCTCCTAGCTTGTGCTGTTGAGCGCCACTAAAGACCTGTCCTTACCAGCTCTCTGTAGTGTGAGGGCAAGCCCAGTTCTCAAACTGACGGAGCTCAGTGCAAAGATACAAATGAGTGCCCACATATTATCTAGTTTAAATATTTACAATTTACACTTCAAGCCAATGCACTGTTACAGATCTTCAGTCTACCTACCTTGACTAATATGCCATCAGAATGACTTACAAGGTCACCTTCCACTCCTGAACATGGCAACATGGGGGAGCCTGCAGCCCAGTCCGTATGTTGGCTCCTTTTTCGTTTCTCACTCTGGCTCTACCAGTACAGCACGGGACTCAGGTGCAAGTGTCTGGATACTCCAGCCTGTACGTAGAAGCACCATCCTTGTCCCCACAAACAGGACTTTCTTGGCTACTACTTGGACCTAGGGATGCTCTCTTCATTGGTGTGGTCTACTCTTGGGAGGGAGGGCCAGGAAAGAGGTCTGCTCTGGGAGAGGAAGTGACTCAGGGTCATTTTGGCAGGAAATTCTAGGGTTCAGGTACAAGATACGGGGTCTTGTAGGAGAAATGCTGGCTGTGGGTGAGCACGTACCCTTGACTCCAGGAAAGCCTTGCTCCAGGAGAAGGGACCTAGTCAGAGAAGGCCAGGGATCCACCCCCTGAGTTTTAGGATGTCATGGTAAATGGTTGAGACAGTCTCATTCTCCTGTAATGCTGGCAATGTATTTCAGTGTAGCCATACTTTTCATCTTTATAGGAAACATTTAGAGCAACATGGTGGTAATGGTCATCTATGTATTCAAGATGGGGAAAGAGTGTGAAATACGATGTTTCTAATCTATTTATCGGGAGACGATGAACATGAAGGGAATCCCATTGTCTCTGGCTCTTGAGATACTTATATAAGTGATTTGGCAAACTGATTACAAATAGCAGTATGGACTAAAATGGCAAGCACAAATGGAAAACCATTCAACTAGCAAATACATGGGAGAAAGCTCCACACAGCCCAAAACATCTGGATTTCTCACGCTTACTTCCGTGCAAGAATTAATGACAAGTTGCCTTCTAGCTACTCCATCTTTATTTCATTCGGCAAACATTTGTCATATATCCGTTATGTTTTGAATTCTGAGTGGAAGTCCAGAGAGCAAGGAGGTAAAATGTGAGCTGCACCTTGACGAGGGATAAGTAAGTTATTACTGTGTGAGCACATTGGAGTGCTGTTCTAAAAAAGGCAAGTTTTCTTGACTGTGACATGGGGATAATGGTAGTGTTTACCTCACAGGGATTGTACGAAGAGTAGCAAAGGCCAGGCACATAGATCATAGCTCAATAAATGTTAGCTATTCCTATTTTTTTTTTTTTCTGGGTAGAACAACAAGACAAAGATGAACATGATAACTTTGAAGAACTGGGAACAGGTTTTTACACAAGAACAGTTTGTACAAGAGGAGTGACTGGAGATTAGTTTAAAGAGCTAATTGAGACCATTTTGTGTTTTATGAAGGGATTTACATATTGTGCCATAGGCAAGGGCGCCCACTGAGTGTCTTGATGAGAGGACTAACTATTGAAGAAGGTTTACTCTTACGGTGTCATAGAGGATTATTTGGAAATGCAAGAGACTGGAAACAGGATGATGTGCAATAATTCAGATAATGAATGAGAAGGACTAGAAGGAGGTTTTGGGTTGTGGAATGCATAAGAGAGGACAAAGGTTAAAGTCAGTGGTAGTTGGTATGAGGTGTTAGGAAAATTAAGTGACAAAAATATTTGAAGGTGCCCAGCTGGCGTGGCTCAGTGGTTGAGTGTTGACCTATGAACTAGGAGATCACGGTTTGATTCCCAGTCAGGGCACATGCCCGGGTTGTGGGCTCAATCCCAAGTGTGGGGCTGAAGAAGGTAGCTGATCAATGATTCTGTCTCATCATGGATATTTCTATCTCTCTCTTCCTCCCTTCCTCTCTGAAATCAATAAAGATATGTTTAAAAAATACTTGCAGGTTTTTGGTTATCGCACTAGCATGGATGGAGAGACTGTCAGTTGAGATAGGGGATGACAGACTAGAGAAATATTTGTGGGAGAAACCTAGAGTTTGAGACTCGTGATCCATCCAGCAGAGATACCTCATTGGCTGCTGATAACAGAGTGATCAGGGTGGAAATACTAATTTGGTGTTAGATGTGTCAGTGAGATTATAGAGTGAGGGAGAAGAGGCCTTAAAAATGCAATAGAAAGGAAGAAGGAGAAACAAAGGAAAAAGTGAAGGATTCATGAGAATTAGAAGAGATGATGCAGAAAGAGTTAAAAGAGCTACAAGAAGGAGAGGTTAAGGTCAGAAAGTGCCAAAGATGAGATGCTAAAAGAAGGTAAATATTGAATAATGGCTAGTGGGCTTGCCAAGTTGGGAGGTCATTGGTGATCTTAGTGAGGTTGAGAATTCAATAAGTAGCTACAAGAGGAAACAGCTCATTAGATATTTTTAATTGTGATTTTTTTGGCATCTATTTTTAAAATATACTTTTATTGATTTCAGAGAGGAAGGGAGAGGGAGGGAGAGATAGAAACATCAATGATGAGAGAATCATTGATTGGCTGCCTCCTGCACACCCCCTACTGGGGATCGAGCCTGCAACCTGGGCAGGTGCCCTTGACCAGAATTGAACCCGGGACCTTTCAGCCTACAAGCCGACGCTACATCCACTGAGCCAAACAGGCGAGGGCTGGCATCTATTTTTTTTTTTAAACCAGATTTGGGTATATATGATACTGGTTTTACAAAAAAACAAAAATAAAAAAAATCATATGTGTGAATATATTTGTATGTCTATTTCTCATGGGGATATACAAAGTGATACTTTGTGGTTAATAGCGTTCACCTCAAGATAATGAGAATGAAAGAGTGGAGGAGAGGTATTAGTAATATTTTCTTTATAAACTTTGTATGGTTTCTTATGAGTGTTTCTTTTGTAACAAAATTTTTTCAAATATGAGCTTACTAATAGTTGGTAACTTGAAAAATGAGGCTTGTGCCTCCCCCAAATAAGATGAATATTGGTAGTGGTAATAATAAATGGAACCACTGAGCTTAAATAAACCACACAAGAAAGTGGAGCGACTGTGTATCAAAACTCTGAAGTGAAGATGACTTTCGAAGCTCAGAAAAAGGTCAACATCTCTCAAAGGAACATATATATATATATATATTTTAAACTCGGTAAATATTACAAAATTTTAGGAATTGATTGTAAAAACCTCACAACTAAACATAGATGAGGCAGACTGCAGCAAATACGGCAGGAAGTCTAGTATTTTTCTGACACAGAGTGAGGGACGCGCACGCTGTTATCAGATGGGTACGGGCTTCCAGCAAGTTCTGGTCCGATTTTCTGCAACCTTGCCGTTTTCTCTCCTTTGAAAGCTGATCGGGCAGGCGAGTGTGAGAAGCGGCCCCTGCGTAAGCTTCCTGTGCAGCAGCTTTCAGCACAAGAGAGCGATTGTCTTTTCTTACTGCTCTCACCCTCCTTCAGAACCAAGAGGGCTTTTTTTTTTTGCCTCGCAGAGTGCCAGGTTGGTCTCGCTTCCTCCCTGGACCTCGCAGCATTTCAAAATAAAATGACCGTGCTCAAAAGCATCTCGACTCTCCCAACCCCCTTAACTGCAAAATATTGAAACAGAAGCCTCGTTTCACGGAACCACCTCAGGTCACCTTGGAGGAGATCTTGACCGAGAGGCCCTGCTGTCCTTTGGCTTAGGATGCGCTATTTTAGCTACGTACTTGATAGAAGTAGTATTTTGTCCTGGTCTCCGGAATCATGCTCAAGAAGTTCCGAAACATTTTAAAAAGCAGGAAAACCACAGACGATGATTCCAAGGCTCAAAGTCTAAAGCGTTCCTGGGCAGGGCAAGATTCACTCACTTAAAGTGTCTAATAGATAGGATTTGCCTATTTTGGAAATTTGCCTTTTCTGGCCATTTCCTAGACATGGAACCACACAATGAGTGGTCTTTTGTGTCTGCTTTCTTTCACTAGCCTCGTGTTTCTAAGGCTCACGAACGTGGTGGCTTGTGTCACCGCTTCATTTCCTTTTTGTGCCAAACGCTATTCCGCTTTCTGGATGTGTCGTCACATTTTGCCTGTCTGTTCATTCGTCGGTGGGCATTCGGATTGTTTCCACTTTTTGGCTGTTCTGAATAATGCTGCTATGAACATGCGCGTCCACGTTTCTCTTGGGTATATACCTAAGAGTGGCTGGCACAGGTGGTAACCCTGTGTGTTTCACTTTATGTTGAGAAACTACCAAACCGTTATCCAAAGTGGCTGCATCACTTGACTTTCCCACTGGCGACGGGTGAAGGTTCTAATTTCTCTGTCTGCTTGCCAGAACGTGTTATTATCTGTCTCTTTGACTGCAGACATGCTAGATTGTGCTACTTTTAATGGCCAGTGTATGGTGTTTACAGCCCTTTGGGTTTTTATAATTGGGCTTGACTAGCAATGGTATGGAAAATGGTCTACGTTGAAATTAGGCTGTTTCAGTGGAAGTTTTATCTTAGGATGCTTTCGTCTCTACAAAAATAAAATGCAATATGAGAATCTTTGCAGCAAAACAAAGCCGACTGTGTGAGCTGCATCAACTCTGAATGAACTCCATGAATGAAAATTAATGCGAACATGAACGAGAAACCTCTGGCGCAGCGAGCTCTCTGCATCCTGAGACCGGGGGCTGTTGGTGAAGCGTGAGCCAGATCCTCGAGGTTGTTTGCCTGATCCCCCTGGGAGACGACAAGAAGTCAGCACAACCTCTCTCAAGGCTTCCTCTTGAAAACTGAAAAATATGATTGGCAGGAGCGAGGAGGAGAAGCGCCAAGACAGAGAGCAGAACTGGCTCCTGGTTCGGAGACCGAATCCCGACCTTTGCATTAGGACATGAGAACAGGAGAGCTCTGTGTGGCCAGCGTTGGATGTAACGGGCGTGTTCCGTCCTAGCCTGACAGTCTTACGCTGCAGGTAACATCTGGAGGAAGGAGCGGGAGACAAACCTGCTGACCTCAGCAGCTGCTTCTTGTCAGCCTGCCCGGACTCACTGACAGCGGAGTTCTAATCCTACCAGGGCTCACAGCCTTACCAACGTGACCAGCCCTCAAAATGATAAGCCTTTTTTGCCTAGACGCTCAGTGATTGAGCGTCGACCTATCAAACCAGAAGGTCATGGTTTGATTCCTGGTCAAGGCACAAGCCTGGGTTACAGGCTCAGTCCCCAGTGGGGGATGTGCAGGAGGTAGCCAATCAATGATTCTCTTTCATCATTGACGTTCCTCTCTCTATCTCCCACTCCCTCTCTCTTCCTCTCTGAAATCAATAAAAACATGTTTAAGCCTTTCTTGTCACTTTATTGTTCCCATACTTTTCTGCATTCTGATAATGTTGTATAGCCCCCTTGCTTGACCCAAGTCCACACTATTCCTCTCCCTTCCCTGACCTTTCCTGTGTGCCCTCTGGAACATTTATTCCTTCCTAAACCAATGCTGTTCTCTTCAGTCTCTTTTCTGAATGATCCTTCCACCTCTGGCCTTAACTGAAAGGGGGTTCTCACTTGAGGACCCACCCTTTCCCCGGTAGCTCTCTCAGGGGGAGGCTGCTCATTCACGCAGTCTCAGGGGCTACACAGATCAACATACTCCCCGATCCTGTGCACTTAGACCCCATTCCTCCTCCAGTTCCATTGGACACTTTCCCTCGTGTGAAGTCATCCTGACAGCGAAGCCATCCTCTAACTCCAGATCACTCCTGTCATCCTTGACTGCTGTTCCTGTGACCATCCGTGGACTGGTCCTTGGCTCAGTCCTTCTGAATACGTTGACATTTTAAACTCGAATGACTCTCAGCCACCCACTTCCAGGGCTACACCTTGGCCTCATCCTCACACCAAACCTACCCATCTCAAATCTTATATTCTAGTAACTCACTGTTTGCCACAATCTCCTATTCAGACTGCCCTCTCTCTTATTTGTTCTCTGGCCTCATTGTGGACCTTCTTTCTCACAACCAAAATGTCTAATTGTGGGGAAAAGTGAGGGTTTGGTTAAATTTTCCTGGGCTTCAACCTATGCTTATTATTCATTAGCTGTCTTTATTGTTCTCATCCCTTAGTTGTTTCGAATTCTTCTTTGAGTAATTTATTTCAGGAGAGATCCCTTTTGGGCTCTTGCATACATGAGAATGTATTCTGTTACTTTCACATGTCATGATTCCTATACGCAGATTTTTAAAAAAAAAAATTGTGTGTGTTTTTTCCGTAAGTCAGAAAAACATTGCCGCACTCACTGTGGAGGAGTGTCTGGGGCCAGAATGAGTTTTCTCTCTCTGTATGGAGTGGACTGTGGTAGTCAGTGTTTCCCCTCCCCGTTCTTATGGTTCCATCGGGCAAGTCCACATGGTTCTGTCGAGTCTGTGAATCCCCACTCTCTGCACAATGCAGGCTGATCAGTCAGAGTCACAATCACTGGAGACAGTGATTGCTTCTCAGCTGGGACCCTGACTCAACCAGGGCCAATCAGAACTTCTCTGGAGTTGATCTAAGGAGTTGGAGAAATTATTGTTTCTGCTAGGGTTGGTAACTAAGTAATGTGAGTCTGGGGTTACTGGGGTTACTAGTAGCTCTCTCTCATCTATCTATCTATTTATCTATCTATCTGACATCTATTTATTCTATCTATCTATCTATCTATCTATCTATCTATCTATCTATCTATCTATCTATCTATCTATCTATCATCTATCTATCTATCATCTTTTCAATCTACCTACCTTCCTGGATAGATATGTAGATAGATAGATATAGATAGATAGATAGGTAGATAGATATAGATAGATGCAGGTGTTGGTAGAGGTACAGATAGATAGATAGAATGTAAATATGAAGACAAGCAGAGGCACAAAGAACTGAGAATTGGAAAGAGAGAGAGAGCCCTGAAGATATCATTTGGAGCCCAGAATCAGCTGATTCTGAAACCAAATTCATCCTGGACTTCCCCAAATTTCCCAGATTCTAGGAATCAAAAATAAATGTTTTTCTGAAGATGTTTTCATTTCTTTATTTTTTTTTAAAGATAACTTAAGCTTCTTTCTCTTGAAGTGGAGGGAGTTTTGGCCAGTAATAATGAAACCATATTTCCCCTTTGAATATTTGTAGGATTCTTTTTCTTATCCATGAAGTTAAAAAATAAATGGTTAAGCAGAGGTATCTTCTCAGAGGACTTGCCTGAGTCTGTAAAATCAGAGTCAGCAAAGCTTTTTTAAATTATATTTCTGAATACTGCTTTTGTTCTGTTTGTTCTTTTATCCATACCATGTGTTGAATATATAAGACCGATGATCTATGCTTGTCACCTTTCTTGACATTTCGTCTTCGTGATATTTTTCTCTGGAGTCTTGAGAAAACTTCCAGTGTTTGTTCTCCATATCGCTGATTGGATAGACCATATTGTATATTTTGGTCTTGACCTCTTTCAATGAAATTTTGGCCTCCTATTGTATTGTTTTTTTTTCTCCCATATTACTTCTGTATCAAATTTCATTCTAATTAAAAATTTCTGCCTATTTCTCAGCCTCTGCATTGAGTCTCTAACTTTAATGCATCTATATCTTCTCAAATTTGTAGAAAGCACCAAGAAATTTACCCAAAGTTTTTCTTTCTGTTATGAATCTTTTTCAAATGCATATGACTCCTCTGCAGAGTATTTTCATAGATTCCTTCCCTCACCCCCTATTTATATCTTGTTGAATAAAGAGAGGTCTGTTTGCCTTCGGTGTTTACCTGTTTAACCATAAGGAGGGTGGCTGAATTATCCTTGGATCTCCTCCCTATATGCCTGATTACTTTTAGAAAAAGCATAAGCTGGAAGACTTATGGCAGGCATTTACATTTCCTGCCCATTAAGGTGAGGGGAGAGGAACTCCTGGAGCCTGGGCTATCACCTGGGCAAGAACTTACTGTTTATTTATCTTCTTTCTTTGATGCTGTTGTGCTGGGTGCTAACCATTAGTGCACAGCTCTCTGGGTGGCATGGCTATGTCTTCCAGTCTTGTTCTGCTGCCCAGTGTCTCTAAAAGAAGGCTCGCCTCCCTGGGAAGTCTCGCCACACCACTGCGCCCTGCTTGGTGGGAAACAGCAGGATCCTGGAATCTCCTGACAGAGCTGCTTTTGAATGGTTCGGCCCACAGCTACAAATACAGTTCTAAGGAGGGCTTCTCTTTTCTTTCTTTCTTTCTTTCTTTCTTTCTTTCTTTCTTTCTTTCTTTCTTTCTTTCTTTCTTTCTTTCTTTCTTTCTTTCGTCCTTCCTTCCTTCCTTCCTTCCTTCCTTCCTTCCTTCCTTCCTTCCTTCCTTCCTTCCTTCCTCCCTCCCTCCCTCCCTCCCTCCCTCCCTCCCTCCCTCTCTTTCTTTTCTTTTCTTTTCTTTTCTTTTCTTTTCTTTTCTTTTCTTTTTTTTTCTTTTCTTTTCTTTTCTCTCTCTCTCTCTCTCTCTCTTTCTCTCTTTCTCTCTTTCTTTCTTCCTTTCTTTCTCTTCCTTCCTTCCTTCCTTCCTTCCTTCCTTCCTTCCTTCCTTCCTTCCTTCCTTCCTTCCTTCCTTCCTTTCTTTCTTTCTTTCTCACCCGAGGGTCTTTTCCCATTGATTTTTAGGCAGAGTGAAAGGGAGGGGAGGAGAGAGGGAGAGAGAAACATCATGTGAGAGAGACACATCGATTGGTTGCCTCCTATACAGTCCCTGACTGAGGCTGGGGATCGACCTGCAACCCAGGTACGTGCCCTTGATTGGAAATCGAGCCCACAACCCTTCGTTGCCCGGGGTTAAGCTCTCACCACTAAGCAACACCGGCCAGGGCAGGAATGCTTCTCTTTTATTCACCACTACCCTTCCAGCCTTTGCTCCTCCACATTTATGAGTATTAGTAGTGTTCTGCCAGGATGTTGTTTAATTGTTTTTCTCATTAGAGGATCATAGTGTTGTCTCTAGGTGTTATGTTTCCATCTGATTTTATCAGAATCATTTAGGAGCCATACAGAAGCATCCTTTTTGAATTTTTAGCAGGTTTTCTCCTATTTTTAGGTACCGTTTCCCTTTTTGATGAGGTTTGCCACAAAAAGGAGAAAGTACCTCTTAAGTCTCTCTTCTTTATTCCATCCTCCCTGTCATTGTCTTATCTACTATCTGAGCTTATCTAAGTATTCATTGCAAGCGCCCCCTGCTGATCACCCTGCCCTTCTGATGCTGCCCCCTCGGTGTTGGTGCTCAGTTGAATAGTGGCTCGGCTCCTGGGAGGTATTTTGTTGTGTTGCATTTGTGTTCAATTTCGAGTAACCGAAAACCCCTCCTCTATCGCTTATGCAGAAAACAATAAGTCCAGGTGGTCAGCCCAGTACTGGTGGGGTGACTCAATGATGCCACCAAGTGGGGTTCCTTCTGCCTTCCCACCCTACTGTTTTTAGTGATGTATGCTGCACCCCCAGGCTGTCATGTATTCCAGGGGGCTGGGGGAGGGGCAGGAAGAGGCCCCATGAAGAAACTTCTGCCTACATTTCTTTGGCTGTGAGTGTATTCATGGCCACTCCTACTGATGGGAGGCAGGGACATTGAGTCTTTACCTATTACGGTCTCTATAGCAGAGACAGGTGTTTGGTCTGATCAAATAATGGAATGGGTACCCCCTCCCCTGGGAACTGACCTTTAGGCCACTTCACAACCGACATTCCCTTTGGTTTAGGCCACATTCCACTTGCTAAGATCACATTCTACTAGCTAAGACCATTATCCTTCCCCTCTGGACCTTCCTAGGATCTGGACCACCCAGAGAATGCTCTGCCCAGAAAAATCCCACCTAGAGTCCTTTAAAACCTCCGATTCTCCATCCCTGGGTGCTGGTGCCATTTTGGGGCTCAGCCCCTCTGTTCTCCAGATGACCTAATGAATGGATAATCCCTCACCACTTTGGCCTCCTGCGTTCCTCCTTCCACGACCCTAACAGCAGGTAAGGAAGAACTGGGTTGGAAAAGGAGGTGTATCTGCTAACTTCTGTTGTCTTCTTTGGACATTGGGTGCTTTCCGGGAGGTATGGTCTAACACGCTGGTGTCTGCTTGCTACCTTCTTTGTTCCCAACAACTGTTGGCCAGAGGAACCTCTCCTACTCATCCACACTCATGGTCTCAGAATGCTGTTTATATGCAGAGGGGGGAAAGGTTGGGGCGGGGGTAGCTCTAAGTGGGTGTTTATTTCTTCCTGCTTTACCAACTCCAAACTTCAGTGTAAGTTCGTTCTATATTACCTTACCTCACTGCACAATTCTTTCAAGAATAGTGGAATGTGCAGTCAATAGTTGTTGAGGTTTGCACTCTGAGGTTGCAGCGTTTGCTTGGATTTTACATGGATTATTTTTGCTCAGTAATGGAGCGCTTTTTTCTTTTTTTAAATTATAGTCCACTTTGTGGAGGAGAGATTTGTAAATATGTATTTGTGTTACTGGCTTTCCCAGAAGTGTCCCTGGTTTTCAGAAGAAGAAGAGTCTGTGGCTCCAGATCTTCGGGATCTTTCTTCCCTGTGGCAGTCCTGCAGGGCCTTATTCTTCTGGGAATGCTCTGGCTGCTCCCTGCCTTCTCCAGACTTTATAAGTGGCGTCTCCTATTTCTTTTGTGTGTCTCGCTGGCCACAGCAGGTTCGAAGTTGCAACCCAACTACGGAGAAGGTCAGAGAATGCTAATGGGACATTTAGCAGTGAGTGTTTCTGCTTGACTTTCTGTGGAAAACAAAATTGAATTGACGGAAGGAGAAAATGCAATTCTAACTTAATGTAGAAATAGTTCCAAGTTAGGACTGTCTGTTACATTAGTCATTGATAGATATAATTGAAGATAGTATTTTACAAGAAATAATGAGGGAGTCGTGGGTCATAATGGTGTGCATCACCAGACACATTCCTTACCGAGTACTTCTTTTGTAACATAAATGGTAGGTTTTGAAAATGTTTAATAAATACGCATAAAATGTGTTTGCTAGAATTATGTTGGAAATTTGAATTTTGAGAACAAATTTCTAATTTTTGGATATGTGCTGTTGCAATTATAACTCAAAAGATTTTTAATGTGCATAACTGTGGACACATCAATCCCTGTAAATAATATTATGTATTCTTGCTCCTGCCACCCCTCCCCCACCCTCAGGCAGTGTGATAAAGTGTTTAGAGAAATTCCTTGGTTCCTGACTCAGTTTAATCATCTACAGAATGGAGATAGTGACATATTTCAGAGTTGCTGGAAGCATCACATGGCAGGATGCTGTTTGTAAATCGCCAAGCAATGTATATATGTAAGTATATATTATTTTGCAAACTGCTTTTTCATGTAACAAAGCTACAACACACTTTTTAAATTGATGCATGATATTCCATTATATGAATGAACTAAACATTTAGGTTGATATATATAACATATATGTAGGTTGATATGTATACATATATCTTTACCTACCTACACTCTTTTAACAAATTGCAAATATACACCACTTAACAATGGGGACGCATTCTGAGAAATGTCTCTTTAGGCTGTTTCATCATTGTGTGAACATCATAGAGGGTGCGCCTACACATACCTGGATGGTATGACCTACTACACACCTGGGCTGTATGGTGCAACTTATTGCTCCCAGGCTACAAACGTGTGCAGCATGTTACTGTGCAAAACAACATAAGATTAAATCAAGCATAAGAAAAAAGGTTCAATCAAGAAGTGTGGTAAACACGAAATATATGAGGCTGCTGCCAGTGCAACATGCCAAACTGTTTTATAACAAACCTTTTTTATTTAATGAGTAGAAAGAGTACACTTTAATGGTAAAAAGTATACTGGTATAAATACATAGACCAGTCACATAGTCGTTTATTATCATTAGCAAGTATTACGTACCGTACATATTGCATGTGCTGTTCTTTCATATGACTGGCAGTGCAGTGGGTTTGTTTATACCAGCATCACCACGAACATGTAAGTAATGTGTTGCACTATGACCTTACCCGGGCTATGTTGTCACTAGGCCATAGGAATTTTTCAGCTCCATTATAATCTATGGGATTATAGTGTCTGGTGATGCAGTAGGTTGTTGACCGAGACCTCGTTCTGTGGCACATGACTGTATTGTTCACTATAGTCACCATTCTGTACATTGCATCCCCAGAACTCACACTTATCTAATCTAATAATAGACAAATATGCAAATTGACCACACCTTCGCTATACCTAAGCCACGCCCACCAGCCAAGCCACGCCCACCAAACAATCAGGACGAGTATGCAAATTAACCCAACAAAGATGGTGGCTAATTTGCATATCAAGACAGCATCGAAAGAAGCCAAGAGCTGCAGAAGGGAGTAAAGCTTCGAAGAAGCAAGCAAGCCGGGGTGGGGGAGGAGAAGGGAGGAGCGAAGTCAGGGCCGGGGGCGAAGGGAAAAGCAGGTGGGCTGGTGGAGAAGGCGGGGCGGGCGACAAGGGAGGAGTGGAGGCGGGGTAGAGTGCAGCAGGAAATCCTATTGCAGGATTTTTCCTGCAATGGGAACGCTAGTTTACCTTATAACTGGAAACTTGTACCTTTTGACCTCCTTCAGCCAGTTGTGCTTCCCATACCAAACAACAATCTGTTCTCTGTATGTTTGAGTTTGTTTGTTTTGCGTTGTTTGTTTTTAGGTTCCAACATAAGGGAGATCATACTGTTCTATGTATTGTTACAGCTCATTGTAATGATCACTTATTGTTTGTTTAATCATTCTTGTTTGTAGAATCATGAAAAGCTGTTTTTATGGTAAAACCTTACTCCCAACTTCTGCCATGCAAAAGATACTACAAATAAGATGAGGCACAAGATCTATTGGCTACATATCTTTTTACAGCATGCATGGCAAGTGGGTTAATTTCATAGAGCTTCCAGCTAAATCAGCAAGAAAATGTTGAAAACCTTAATATAATATAGGTGAAGAATATGAATCAGTAATTTTTTGAAAAAAGGCAAATATGTAAAAAGATGCTCATTTTTTAAATTAAATATATGAAATTAAATTTTTTTCAGTTATCAGATTAGTAAAGACTAAAAGTTTCAAAATATAAGCATATTTGAGAATGTAGAAGAATAGACACTCTTTATGGACATACAAATTGGTGTGACCTTTTTAAAAAAATCCTCAGCCAACCATTTTTTTTTTAATGTCATCTCTAAGAAGTCTTCAGCAAGCTCTAAGTCCTGAATATTTTCCCCAGAAGTTTTATAGTTTTATCTTTTTACATTTAAATCTCTGGTTCATGTTGAGATAATTTTTGTGGTACCCTGTGAAGTTTAGGTTGAGTTTCTTATTGCCTAAATATGTTCTGTTGTTCCAGCACCATTTCTTGAAAATTCTATCCTGCCTCCATTGAATTGCATTTACTCCTTAGTAAAAAATCAGTTGGGCATTATAGACAATCTACATATATAAAAGCCTAAGCGACCGTCTGACTGTTCGACCACCTGACTGGTAACTATGACATGCACTGAACACCAGGGGACAGACACTCAATACAGGAGCTGCTGAGATGTGGTGACTTGGCAGCTGCAGTTCTCGGGTGACACACCCGGAACCAGAGAGGAGGGAGCCTGATTCTGGGGTGCATCACCTGAGCACCGCCCTCTCGCAATCTGGGACCCCTTGGGGGATGTCGAAGAGTTAGTTTTGGCCCGCTGATCTCCTGCAGGCCAGGCCGAGGGACCCCATCGGTGCCCGAATCCGTGCACCAGGCCTCTAGTAGTCAATAAAGCTAACAATAAACTTTATCTAACATAAACAAACAAAAAATGGATATTTTTAAAGTTGATTTTGACAGAGAGGGAGGCAAGGAGGGAGAGAGAAAGAGAGAGATCAAAGTGAGAAACATCGAATGGTTTCCTCCTATTCAGGTAGCAAACCCTTTGGTGTACAGGATGACGCTCCAACCAACTGAGCCACCCAGCCAGGGCTGGTATGACTCTTAAAGAGTCAATTTTGCAGTATCTTAAAACATTTTGTACAAATTTTGACTCATCACTTTCACTTCTAGGATTTTATCCTATAAAATAATTAATGCATATAAAAAAGATCACAGTATAAGGATGTTCATTGTGACATTTATGCATAAGTGTGTGTCCGCAAAACAACCAAGCTGTGAACACCCTGTGTAGCCTGTATCTCTCTCAATATGGTACTGCTCAAGTGATGTAGATTCATAAAGTGAAATTTTACACAGCAACTGAAAAAATGAGACTGATTTTTGCGTAATGATTTGAAAAGATATTTCTGATGTGTTGGGAACTGCCAAAAGCAAGATTCAGACTTGCTTTTATGCACTTGTGTATATGATGTATGCTACCAGGCAGAAAAAAGAGTGCTTGTATAAGCATGGACAATTTCTGGAAGAATAGATAAGAAATTGTTAACACTGATTATCTCCTGGGAATTAGATTGAAGTGAAAGGAGAGGGGGAGGAGTTTACTTTTCACTCTCTCCCTTTCTGTATCTTTGAAATCCTCTCTTCCCAATATTTCATTACAGAAATTTCAAAACATATAGAAAGTTTTAAAAAGTGTCCACTGAACATAAATATATTCACCAGCTAGCTGTTATGATGATACCTCACTATAATTGCTTTATCACTAAATTAACAAAACAAAAGCTATAAAATGTTTTGATAATTTAGTTAGTAAAATACTAGAGTTTAGTAAGAGGAAGGTATTAGAGTAATGGAGTTGTATAAAATAAAAACATACATAAATCTGCTGACAGAGAAAGCTAAATAGGATAATGTGATATATTATGAGCTGTTAAAAATACAAAGTGCAGTGTAACAAATCTAAGTGACAGCAAAGTCTTAGAGGCTCTGAACTGTAGGAGGGGTTTCCGCCTGCTGTTCCTCAGGCTGAGACCCAAGGCATGATTGTCCCAGAGCAGAGTTGCAGGGCAGGGAGCTTTTTGGCTCACCCAAAGGCTTGTGCCTGCTTATTGCACTATGGTTCTCAGACCTCTGAGCCTTTGCTTCTCAAACCAGACCATAGTCAATAAAGCTAACAATACACAGTGGGTTTATCACCAGGGAAACTTGCTGAAACTCAGTTGACACTCATGGGCTGTATCTTTGCAGGTGGAGAGGAACAGTAGCAGAGAAGTACTGGAAAACAGTTTGGATTTGAGTGAGGCCTAGAGAGGAGAGTTTTTTGTTATTGTGGGGTTTTTTTTTTGTTTTTTTTTTAAGCTTCCTAATTACTCAACACTGAGCTACTACTCTGTGTGTAAACCTTGACTCAGTAGGAAAGAGTTGGAGTCCAGAAATCTGAATGTTTAACAAGCCCCCGGGTGATTTCATTGCATCGCATGTAGGTGTTGCCATATGTTGTCCTTTCCAGGGTGTGGTATACTTAGTCTCATGAGGATCCAGCTGCTGCAGAGTCTATGGCATTGCTTTGCCAGGAGTGCTTATCTCTAGAAACAGCTCGTACTCATTTTCAATGAGCTTAATTGCTAGTTTCCTAAGGGAATCCGAGGAGATTATTCTTTTTTAACTTCCTGGTTGTTTGGTTTGGCACCGATGCCGTGCCCCTCTTTGTAAACCTTCACAAGGGGCATCCATGCCATCTTCTCCGAACTCGCATCCACAGGGGTCCTCAGATGCATTTGACTTAATGCTCCAGTTTTCTCTGGGACAAAACTCCCCAAGTCCTCTTTCCCGGTGTTTTTCTTGGGAAGCATCTTCCTCCTGTTATCAGAGTGTTTGAATGCCCATCCATTTTCTTGTGACTTGTGGAATGTGCTGGTAGGACTGCAGCTGTTCCATCTTCTCCTTGGAACAGGTTTTCCTCCCCTGAAGGATTAATAAGGAGGAAACTATTTGCAGTTGTTTCTACCCTGTCTGGGGTTGTTCTTTCTCCTGGGGCTAAAGGACGATCTCAGAGTTCCTCATTTTTTTTCTCCGAGTGACAGCTGTCACGAGTTCTTTCTTGTCTATTCTTCTTACCTGCTCTTTTTCCGTCTTAGCCAATCAGTTAAAGCAGAGGAATTTGTTTCTATGGTGGTCCGTCAGCTAAAAGGAAACATGCCATACCAAGTAATGAGTAACTTGGTTTTTATTAATTTACTTATTTTAAATACAGTGAACATAGAAGCATGGAACAGACTGTCGAATTTCAGAGGAAAGGAGGGGATGGGTAGGTGGGAAGAGATTAAATAAAGAGCTTGAACGCATATATGCATAACCCATGGACACAGACAAGAGTGGGGTGAAGGCCGGGGGCTCGGGGTGGATGCGGCCTAGAAGAGGTCAATGGGGGGGGGGGGGGAGGGAGCATCTGTAATACTTTCAACAATAAAGATAAAGCAAACAAACAGCAAAAGTATACAATGGACATTTTTTGAGCTCATCCTGAGCATCAGACGTTGTGCTCAAGGCTGGAGACATGAGTGAAAAAGCAGACAGTGGCGGCCACATCTCCAAACAACCCTGACAAATGCAGATTGAGAGTATCCCGTATAACCAGGGACCTGGGAGTAAATTTGTAGGATGGGGAACAGTCAGGTATGGTCAGGATATAGGGTGTTTGATGACGAATAAAAGGTTCTTTGAAGACTTGGTGTTACTGTCAAAAATCTGAACATTATCCAATAGGAAATTATTTCTTAATCAGTTTTTAAAAATTAAGATATGGAATACACATCATTCTAGTGTAAAAATAATAAATAAAATAATGCTTCCATTTTCTTTTGTAATCAGGCGAGGGAAGTGTGGTAAGAAGTATAAGGGTAGAGATGAAAAAGAAATAGGAGAAGAAATTCGGATTGATAGATGATCAGAAAAAAGAGGTATCAGCAAAGAGAAAGCTACACAGAGAAAAAGGTTAACAGATACATGTCCCAAGGGCCTAGGATAGTGCCTGGCACTTGGTAGGTGCTTATGAAATAGTTATTAAATGAATGACAGAGTGAATGGCAATGGGAGGAAGAAAAAGGAAAAGAAATAAGAAGATGCATATCCACAGAAAATATTGAGATATTGTAAGAAAAAGATTGAGAGGCAACTAATGCAGATAGAAATATACGTATTCAAAGGAAGCAAATTGTAAAGGGAGATAGAGAAAGAAATAAAGGCTTGGACTCGGAGAGGCTCATAACCATGCTAGTACTCTTGAGCAAACGATCCTTTGTGTGTGCTGTGTCTTAGACATTGTGCTGGGTGTGTGGTGTGGAGCTGGAGAACGTCACTCAATGTTTTTGAGTTTCATCTACTACGAAAAAGAAAATGGAATCTAATACAGTATTGTAAAATTAAAATCTGATTAAGTTAGGCGGTGGGTACATGGACTATTTGCTATACTACTCTCTGTATTTAAGTATAAGTTTGAAATTTTCCATAATAAAAAAATCTTTAAAAACAGGACAGTTAATAACTGAGTCCAGGCCCAACTAATTCTCACCCTGCCCCCCCCCCCTCCGCCTCCCCCCACCCCCCCTGCACAAAGTCACTAGAGTAAGAATCGTTCAGACATGGCAACCGATTGGATGTGGGAGGCAAATGGGCAGAGAAGGTCTTGTTCGCCCCAAGGGTTGGTGTCCTGGTGACTAAGCGGGTGATTTTGCCTAATGGAATGACAGGTTTGGAAAGGAAGCTAATAAATTCATTTGTCGGAAGTGGTGGGGGAATGCGCAAGGAAATATCTGTAGACCAAAGGAAATTTGTTTCTTACGGAATTGGGGTTTCCAAAGGCACCGTGGAGAGACTCCCCAACAGGGAGACACAGCGGTGGGAAGAAGTGGGGAACTGGCTGGGGAGGGATGAGGAACAAACGCTGGGGACCTTGGCTTATAAGTTTCAATAGTGAAGAAGGAGGAGGCTTGGGTGGAAGCCCAGATCAGGGTGTGGCAGGGATAACAGCTGAATTTGTGGAGTTATCCAGCCACAGTGTTCTTTGTGGAATGTTGGCTTTTTGGCCTTTGCAGAGTTCATTCCCTCCCAGGTGCTGGGCACAGTTGCTCAGAGCAGCTCCTGCAGGGTGGGTCAAGAGGTCAGGAATAAAGAGGTCAGAGGAGAAAGCTGGGGATACCGGCCTCTGCAAAATGCACTTATTCTTCTTGGTATTTGACAGGTGGACTAGATGCAATTTAGCTGAGAGCCAAGCCCGTCAACAGATTCTCCCAACTGTTTTCGCCAACCCCCTAAGGTCCCTCCTTGTTGACGGCATCTCCTCTTCACATTTTTTCCCTGTGCTGGGCATTTTTCTTAGTGTTTATTTTCTAAATGACAATTTAAGGGAATAAGTACAATAACCCATTCAACTAAAGTGGTTTTTAAAAATGACAAATCGGTTTACTTAGTCAAAGAAAACTTGATGTTATTATGAATTTCAGATACTTAATTCTTTTTTAAGGGCTTAATTGAATTAGAAAAATATATTTTTGATGTCTGGGATTAAGAATAACTTTTTAATTTTGTCTGCATAAAGGAAAATTTCGAATTCAGTGATTACTAATTGGTTTAGAGAGTCATAAATGCACTTTGTAGCATGTTCACGACAATAAACAAATACTCTATCACCATGGATTCCAAGCAAAATTAATATCATGTCCCAAATGAGTACCAGCTGTTTAGAACATCATAGAGGGGGATGGGAGAATTCAAACTTAATTAATTATTTCCTTGGTTAGAAAACAAACTCTTCAAACAAAGGGAACATTATATCTATCAGGCCCTAACTAGCATTTCTAAGATTCCACCCACAGTAAGGCCAGTGAACATAATGCCAAGCCTTTCACTGGATTTCTGAATTACTCATATAAACTTGGAAAATTACGAGAGTAACTGAGATTGTGTCTAGATAACTGAAGTCAGAAGACTGGTCTGCTTCCTTTTCTTAGTCTCTTCCTCCGCCCTCTTGCCCCCAGTAGCACACCAAGCAGGATACTTGTGTTATATTCCTGTGCATTCATCCAATTCTATTTCCTTGCTGGCCTACTGGAATAGGGGCCAGCTATTGGAAGGATTTGCTTTGGTTCAATTTAATAAGGATTTGTTGGATATAGTATGTGGGAGGTGCCAAAAGAGATACGAAAGATTAAACACATAGGATTCCTACCCTTAATTCGGTAACAGTGTTGAATACTTCTAACTATAATATCAGAGAGGTAAGGTAAGTGCCATAGTTGATATCAATGAAGTGCTAAAGGGGTTAATAGCCAATACCTCATTTATTTGTGGGAATAGTTGAGTATGAAGGAGGTATCACCTGAGCTGGTTCTTTTTAAAAAAATATATTCTTATTGATTTCAGTGAGGAAAAGAGAGATAGAAACATCAATGATGAGAGAGAATCATTGATCGGCTGCCTCCCGCACGACCCCCCACTGGAGACTGAGCTGCAACATGTACTCAGACTGGGAATAGAACCATGACCTTCCAGTTCATAGGCTGACGCTCAACCACTGAGCCAGACGGACCAGGCTGAGCTGGTTCTTGAAGACGGACTCCATTTTCATTTGGAAGGGTGCCAGCAGGCTTATAGAATGACAGAACAACTTAATGTGTCCTATTACCATAGCTCAGATGGTAGGTGCGTATTTCCCCCGTGTTTCCAGATGAGGCAAGCTGGTATAGGCATTAATGGTTCTTCAATGATTTCCATTTTCTACTTGAATTCCTTGTTTAAACGACCTATTTACATTACTACTCTGGGTGACACCTATGCCAGAGATGTCTGCTAGTTGAAAATGAACAAACAGCAGCCAGGTATTTCTTATCTCTAATGGATGTTCTGCAAATCCCTTAGCTTGAGCATTTTGTGTGCAATGCATTTTTAGAAAACGAATAAAAGGAATAGAAAATGATGGACACACACATCTAGGTGCTCTGTGCAAACAGCATGTTAGTCCTCTCTCAAGGCGACGCTAAGCTTAGGATGTGCAGTTTGAAATGGTGGACACAGAACTGGGTGTGCCTTCTCACTTACTCTGTCTCCTCTTTGTGAAAAAAAAAATGGACTTGTGTTTGAGGTAAATTTGTTAACCTCTGCTCTACTGATATTCTTAAAGTATTATTTTTCATCAGGATAGTCCTCTGTACAAAAAGGCCAGAATGAGTCTGAACTGCTTAATTTAGCCATGTCTTCTCTTTTGGTGCCCTGTGTTCTCAGAATAGTGTCTGTACTGGATCACAAACATCTTTCTCTTTTTCCACTTCCCTCCAACAAATATTCATTCATTCATTCATTCAACAAACGCAATTCTATATACCAGCTACTATTCTATGGACTTGGGAAACTTTCATCAAGAAAACAGACAAAATCCAGACTTGATTAGGGCTTACAGACTAGGTGGGGGAAACAAAATAAATAATAAATTCAATAAACAAGGAAATTATATACAGTAGTATGTTCAAAGGTGACATTTGTTTGGGGAAAATGGAGTAGGGCAAGGGGGTTGGGCATGAGTGCCTGAGTTATAACTGTAAATAGGCGTGTCCGGCGGGCCTTCTTTAGAAGTGAGTTAGGCTCTGGTCTTCTGGGTGTGAGAGCCTTTTGGGCAGAGGCAGCCAGCAGTGCACAGGCCCTCAGGTGGGCATTTGTGCGGGGATCTCTAGGAGCAGCCTGAGTGGAGCACAAGGAGCAAGGGGAGGAAGGACTAGCAGGAGGGGAGGCGAGAGGTAACAGGTACAGATGGCCTGGGGACCTATAGGCCTTTGTAAGGACTGGCTTTCAGTGAAATGGGGAGCCACTGGGGGGTCTTCAGAAGAGAAGGGACCGTCTCCCGTTCTTTGTGCTATTGCCATTTATTTTACTTCTACAAAGTGTTACTGGTTTTGCTTTACACATCAGTTGACTGTTGTGGGGGTGACTTTTGGATTAATCTTTGCACCATTTATCTTTTTCCATCCTTTTACTTTTGACATACCACTGCTGGGATATTTGTCCTGAGTTTCTTGTAGATGGCATATTACTGGGTCACGGTGGGGTTTTGTTGTTTTTTAATCTACAGTGCCAATCTCGGTCTTTTAATTAATGTATGAGATTTTAAGGGTAATTATTATGTTAGGGCTTAAGTATGCATTTCTATTTGTTTCCTCTAGTTCCTGTTTCTCTCTTCGTCTTTTTTTTCCACCTTCCTGTGGATTACTTGAACATTTTTTTTAGGATTCCATCTCGATTTATTTATTATCAAGTTTTTGTGTATATCACTTCGTATAGTTTTCCTAGTGGTTACTTAGGGGTGTAACTTTTATTTTGATATAATTTCAAACGTAAAGAAAAGTTTCCAGGGTAATACAAAGAACTCCCTTATCCTCTTTACATGATTCAGCAATATTTTACATATTGCCCTATTTGCTTATCATTCCCTCTGTGGGGTGTGTGTGTATGTGGGTAAACATTTCTGAGCCACTGGAGAGTAAGGTGGAGATGTCATGCTTCTTCGTCTCTAAATACTTCAGTATATATTTCCTAAGAGGGAGAACAATTATCCAAATCAGGAAATTTAACATTGGCACAATACTATTATCTAATCCATACTCCATATTCAGATTTTGTTAATGGTTCCAATTACATATTTTATGGCCAGTCTCTTCAGTCTCCTTTATTATGAAGCAAATTTTTATTTTTATTTTTTCCTTATGTTTCTTGACCTTATTATTTTTTTTAAAGAATAAAGGCAATTAATTATTTTCTAGAATGTCCTTCAATTTGGGCTTGTCTGATGTTTCTAAAGGAAATATTCGCATTACTTATTTATAATAGAGGAAATTTAGAAATAATTAATCTGTCATCTTAGGGGTTTGTTTAAATAAATTAAGTTGTTTTTTCTTATTTTTTTTTTACAATGAAGATCTATTATTCATACAGTTTTAAAAAAGGAGGAACTTTCCCCTGCAAACCAGCAACCTTTTCAATTTTTAAAATAGGAGCATGTTGATTTTTCCAGAAATATTAAAAAAGAGTTAGAGGAAGAGTCATTATGATGTAATGGAAAATGCATTAAACTGAGATCAAGGCCAAATATAGATCTTGGTCAGGAGCTTCATGATTTTGAACCTGTTTTCTCATCTTTAAAATGGGCATCACTGTATAACTTTCCTGTCTGCTTCACAGAGTTGTTTGAGGATCAAATGGAGTAATTTTTGTTGTTGCTCTTTGTAATTTTTAAAAACCAATACCAATAAAAGGCATTCTTATTTAATTTTATGGAAAATATTTTATTGCATACCAGAGGTTAAATTTTCCTAAAATTATTTACAATAAAAAACCCCAAACTACCAGGCATTTGAACTTCATCCTTGAAAGTTTCCAGTGTTACAATCTTTCACCTAGACCAGTGGTCGGCAAACTCATTAGTCAACAGAGCCAAATATCAATAGTACAACGATTGAAATTTCTTTTGAGAGCCAAATTTTTTAAACTTAAACTTCTTCTAATGCCACTTCTTCAAAATAGACTCGCCCAGGCCGATGTATTTTGTGGAAGAGCCACACTCAAGGGGCCAAAGAGCCGCATGTGGCTCACGAGCCGCAGTTTGCTGACCACGAACCTAGAGGAATAGATAGAGCAGTGAGAGAAATTAGATCAACTACTATAACATTTATAGCTTATCCATGTCCTCAGCTCAAATAATTTGTTTTTCCGTTTCTGCTTCTTTTTTTTTTTTTTTTCCTGTTTATGTGATCAGTTATTTCTTAGCTTTGAAAGAATGTGGAAATGTCTTTGTTTCCTCCTTGGAAATTTCCAATATGCCACATCCTAGAAAACAGAAATAAGAAAAAGCTATTAACATGCAGTTGCATCTTTCCCCTTGAATCTGAGTTTACCTTAGTGACTCACTTGTAATTAATCGAATGTAACAGAGGCAAGGTCAAGGTCAGAAAAGGCCATGTGGCTTTCATACTTACCTCTTGGGAGAAAGAAGCCATGATCTGTCATGGAATAGAAGAAGCTGGGTAAGAAGTTTGACTACCCAAAGGGCACCATGCTGGAGAGCATGCGTGTGGTCAGACGAGCTCCCAGCGGAAGGTTTAGCAGCACATGCCTGCTATGTGATTGAGCCATCTGGGATGCCCCCGGTAAGCCTTCAGGTGACACTGCAGCCTCAGTAGCCTTCTGAATGGACCTGCATGAGGGAGCTACTTAGCTCTGCCTTTCCTAAATTCCTGACCCTTAACATTGAGAGCAAAATCAAATGATTGTAGTTCCTACTACTAAACTGGGGGATAATTTTTACACAGCAAGAATGACTGGAAAAATCCTGTGGCTGCGTGAATTTTAACGAAAAGTCAAAGCAAAAGGTTTCAAGTGTCATTGTGATGCTAAGAGAATCCCAGAGCAGCCAGTCCCTTGCCAGAATCCAGTCTTGCATCTCACACATCACTCCCCGCCCCTGGGTTATGCCCTGCATCAGCCCCAAATCTTAGCAAGCCAGTGTGGTTCAGGTTTTTCCTAGACTTCTTCGTAACTCCGGTAGTTTCCAGCTCTGTAAAATCTCCGTGAGGAATTATTGTTCAAAGCTAGCAGGAGAAAAGAATATGCGTTTGCTCAAAGCCACCAATTGGATTTTGAATTCTTTTGATTCTCTCTGACATTCCAAGAATAAGATGCAAGATTCTTTCCTGCTGAACAAGAGACTACAAATCATGGTGTAACTGACTTGTGCTGACTGTCCACGTGGGGCTCAACATTCTTCTTTCCTTCTCCCTTTTTAAGTTTGCTTAGACTTGCCTTCCTTAGGTTACCACGGAGGCAGGAGGAACATGTAAGAAGATTTTTCTTGACAATTGTATAGGCCTTTCACATTTTGCTTCCATTACCATTCTGGCCAAAATTTAAGGAAAATCTATTGCATGATTTAATGAAAATGTCATGAACCAATACTAGAGAACTTTCTTAATTCAATAGCTGTTTGAGGAGAGGCAATGTTCTTTCCCTTCCTCTCTCTCTTCCTCCTTCCTTCCTTCTTTCCTTCCTTTTTTCCATTGATTTTTAAAGAGGGGAAGGGAGGGGGAGAGACAGAAGGAGAAAGAAACATCCATGTGAGAGAGACACATTGACTGGTTGCCTCCCGCACGGGCCCTGACTGAGCCCGGTATCAAGCCTGCAACCGAGGCACATGCCCTTGACCAGAATCAAACCTGCGACCCTTTGGTTCTCGGGCCGATGTTCTATCCACTGAGCAAAACCAGCTAGAGCTCTGCCTTTCTTTTTGTTATTTCTTTCTTGATACAAGAGACTTCATCTCTGGTATTTTTGACCCCACACCTTTTTTTGCCCTAGAATTAAAAGTCATTTTTTTCTTATTCATTTATTTATTCAACAAACAATTATTGAGCATCTACCATGTGCTTCACACTGTTACTGCTATGGGGAATACCTGAGTGAACAGCATAAAGTCCCTGGCCTAATGGGGATTGTATAAATTAGTTGGCATAAAGTGCTGTGCAGAAGAAGGAAGGACAGTGAGAAGGACAGGTGTAGGGATGGAGCAGAAGCTCTTTTTAGGTGTATCATAGTCTTTTTGATAGAGTAACATTTGAGCCAAGATCTGAAGGAGATCCTGTAGTTAGACAATTGTATAGGCCTTTCACATTTTGGAGATGCCCCATCTCCAAAGATTTCCATGTTGGAATCTTTGAAACCTGTGCCTACGTTAACTTTATTGTGAAAGGGACTTTGCAGGTGGGATTAAGTGAATGATCTTGAGATGGGAAGATTATCCTGGGTTATCTAGATAGACCCGATGTAATCGCAAGGGTTCTTACGAGAGGGAGGCAGGCAGGCAGGTCCGTCAGAGGAAATGTGATACTAGACACAGAGTCAGAGGTTTGAAGATGCTCTGCTACTGGCTTGAAGATGGAGGGAGGGGCCATGAGCCAAAGAATGCAGGCAGCCTCTAGACGCTGAAGAAAACATGGAAATGGATTCTCCCCTGGAGCTTCCAGAAGGAATGCAGCCTGCTGGCACCTGGATTTTAGGACTTGTGGCCTCCAGGACTGTAAGATAATTAATTTGTGTTGTTTTAAGCCACTAAGTTTGTGGGAATTTGTTACAGCAGCAAAAGGACACTAATATAGCAATGCAGACACAGGATTTGCAGGTACCTGGGGAAAGAGAAAACCCAAAGGAAAGAATAGCAAGTGCTAAGGCCTTGAGGTAGAAGAATGCAGGATGGATTGAAGAGCAGAAATGAGTCAGGTGAGTCGGGGGACAGAGTTTAAGAGTGGCAGGAAATAATATTCTTGTGTCACGACTTTGCCCTCTATAGATGTTTCCCTATTTTATTTTGGCTCCCCCCCCCCCCCGCCCCCATTGGAGAGCTTTTGAGGCCAGTACAATGTCTTTTGTTATTGATGGTGGGGGTTATGTTCTATTTTTTAATTTTTAAAAATTCCTTTGTGAGTAACATCTCTCTGCCCCTGAAAATGTGTAAGATATTTATTTTCTTTATTCTTGTAATTCAGAAATTTTGGCATGGGTCTCTTTTTGGTAATTTTACTTAGAACATGCTAGTTGGTTTTGATATGAATATTCTAATATTCATGTTTCTAAACTCAGAAGAGTTATGACATAATTTTGTTTTTATTTTGTTGGTGTGACCATTGCTAATTATTTGATTAGATTTTCTTCTAAGTCTTCGATATTTATAATGTCTCACATAATTTTCAGCTCCTTGTCCTTTGCAGCAGCAACATTTTAGGAAGGCTGTTTAAGTTTCACGCCAATGGAAAAATTAATAATTTGATGTGTACACTGCATTCTTGCTTTGAAGCAGCTCATGGCTATTGCAGACTTTTCATTCATTTTGAAAGTCTCCTGAGGAAGGAAGGAAGTATTTCTATCTCTGTAGACAATGGGTTGTCGGGGGCTTACAGATGCACGTGCAGGCATTCTTGACTCTGTGTTTTCCAGCTCAGATCTATCTCCACATTCTCTGTTTGTTTTTGATTTTTTCTTTGTGTTATGCTGGTTTAGTATCACCAAATAGTCTTGCCCCGATCACAAAGATGATTTCTCTCTGCTACAATCTGTAGAGACATAGTATACTGTAAAATAATGGTACTAAATTGCAAACATTTTGGGTACTGTCAGTTTCCATGAAATTTTATTCTGTCCAAATTCTTGACAGCATAATAAATGTCCAGAGAACATTTTAAACCTAGGGGAGGTTTCCAGACAGTTCTCCGTCATTTTCGTAGAATCGTTCAAGAATGTGAAAAGGATATAGGTAATTTCTTAAGGCACGTGTACTCCACACACCATTAGGCACTCTCTATCCTAAAAAATAAACAAGGGTAGCGGATAATTTCTCCTCCTTTTTTTTTTTTTTAAATATATTTTATTGATTTCTTACAGAGAGGAAGAGAGAGGGACAGAGAGTTAGAAACATTGATGAGAGAGAAACATCGATCAGCTGCCTCCTGCACACCCCCTACTGGGGATGTGCCCGCAACCAAGGTACATGCCCTCGACCGGAATCGAACCTGGGACCCTTGAGTCCGCAGGCCGACGCTCTATCCACTGAGCCAAACCGGTTTCGGCAATTTCTCCTCCTTTTATAAATACATAAGCTGGCATCCCTGCATAACGGCTTAGGCTGGTGAAAGCTGATGTGACTGCTGTTCCAGAAGTCGATGTTTAACTCCATTGATACATACACTCTAGCAGTATAATAGATACTCTAGATACTGCTAGAGTGTATGTAGCAATGGAGTCAACCTTCACTGTCAAGCACATTTTGCGTTCTAACATGCTTAATGCGTGTGTACCTCTTGTTTAGCCAGTGTCTTCTTCATGTGTTTGGTCTCTGTCATTTATAAAGAACGTTGTTAATGTTCAGCCAGAAAGCTTTGTCACAGTAAAGAGTGGAGACAACTTGTCTAAGAAGACAAGATAGGATTTCTACTCTCCTTCGCTCCTTCCAAAGAGCCGAGATATTGAGGGGTTGGAGTCACCCTGCGGAGCCTCAGGACCATTTCACTTTGAAACAATGCTGAGAGAGAGAGAGAAATAGAGAAATAGACATTGTTGGCATAAAATGCTACTTTGGAGAAGGATAATTTTAGAGTGTGGTTGATTTAAAACAGTAACTTATCTAATTGCCTAATGAAACTGACTGTCAAGGCATTAAAAAATATTTGGCTCCTTTATTTGGTGAAAAATACACCCATTTTTGTTGTTGTTTAATCCTCATCTGAGGATATTTTCCATTGATTTTTAGGGAGGGGAGGGAGGAGGGAGAGAGAGAGAGAGAGAGAGAGAGAGAGAGAGAGAGAGAGAGAGAGAGATCAATGTGAGAGAGACACATCAATTGGTTGCCCCCACATGTGCCTCCTGCAACTGAGGTACGTACATGCCCTTGACCAGAGTCAAACCCAGGACCCTTCAGTCCACAGGCTGATGCTCTATCCACTGAGTCAAACTGGCTAGGGCCAAATACACCCATTTTTCAACGGAGATGTGCTACCTGTGTCCCTATGGAGTCGTGGTGGGGTTGCCAATCCGGCCTCCTGTGGACTCCGGTCCATGCATTTCCACCCCATTCTTCACTACTCCTCATTCATTCATTCATCCCACCAAAAGCTCCTTCTCCATTTAGCATTTGTGTGACAGAGAATGGGAAAAGGACACAAGGGAAGTCCTGGAATCCCAGTGCTGCATTGGGATAAATGCAGGGATTGACGGAACAGCCCTGAGACCTGAGGAATACTGTATAATTAATATTTCTTACATAAAGTATAGTCTCTACTGAATGCATTAAGGAACAATGGACACTTGTGCACCATTGCCTGCGGAACTTTCTAGTGTCTGCCTCATGAATCCCACTGGACCATTCTTCTTATTTTTTTAAAATGATATTGAAACATTGCTTCCGACGTTGAATAGCATAACATTTAACAGTGACAACAGTGAAACAGGATCAGAACCCAAACTCGTGATACCACCATTAGCATATGATATTATAGAGGAATCATTGCCAGTGCAATACTAGCCAAGCAACCTGGCAGCCCTAAGAACTCCTCACCTTCATAGCGTCTTGATTGGCTATAAAAGACCGACAGGTAAGGCAATCAATCCCCATGTCACAGTTTCTCTAGCAATGCCCTGGTTTACAGTTGTCCCAGTGCAATTACCAGTCGTGTCCTGGTTTGAATGATGAATTATATTTAATCAACCTGTTTATAAGAGTCTCCCTCCCTCTGGACATCATTATCCCAGGAAATCTCTCTAGATTTTTAAATCTCTAGCTAGTTTAGTCCGTATTCCCTAATGTTCGGGCAGGTGTTTTCTGAGTGTTTTGTTTGCTTGTTTTCCACTCACGCCTTTTGAAGCAATACGTTGGCTTTCCCATTGCCTCTCGAGTATGGCCTCATCTGGGATGCTGACTTCAGTTACCTTTTCCACTATGAACATATTAGCAGGAAAGCACTATTTTTTTTTTCCTTATTCTCTATTCTATGGTTAGAATCCCCAATGGCCCATACCCAGAATTACAAGCCTGGTACATTGTGGAAATTTGTAATGGCCAGGGGAAAACTCATGATGTAATATGAAGTAAAAGAAGGCTATAAAACTGTTTCCATATGAGGTACTAATGATGATTTTTTAAAATAACTATGACTGGAAACATAGCAATTTGAACTGGTAACAGTTCTTATCACTTCATGAGATTATGAATCAAATATTTTGCTTTTTATTCATACAAATTATTTTGATTGCATATTATATAGGAAGCCAAATCATCCTATATAATAAAAGGCTAATATGCAAATTGTCCCATTGGGAGTTCGACTGGGAGATCAGGAGTTCGATTGCTTGCTATGACGTACACTGACCACCAGGGGGTGGTGCGGAACATGGCAGGTGACCAGTGGCAGCAATGGGGTGCTGAGGGAGCTAGGAAAGGGGGAGGCTGGGAGGTAGGGAACCCGATTGGCCCTGATTGCTGGCCAGGCCTAGGGACCCTACTGGTGCATGAATTTTGTGCACTGGGCCTCTAGTATTTTATAATCAGAAAAATAATGTAAAAAATAATGCAATGGTGTCTTGGCCAGTGTGGCTCAGTTGGTTGAGCGTCATCCCATGCACAGAGCTGGACAGTTAGCTACCCAGTCAGTGCTCGATCCCCAGTAGGGGGCATGCATGAGGCAGCTGATTGATGGTTCTGTCTCATTGATGTTTCTTTCTCTCTCCCGTCTTCTCTCTAAAAATCAATAAAAGCATATTTAAAATAAAATAATGCAATAGTGTTAGTTATCCTTTTTGCCTTAAGGAGTTCAGTGTCCAGAAAGTTCTGGAGATGCCCCATCAATCCTTTAGTAAATGGATTTTATTTACATATGAAAAGAGACAAAGATTTCCAGGCTTCTTTGTAGCAATTTCAGTGTTTCTTCCAGAGAAAGGAGAGCCAAGGTCTCCTTTTTATTCAGAAAACCTATCACTAGAGGCCTTCAGGAACTCCTAAATTTGTCAGTGAGCCCAAGGAAATTTGACTGGGGGCTTGTACATCACCTGATGGTATTTCCTCTTCATATTTCAAACACTGGCTATATTATCTAATCCAGACACAAACCAATCAGTTAAGCACGTGGATGATCTCTGAGGAACTCAGAGGATCTTAATTTTCAATTAATTTTCCATGAATGCAGGGCCGTACCCAGTCCAGAGGGTGTCAGTCTTACCTCCAAATGCCAAGTGGAGAGAGGGGACTGGCCAGTTGAATCAGCCCAATGGCGCTCTTGCTCTGGCTTTTGCTGTGTTGGTGCTGTGGTTGGCTGGTCCTGCTCCTCCGGATGGGTGCCTGTCTGCAGCTGAGGAAATGCTCTGGAAGGTCTGGGTTCCTGCCAGGGCTGCCGTGGTTCCCAGCTGGGCTACCACAGGCAGTGCTTGGTCGCTGTTCTTCAATCAGCTCCATACTGGGCCGGAGGGGCCAACTCTGCAGGGCTTCCTATCTCAGCCACAGGCTGCTGCTGCCTTTCTCCCCAGAACAGGCCTGTCTTGAGGCTGCACCGCTTACTCAAGAAAAACTAAACCTTTTTTTTTTTTCTTCTTTCTTGGTGATTTCTCCTTTGGTGTACTGACTGTCACTCTCTTCCAGCATCTCTTGCTCAGTGGCACCCTGGTCCATCCCAGATTTCCCTGGCCTTGGACTTTGGGGGAACAGAGGCTGCAGTATCCATCTGTTCCTCTTTAAAGATGCTGGGATTCTTACACAAATTGATGCCCTCTCCACCTAGAGCTTTCAGGGAGGATGGGCAACCTTTCCCAGGTGAAAATACAAAAGCTGGCTTTATATTTGCATAATAAGAGCAGCCACAAAAGTGAACTTTCACAGGATACAGACCAGCTCCTAGGGGACTTCTTTCTCGGTCTCTTCTTACACCTAGATGTCACTCCAGAATGAAAGCATAGCAAAGTAACACATAGCAAATGAAGTGTCTGAGCCTCGTCAGTCACCCCCATTAGAGTTATCATGTTTTGTAAATTCCAAGACAGCATTGACAGAGGATGAAGCACTATTTTATGTTCCACCAAGAAAAATACAAAAGCAAGCAAGCAAGCAAACAAAAAACCCTTTACCAACGAAACGACGAAGCATTATGGATTTTAACACCCAACCCAATTTCAGAGATGTTAAAATATGAAAGCCAAAGCAAAGCAAACCAAAAGCCTCCAAACCTGAGTCTTAGAGTTGAACAGCGAGAGATGACTTTGCCATTCGTAGGAATTAAAGAACCTACTCTCTCAGTTAGTGGTTAGGAGACGAACCAGGCCAGATGGCTGGCATCCTGCAGATTTAGAGGGAGGTTAAAAGGTTGGGGGTAAGGAGGCGAGGAGGAAAGAATAATGAGGCAGCTTTATTTGGTCTGCATTAAACACAAGCATGTTAAATCCGTGAGTGAGAAACACCCTGCTTTAAGTCTTTGTTTCAAACTTGGAATATACATATATTTCTCCCTTCTTTCCATCTGGACTTTGTTGAAAACATCAGGTCAAGCCAGCTTGAAAAATGAAAAAAATACAGCGGAGCTACCTTCTACGGTATGACATCATGTCTCCGCTGTTTCTCATTATAGAGCTGAGTTTCAGATGTTAAAATCATATCCTCCTCAACCCTCTTTGCTTTCTTCTTCCCCTCCCCCTCCACAATCCCATCTTGATGGAGTTTCATTGTTTTTACAGTTGAACCACAGTGCCAGACACACAAAATTATTAACATGGCAGGGGGAAAATACATCTTATGACTAAGAATTATTATTTGTAACTTTCCAGTTTTACCCTACATTCAAAACATTATGTTTTATAAAATGACAAACTATGGATTTGCTAAAAAGCATGATATAATTTCTTAGCGATATATGTAAAATTGTAACATAATTATTAAAATAATTTACACAATTTTGTTTATAAAATTTATAAAATGAATAGTGACATAATTAAAATAACTTTTAAAATAGTGGAAACATGTCACAATAATGGAATGATGCTTGTCTTTCCACTGGAAAATATAGAAAGGCTGTATTAAAGTATTTTTAAAAATCTTTATTGTTGAAAGTGTTTCATAGGCCCCCCCCCCCTTTCCCCCCATTAATCTCTTCCAGCCTGCTCCCTGTATTAAAGTTTTGGCTATAATATAGTAGTTCCAAAATCTTAATCTAAAAACATCCAGATTATATTATTGCAATTTAGTTAATTTTTTCTTTTAGGAACAAGAATTTATAGTGAAACTACAACTTGAAATATACTCCAGTTATTTATTAATATTATTTGAGTAATTATAGCTCCTAATATTTTATTAAAGAGGCACATTTGTGCAAGGTACTTATTAATGTCAGTAAAAAATAGCAAATAGCCATTTCTAAGATAAGTACATTTTACAGAATTATATCCATGGGATATATGAAGCTGATATCTACTCTAAGTCTGTAATCTCTAAGCATCTATTCAGAATGAAGATGTAGAAAACTGGGAAATGAGTAAAAGGAAAGCGGTAGAAGTGTGGATCCTGGGAGGAATGTAGCTGACAGATAAAGTGCTTGAGCTAAGAATAGACAGGAAGAACCAGGAGAGCTGACTTATAAATAAGCATAAAACTTTGTCCCCTACAAAGAAAACACATTATTTTTCAATATATGTGGATATTTAAGAACTATATAGTTATGTATTAAGGTATACTAATTATTGATACATTTAAGAACTAGAAATAACTCAAATCCTATTTTTTGATCCACTGGAAAAGATATTAGAAATTGAAAATAAACAAATCAGCTCACTGGAAATATTTTTAAAACTCTGTGGTAGATATTTGTCCCTACTTATTTATTTATTTTTTTCATTTTACCTGGTAATAGAATTTTTAATTGGGCACATGGCCAACCAGGGAAAGACTACATTTCCCACAATCCCTTTATTCTAGATGTAGCCATATGACTAAGTTCTAATGTGGGTGGAAGTGATAAGTGCAACTTACACTTCACAAATTGTTTCCTTTCTTCTTATGTGTCTGTGAGAACTGCCAGAGTGATCTGAAATCATGAAGTAGAAACTACCTACTGTGGAAACTGGTGGTATAGCAGGATAGAGAAAGACTGAACTGCCTTTCGCCCTAGATGCCTGCATGGACAGTCACCTTATCTTGGCCACTGTCAGTTAGGGCCTCTCACAGCAGCCAAATCCAATTTCTGACTAATATGTCTCTTTCTGTGAGTTAAATAGGAGAAAATTTGAAGCTAAGATTATTGAAAATGATCACGGTATAATGATCATGATCAGAACACTGAGTATAAGATATTATACATTGGAAGCTAAATATACCTACAGTGCATTCTTTCAGTGCAGTTCTATTAAACTAGAGGCCCGTTGCACGAAATTCGTGCACGGAGAGGGGGGGTGTCCCTCAGCCCAGACTGCACCCTTTCCAATCTGGGACCCCTCGAGGGATGTCCGACTGCCCGTTTAGGCCCGATCTCACAATCCAGGACTACTGGCTCCCAATTTCTTGCCTGCCTGCCTTCCTGATTGCCCCTAACTGCTTCTGCCTGCCAACCTGATCACCCCCTAACCACTCCGCTGCCAGCCTGATTGATGCCTAACTGCTCCTCTGCCAGCCTGTTTGCCCCAAACTTCCCTCCTCTGCCGGCCTGGTCACCCCTAACTGCCCTCCCCTGCAGGGTTGATCGCCTCCAACTTCCCTCCCTTGCAGGCCTGGGTCCCTCTTACTGCCCTCCCTTGCAGGCCTGGTGCCTCCCAACTGCCCTCCCCTGCTGGCCATCTTGTGGTGGCCATCTTGTGTCCACATGGGGGAAGGATCTTTGACCACATGGGGGCATCCATATTGTGTGTTGAAGTGATGGTCAATCTGCATATTACTCTTTTATTAGATAGGATAGAGGCCTGGTGTAGGGGTGGGGGCCAGCTGGTTTGCCCTGAAGGGTGTCCCGGATCAGGATGGGGGTTCCCTTGGGGTGTGGGCGGCCTGAGCAAGGGGCCTGTGGTGGTTTGCAGGCCAGCCACACCCCCTGGTAACCCAAGAGGAGGCCCTGGTATCTGGAATTTATTTACCTTCTACAATTGAAACTTTGTAGCCTTAAGCGGAGGCCTGGGCCTGGCCAGGGTATGCAGAAAGCTTTGCTTTCTCCATTGCCGGGGGCAACCCTGGCCTGCTCTCTCCAGCTCTGTGGCTGCCGCCATTTCTGTTAAGATTTGTTTACCTTCTATAATTGAAACTTTGTAGCTTGAGTGGAGGCTTAGGCCTAGCAAGGGCAGACGAAAGCTTGGCTTCCTCTGTTGCCTGGGAAACCTTGCTCTCTGTGGCTGTAGCCATCTTGGTTGGGTGCATACTTGCTCTGATTGGCTTGTGGGCGTGGCTTAGGCGTAGCGAAGGTGCAGTCAATTTGCATATCACCCTTTTATTAGGTAGGATTAGAAAGAAGGAAAATAAGCCAGCAATAATCAGAAAGTTGGATAATAATCAAATTAAAGGGAAACAAGAGAAAAGAATTAATGATAAAAGCAGAAATTAATCAAGACAGATAAAACAGAGAAACTGCAAAACATAGTGTTATGAATTAAAATGGGATCAAATTCTAAAAGAGTTATAAAAGTTGACAAGAGAATAGGATATTTAATACTAACAAGTATGAAAACAGGCAGTTTTGTAGGAAAATATATATTGCTCAAACTGAGTCAGAATAAAGAAAAATTGAATAGGCTAATAACCTTTGAATTAACTGAAAAGTGTTGCAAAAAGAATTATCTCTAGGACAGATAAAAACCTTGAAAAGTGTTGCAAAAAGAATGATCTCTAGGACAGATAAAAACCTTGAGAAGTGTTGCAAAAAGAATGATCTCTAGGACAGATAAAAGCCTAGATCATTTTTATGTGTGAATTGTTTTCAAACCTTCTGATAACTGGTAATTGCCACAATACATGACATATTTTAGCGTACGTAAAAGGAAGGAAACCCCCAATTCGTTGTACATTGCTAGTTAAACACTGATACCAAAATCTGACAAAATATATAGACAAAATTAAAACTCTACATTTATGATCACCAAGGCAAAACTTCCTAAAATGGTGAATACAGAAGCCTGGCCAGTGTGGCTCAGTGGTTGAGCATCAACCCAGGAACCCAGAAGTCTCCAGTTTTGATTCCGGGTCAGGGCATATGCCTGGGTTGCGGGCTTGATCCCCAGTAGGGGGAGTGCAGGAGGCAGCAGGCAGCCAGTTGATATTCTCTCTCATCATTGATGTTTCTCTCCCTCTCCCTTCCTCCCTGAAATCAATAAAACAAATATGTTAAAAAATAAAATGCTAATGACAGGAAAAAAAACCCCTTCTATATTTACACTTACAGAAGTAAAAAAATAAACAAAAATGCTTATGAAAGACAAAACTAAAATTAGGAATAGACCTGCCTTAAACATTCTTGATCAAATCTTTTTGTGACTATATGCATACATTTCTCTTTAGCATATACATGGGAATAGGATTGCTAGATCATAGGCTAGATGAATGTTTCACTTGATTAGAAACTGAAAAACATCTTCCCAAAGTTTATTTTTACCATATTTCACTCCCATCAACATTGTATGGGAATCCCAGTTGCTCCATATTCTCATCAGCATTTGATATTGTCATCTTTTAGTGTGAGTCATTTTGATGGTGCAAGTGGTATCTCACTGTTGTTTTCATTTTCCTCATTATTTTAGACTGAATGACTTAAAACATCTTTTTATTTTTTGTAATTTTATTATTTATATGATCCATTTATATGAAATGTCTAGATGAGGCAAATACATATAGACAAAAAGGAGATTCATGGCTGGGGAAAACGGGGAATGGACAGTGACTACTGATGGGGACAAGGTTTCTTTTTGAAATGATGAAAATGCTTTGCTTGCATCACCTCATGAATATACTAATATACAGAATTGTATACTTTTAAAAATGGTGAATGTTACGGTGAGTATTTTCTCAATGAGGAAAATGGAAAAGAAAAAAAGCAGAATGAAAAAGAACAGAACAAAAAACCAGGCCTCTCATTTCTTCTACTTTCTCTTTGCTTCGCTATTCTTCACAATCATTCTGAACACCAGGAGTCTTTCCCCTGTACCTCTTTTTGTTGTTGTTGTTAAAATATTTTTATTGATTTCAGAGAGGAAGGGAGAGTGAGAGATAGAAACATCAATGATGAGAGAGAATCGTTGATTGGCTGGCTGCCTTCTGCATGCCGCACACTAGGGATCGAGCCCGTAACCTGGGCATGTGCCCTGACCAGGAATCAAACTGTGACCTCCTGAGTCATAGGTCGATGCTCAACCACTGAGCCGCACTGGCTGGGCTCCCCTGTAACTCTTTTTGATCAGGGCTTAGGTGGGAATGTCAGAGTCTCAGTGTGCCAAGGGCCAGTTCAGAGGCCCATAACCCTCTGATGGGACTCTCATCACCATCTTTCCATTCATTGATTGGGGACATCAGAGATATGGGTAATAAATACATCATGGAGAAATTCTTGCACCAGGCAGCTATCAAACATGGTTAGGGGTTCTGTATTGGAGGGTCCTGTATTGATCAGGAGTGAATGACAAGATTTAGTGAATATGCACCTGCCTATTGGGCAGGAGAACTGGCTTCCAGTTCAGGCTCTGATCCCCCTTCTTGAGTGATTTTTGGTAAATTCCTTTCACTCCTTTACATTCAATTCCCCACCCTCACTCCCACTACTCCTTAAAGGACTAAGGACCTAGTTTCTCCTGGTCCGAGCTCTGCCAATGATTTGCTGTCTGACCTTGGACAAGCAGGTATCATGCTCAGGTTCTCAATTTATCATTTATACATTGAGAAGATTAGACCTGTCACCTGACCTTCTCCAGGCCAGGTTTTATTTTCGTGTCCTGACTCCTCTATCTGCAGGCTTGGTTTTTGATCTGTGGTGGAGTGTTCTCTGTTCATGCTATCTCAGCTTCCTGGATTTCCCAAGCTGGGTCTAGAGCTGTGGTCCTTAAACGAGCCTGTATGTGTGTGAAAATTATTAATTACAGATAGTAGTTCATACCTCTTTTATTCTCTGCTTTTTGAAAACATTCTTAGTTTGTTTTTCTATTACTCTGTCTTCAAGCTCATTATTTCTTTTGCTTCATATAGTCTGATATTAAGCCTATCCAACGCATTCCTAATTTTAAATATTGCAGAATACTCTTTTTATTGCTCTTAGGGTTTAAATTCCTCTGTTGAAGTTATCCATGTTTTCATCCATTAGGTCTATTTTTGTTCCAACATTAAAAATATTTTTGTACTGATTTTGTAGTCATTTTCAGCTAGTCATACATTTGGGTCATCTGTAATTCTCCTTCAATTGATTATTTTTTTTCTTTGAATACAAGTCACATTTCCTTTTTCTTTCCATGAACTGTAACTATTCATTGTGTTAAAAAAATCATAGAGATTGAAGTGACTATTACTTCCCCCGAGAAGGGGCATCTCTTTTGTTATAAGGTAGTTTGGAGGGGATTGGGGAAGTGTTTGGCTTTAATCCTATCAGGAATTTAACAGGATTCAGGCTGGTTTGCAGCTTTAGTTCATTTCAGGTTGCATTTGTTTTCCACTTTCTTGGGCATGAAATCCTATCTGTGTATATAACAACCTCTTCCTGCTACTGGACTTGGGAATCTATATTTGCTTTCCAGCCTTGCTCCCAGATTCCCAGATGCTTCTGCCAGATACTGAGCAGAAGTCCATTGGGGAGAATTGCTGGAAGGATGGACTAGCTCTATATTTGGGGTTCCGAAGATTCTATTCCATTACATCAGCTCACATGGCGTATTCATTATGCCAGTCAAAAGTTTAACTGGTTTCTCCTTACCCCAGCAGATTCTTTCTGCATAAACTCAGCAAGAACTCCCAGGGGTACAGCAGTTCAGGGTCTCTGCTCAGCCAGGATGGGTCTGCCCCTCTCTGAAGGCTTTAGGGTCTTTGCACTCATACTTCTCCAGTGTGTTAAAACTTAGGAATTTAAATTTTATCCATATTTTTCTAATTGCTCTGGTGAGAACAATGGTCGATCACAACCTTCTACTTCTTAACCTGAAGTAAAACCCAGCAATAAAATTGTGAAAAACAAAGAATTATGAGGTGACATTTGCATCACAGAACTTTAGAACATACTATAATTTAACATTGTGGTATTGGCATAAGAGTAAACCAATGTAGTTTAGTAAAGCAGGATAGAATGTCAAGAAACAGACAAGGTTTTAGCTTGTGATAAAGAAAAAAATGGTACCCTCTCCCCCAAATTTTGCAGAGTAATATCTTATTCCACATAAGGAAAAGAAGTACCTATTTGGGGGGGAAAAAAAAATAAAGTTACAGCCTTTTCTCACCCATCACTCCAAACATTATTGCATAGGAGTTAATTTGAAAAATGGAACTACAAAAGAAAAATTCTAAAAAGTACAGATGAATATATTCTGCTTATAATGTGAACATAAAATTAAAGAAACAATAAAATGAATAAAAATAATAATTTTCTACCTCAAAATTATTATAAATAAGTTTAAAGTTCTACTCTAAAACAGGTAAAATATATTTGTTCAATAAATGACACAGTGTTGTCATCCTTAAAATATAAAGAGCATTCATAAATCAACAAGAAAAAGGCCAAAAAATGTCTTAACAGGCAATTCACAAGCAAAAATATACAAACAGCTTACAAATGTATAAAAATATTTACATTACTAGTAGTCGAAGGTCTCTCATGCCAGTTTTCTCCCTTGTGGGGGATGGCATATAACCTTAATAAGCTAATAGACTTTTAAATGATAATTTTTAAATGAATAAAAAAAATTAGGGAATGAATTACTTAAAACGTGGTTAACATGAAGTATTTAGAAACCTGCTTTGCTTCTATTCAGTCTATTTGACTAGTTACTTTTTTTCTGTGCCCATTTTGTGGTACTAATTTTAATATGTTTCTCTGTATAAATTAATTTTCCTAGAACTCATGAGACCAGAGGTGTGAATAGGGTCACTATTGTAATAAATTCTATTGACACTTGCCCAAGGCTGATAAAGGATGTCAAGTCCTTTAAAGTCTCACTCGGTTATTTGTCTTGCGTCTTTAGCTAATATTCTTCTACCATGTACCCGTATTTTTTAAAATTTAAATTCTTTATTGTTGAAAGCATTACATATGTCTCCTTTTACCCCCATTGACCTCTCCCCAACCACTTTTTTTGTTGTTGTTTTTTAAAAATATATCTTTATTGATTTCAGATAAGGAGAGAGAGAGAGAAATATCAATGATGAGAGAGAATCATTGATCGGGTGCCTCCCGGGATCAAGCTCACAACCCGGGCATGTGCCCCTGACTGGGAATCGAATGGTGACCTCCTGGTTCATAGGTTGATGCTCAACCGCTGAGCCACCATGACCAGCCTTTGCACCGTTCTGAATGTCTGAGGTTCATGACACTTCCTGAGAATTATGACTCAGCATCATCACTACTGCTGGTGTCCACTAAGACAACATTGAGGACATTGCCAAAATCCTCCGGCCCTTGGGGTGCCTAAGTGACACTTTTTTCAGTCTTTACTAAACCAAAGCTGTGCTGTATGTAGACAAAAGAGAGGAACCTGTACCCTTCTTGACTTTGTCATATTTTGTCACCTGGTAACATTGTACTCCTTCTTCTTTAGGGAAACAGCTCCGTTACTTTTTCCCTAGAATCCTTCTGTTTATTCCAAGGTGCCAGGCCAGGACCAAGACCAAGTTATATACCCTTTTATTCCATCCCAGGTAGAGAATGGTCTCCCAAGCAGCGTTCATCTGGACTTTCTCCTCACACAAATGAGTGCAGACAAATGGGTAGTGATGCTTCCTGCTCCGCTCCGTATCTGCCATGCCCAGATATGAATGACTCTCTTGGACTCATCCATAATACACAAGAACACATTCATAGGCTGAGTTAGCAACCAACGATGCTCCATTTCCATATTTCTTGCTGAGTTTTTCCTTTAGAGATGTCTGGAAGAAATGAGTGAAATTCCATTCTTCTATCTATTTTGGAAAATTTTTTTTCACACATGGTAGAAACTTCAAACTAGTGGTACTGCTAACACGTGGTTGACCTCAGCTAACCCATTTTGCGCAATGGCCCTCATTTTCTTCCTCCATATGATAAGTCAGTATCTCTGCCTATATTCCAGGGACATGGTGAAGCACAAGCTATAGACTACAAGTGGGACAAATGGCAGAGCAGCCCAAGGCAGACAGAGTGAGAGTCTGAAAACTGAACCAATGAATCAACTGAAGAGGCAGAAACCCCCATAGGAAAGAGGACTGACCCGCTGAGCGTTGGTCCCACAGGGAATATTCGATTTACCTTTCCCGCTAAAGTGATGGCAACCAGGCTGGGAACTTGGGATCGATTATTTATTCAGTGTGACAGCCCCTCCTCCTCTTTCTGTCTCTCCAACCCTTTACCCATGACCTTTCCAGATTCTTCAAGTTTTTTTAAAAAAGAACTTCATCAAAGAATCAGAATTAGGTGAATAGGCATGGATTACCTGCGTTACCTTTGTTCCTCTTGTCTCAGAACGAAGTTTGAACATTTTCCAGGTGATCTTTTTTTTTTTTAATTGAGATATAGTTGACATATAACATTATATTAGTTTCAGGTGTACAGTGTAACAATGTGATATTTGTATATATTGCAAAATGATCCCCACAGTGAGTCTAGTTAACATCCATCATCTCCCATGGTTACAATTGTGTGTGTGTGTGTGTGTGTGTGTGTGTGTGTGAGAGAGAGAGAGAGAGAGTGTGTGAGAGAGAGAGAGAGAGAGAGAGAGAGAGAGGAGGACTTTTAAGATTTACTCTCTTCCCAGATGCGCTTTACCTATGTAAATGAATGGCAGCCACAGCAGCCTTTTTAAAATGGTAAATTTTCTCACCGATGCTCAGAAAAACACACAGGAAAGCTCTGTAGTTCCAACCGCCTGTGTGGTAGAAAGAAAAATGAATTCTTGACAAAGGCCTGTTGATTACAGCTTTCTCTGGTTAAAAGAGAGATTGCTCAATGGGAAATGGGAGGTCACAAATCTTCCACTGTTGGAACCAAAAGATAGAGTTATAACACCCTAACAAAAATAAAACCTCCTCCCTCCGCGAGCTACTCAAACACTGCGCTGCTTGAATAATGTGCTAAGTTAAGCAGGGAGCCCTGCGATGCAGTAATTACTCCAAGGAGGCTGCAGGGAAAGGAAAGTACATTCCAGACACCTAATCATTTACAATTGAGTTTAATGAGGTAATAATTTACAGCTTTGGGGGTGGAAGTATGGAAAGGTCCCTGCCAGGAATTGGGCAGACTCTTTAAAAATCCTGGAGTTTAATGAAGGCGTTGGAGGGTGGACTCATGCAGCCGAACTCGTGTAATTTCATCTGCTCACTGCTTGGACGGGAAGTAAATGACAGGGCACTTGGGACCTACATCTGGAAACAACATGTTTCAAAGGATTTTATAAATCCAGCAGTAAAAGAAGAAGAAGAAAGGAGAAAAAAACAGAGGTGAAAGGGCAAAACTAGGGGTGCGGGGGATGGGGAAGCACAACAGGGAAGGGCCATTGCAGGTTCTTTTCAGTGAGAAGAAATAACATTTTATAATGTCAAGGTCAGTCATTGATAGTAATGGACAAAACACGCTTGTTGGGCCCAATATGAGGACAGGGACTGAAGTTTCCTTTCTGGATAGGATTTGGGTGAAGGCTCCAAAGTAGTTCAGGATCCACTGAACTCATCTGGATGCCCCTTTTCCGTCTTCCAGCAGCATTGCCTGCTTCATTGTCATCGTTTCTAGGTTCATAATATACCGAGTTAATTGTATTTTTTTCTTCAGTGGTACTTTTCAAAATACAGCTAGCACAGGAAGGGAGTTGGTCTTAACGAGAAGGAAAAGGCTCAAGGCACAATTATGGAGCGTGGTGGCCAAAAGTAGCTGCTAGACTGGCCTTCCCTCATGTCGTACCAATGACGGACATGCACGTCAATCAGGATTTGTTTTCTTCTCACTTAGGTTGAATTTCCCTAATGAAGTTCCCATTTCATTTTGTTACCCATTTCAGCTCTCCCAAGAGTAAACTTTCTGCTCCCCAATTCTCAAAAACATCCTCTGTTTGTAACCAAGCCTTCTCATGTTTTCCCTCTCTAGTTGTTTCTGAAAGTTGGGAGGAAAGTAGAAGGAACAACGAAGATAGGTGAAATGGGAGAGAGAGGAGCCATTACATTCCTTGACTGTCAAGAACATCGTTCCAAGTTAAAACTCATCCCATCATCAGGCTATTACTAAATACTTAAGAAGGAAATGGTACGTAACTTGTGTGTGAGGCAGGCAAGTGATGCTGTGAAGGGAAATCCGACTCACAGCAAACTATGCTACTTATCACGATAACACAGCCCCAGTCATGGTCACTGATCACAGTGCTGGAGCATTTACTCTGTGCTAAGTGGTTTACATGAATTATTTCAGCAACCTTAAAAGTGTGAAACAGCCCGGCTGGTTGTGTCAGCAGTTGAGCGTTGACCCAGGAACCAAGAGGTTCCCGGTTTGATTCCCAGGTCAGGGCACATGCCCGGGAGTGGCTTGATCCCCAGTGGAGGCCATGCAGGAGGCAGCCAATTGATGACTTCCTCTTTCATCAATGTTTCTATCTCTCTATCCCTCTCCCTTCCTCTAAAAATCAATAAAAATATATTTAAAAAGGGTATGAAACAGGTCATACTTTTATCTCATTTTGCAGATGAGAAAACTGAGGCTTATAGAATAGTGCAAGATCACTGGGATAATTGGTAGAAAGGAACATTCACACTCAAACTCTGTCTGATTTGAAAGCCTACAGTCTTTTTATTTTAAATTCTATTTGTTTAAAGTATTACATATGTCTCCTTTTTCTCCTATTGACCTCACCCTGGCCACTCCCACCCCCAGCACAGGCCCTCACCCCCCTAATGTCTGTGTACATTGGTAATGCTTATATGCATGCATACAAGTCCTTTGATTGATCTCTTATCCCCACCCCCACCCCTGCCTTCCCTCTGAGGTTTGACAGTCAGTTCAATGCATCTCTGTCTCTGAATCTATTTTTGTTCATCAGTTTATGTTGTTCATTATATTCCACACATGAGTGAGATCATGTGGTATTTATCTTTTTCTAACTGGCTTACTAGTATTTCGCTTAGCATAATGCTCTCCAGGTCCATCTATACTGTTGCAAATGGTAAGAGTTCCTTCTTTTTTATAGCAGTGTAGTATTCCATTGTGTAGATGTACCACAGTTCTTTAGGCCACTCGTCTGCTGATGGGCACTTAGGCTGTTTCCAAATCTTAGCTATGGTAAATTGTGCTGCTATGAACATAAGGGTGCATACATCCTTTCTGATTGGTGTTTCTGGTTTCTTGGAATATGAAAGCCTACAGTCTTAACTCATATGTTATATTGCCTTAAATTTTATGTGTTTGGATAGCAGATTGTAAGGACTTTAAAATATTTGGCTAGAAAATAGAGTGATGGTCCTATATCTAGAAAACCATTCCATTCCTCCCAAGGCAAAAAGTTATATCTTTAAAGAATCTCACCTGATATTTGGACTATTGAATATGGGAAAGAATGGAGTGTTCATTTTTTTTTCACATGAAATACTTTTTTTTTTTTTTTTTTACCATAGATCTTAGAAGCTGGCTCACAGAGAAGGGGATATTGGTTTCAAAGCTTTATTTTTCTATTTTCCATATATTAATTTTGAACACAATCTTTTGCTGATTCAAAATCATAAACAAGTTTTTTAGTTTTTCAAGATCTAGAGTCAGCTTTTGTAAGTCTGGGCAGAGTCTACACTGGAATAATAATTATTCTTTGGAAAGTTATGTATGCCTACCCACAATAAGAAACATGTGACAAGGTATTTAGCTATGGTTTTAATCCACGTGAACTGGGAAGGACTTTCAAGTTAAATAAATCTTCGCTGTGTGACAAAAACAGGCTTCAGTGCACTATTGCTAATGCCAACAGTGAAATCTGAGACCAGAAGTGCTAATGAGGGTGGAAAAATTAGAAATTTTTTGACATTAACCTCTTAGTTCTCTCTCTTTCTGGTCTGCAGAGTTAACAGCCTGATTAGTGGAATTTTCTTCGGTATTGCTAAATTTATTTCCAGTTTTGAGAACGTTATATTGCTAATCGCAGAAAACCAATCCCTTACTTGGAAAAAGTATAGTTAGTTACCCACGAATAAGGCTATTTTCTCTCCTTAGAAGATCACCTAAAGTAAGAAATCGCCTGTTTCCTGGACCAGTTAATACCAACTTGTGTTGGATTGTTGATACCAGATGTTACTTCCACGATGCCAGAGTGGTGGTATATTTATTACCTCTCAAATAACTTTGGCATGAGTCAAACACAAATTAAAAATAAAAATCAAGTACACTAATGTTCCATTTATCCAGGTTGAGCTCTTCTATTAAATAGATTCCCACCCCCTATCCCTGAAATGTTACCACTTTAAATACAGGATTTAAACAACTTGCAACAAGATTTTATAGTTATCTTTTCCAAAATATATAATTTATCTGTCACCTTCTTAAAAAGAAGGTAGCCTTATGGTCATAATCTCAGAGTATTGATTTATACAATGATTGCCTTATGCTCCCCTGTATTCGACTGTGTTGCAGGAGAGTCACCGTGGAGGTGTGAAGAACTATTGAGTTGTGAAGGGCTGTGCTAAGGCTGAATGAAACCACAGTAAGTCAGTTAAGTTCTCGCAAAGGCTTCTGGAAGTTGTGTGTGTAGATGTGTGGGGATGTGCTCCCTCTAGCACTATCCTCATAGTCGGTTGCTTTTAATCTTCTGTGGCTGGAATACCTAGCCCTAAATTTGTGGCTCTGAGAGGACCTGCTAAGCTCCTTGTGTGTAAGCTTGGGCTTTGTGACATCTGCTTAGGTCATGTGGTTGCTCCTGTTGTAGATATCGGAGGCTGCCTGATTACTCAACTCTAGGTAAGCAGGCAATTTCTCTGATGTTGCGTTTATTTTGCAAACTATTAAGTGATTTCACAACTCTCCATCTTACTTCTGTTATAGACCCTACTTCATAGATGATCCTGCCATCTATTCCAGTCGCCCCTAGCAGAGACCCAGGTTGGAGCATGAAGCTGTGTGGTACATGATTTTAAAGTCAGGTACCTCTGGGTTTGACTCTCGGCTCCCCAACCTGATAATTGCATACTCTTAGGCACAGTAGTTTATTTTTCTCACCCGTCCATTTATTTATCTCACCCATCCATTTAGCAGGTATTTATCGAACACCTGATATGTGCCAGGCAATGTTCTGGGCCCTTGGGATAGAGTGTTTGAAGACCATAGCTTAGTTGGGAGAGTTAGGCAACAGACAAGCAAGTAAATATATAGAATGTCAAATGGTGGTGGTGCAAAGCATGTGGAGGACAGAGAGTATGAGCGATGCAGATGGGCTCGGGATGTTTAGGAAACCTCTTTCAGTGGATGCTGGGGAGGAAAGCCTGATAGGATTGCATTCAAGAGGGAATGGGAAGAGTGGGATTTGAGTCACCACGTTTAGTCAAAGGTTTTATAGACGTTCTCAGTAGAGGAAGGCAGAGATGTGTTCTGGTAGCTGGGAGGGAATGTGAGGTCAAGTGAGGGTTTTATTCTAAGATCTAGCATTTTTTGTAGGCGGATGTGAAAGACATAGAGAGGGAAATTGAAGATGCAGGGGAGAGGAAACAATTGCTGAAGTAGTGTTCTTGAGTTGGCAAGAGGGATGAGATCTTCCACACAAGTGAAGGGCTTGGCCTCAGCTCGGAGGCCAAGAGTTTAACCAGAGCCACAGGAGGGATGGTGGAGAATAAGGCACACATACCAATCTTTCTTTTTCTATTACTTCTGTTTTTTCTCAGTGGAAAAGAAAGCAGGCTCATCATCTGAGAGAGAAGGTGGGGAGGAAGTGGTGGAGGTTTGAGGAGAGAGAAAAAGGTGCAAACTAGTCATTTTAGAGAATAGGCGAATGAATGAGCTATAGAAATCTAGTTGAATTGCCGGGAGGCTGTAAGGGACCATTTGAGAATAGAGAGCATCATTATAGATCAGTTATTTTCTTTTTGTGCAACATACTCCCCCTCACATCCCCTTCATAATTTCTTTCCCTTGTTCTCCCTCCCTTAGGAAAGTAAATTAGTGGTTTCCCCTTTTGAATTTCCAGAACAGCTTATACATACCTTTATTATAGCACTCTTCAACAGACTGCACTAATTTCTTTATATTTCTGCCTCCATCCTCACCCCTACTCTGCATGAATCTGTTCCCAGCCCCTAGCTACAATACCTTCATATTTTAGATTTTTAGGTCAATGTTTTCTGAAGGGAGGAAGGAAGGAAAAATAAAAGTTTTTCTTATTTCCATATTTACACTCCTTCTAGATGTCCTATTCGGCATTCAAAGGTTAAAAAGCAAATAACCCTTTACTTTCTGTATCTAGAGATGGAATAACAGTGATTTTTTTCTTGGAGATTCCATTTATTTTCTGAATATTTGTTATTTTTCTTCTGGTATGTCTTAACGATGAAGAATATTTCTTGGCATCCTCTTAACAAGACAAAGTCAAAAAAGATTTATTTTCTAACAACTGTTTTCCTTCCAGATAATAGCAAATTACACAAAACATTTCTAGGTTAACCAAGGCAACTGAGACATTTTGACTTTGACCACGGCTGAGGCAATTTGCTGTGGAGATGGCTGGAGGCACACAGAGGTTCCTGAAGCCAGTGGGGGGCTGTAATTGATTTCAGATGTGCTCTGAATAACACTGAAGATGAACGTCCCAGAGGTAGATTATTGGAGAGCTCTTTAGCTGTTTCTAATAAAATTTTTCTTAAAAATTCCAAGATTTTTTTTTCAACAGATGCACATAATAATTCTAGCATGAAGTAGTGGTTCTGAATGAAAACTACACGTTTGTTAATAATTTTTCATTTCCCCCTAATTATGAAAGCACTTCATGGTCTTGGTAGAAAAATGGAAAAGTATGGATCACTATAAAGAACAAAAGAAAAAGAATCAGTGGGTATTTACATATATCTATTTGTCTAGTTGAGATCATACAGAATGTAGTTGTGTATATTAATTTTTAAGTGAGAATATATCCTGAGCTTTTCTCTCATCATTACAATTTTGTCAAGGAATGAATTCAGTAGTCTTATAATATTGTATAGCAGTGTTGGTTTTTTTTTTTTTTTCAGTTTTCCATGTAGTCTCAGGGATTATTAGCAGTGTCTTGGGGGCCACCCCAGGGCTTGGGGGAAGCAGGAATTGGGAGAGAGGCCATTGAGTGGATCAGGCTCTAGGCTGCCCTTGCATTTTTTTCAAATAGCAGCTCCACATTTAACTAATTTATATGTTGTGTTTTTGCATAAAATCCTCCTTGAAGAAGGCTTCCCACACGTATTAAAATCAACTACTGGCAAGTCATAAATTATTTACCCATTGGGCATTTGTTGCATATCCAGTTTTTGTATAGTTCAAGTAATATTATGGGGTAACTTTGTATCTACTATATATATAATTATATAATAAGATGTAATATATTAAATATAATTATATAAAATATATTGATCTATTTTACATTTATAAAATATATGAACATATGATTTTTCATCTGGGTGATATGACTAGATGCAGACCCAGATACTGGGTCAAGTGTAGACAGAGTCATGTTGTGCTATGTAAATATGGCATGGAGAACGGTTGTACAACTTAAACTCCTAACAGCAGTGTAGGAAAGGACCTATCTCATAACACACAAATTACCTTTTTTGGGTATTATTTTCCATTTGTTGGTTGAAAAGTAACACATTACTGTTATTATATTGAGACTAAACTTTTACTCAATGAATATTTTTTGCTAATATTTCTATTGGAGCCTTAGCATTTTTTTCAATGGATTTTAAGATTTATAAGTATTCTCTGTACATTAAGGGTATTAACCTTTATCTTATTTGTGGCTATTTTTCCAGTTTGTCACTTCAGTATTATGGCATTTAAAAAGTATCATTTAACATGTTTTATGGAGTCTAATTTATCAATTATTTGTTTTATGACTCTTTCCATAGCTTTTATATTTGGAAAAATCTCTTTCCATTTACTTAGACATTCACCTTTAGTTTCTGCTAGTCCAATAGTTTTATCGAAAAAAATTAACATTAATTCAAAATAGTTTTCTTTGGGGTTAAGATATGTTTTGTTTAGAATGTATACCTGCTTTTTATGTTATTTTCAGTAACCCATGCCAGCCTTATTGGATTATTAATGTTTGAAAATGCAATTGTATTTATATATCCACCTTTTATACAACCACTTAGCTAAGCTATATTATTTGCTCTGATAGTTTATTTGAAGAGTTTCTTGGAGTTTCTAAATGGGAAAAATATCATCTGGAAATAATTATTGTTTTGTCTCTTCCTCTCCAACCTGTATACCACTTATCTCTTTCCTTACCCCTCTGGCCAGGGCATCTGGTATAATGTTGAATAGAAGTAGTGATTGTGTGTATCCTTATCATGTTCCACTCTTCCAAAGGAATGCATCAGCTTCTCACAATTCGGGGTGATTGTTGCAGACTTCCTGTAGATTCTGCTTATCCAATTAAAGAAGTCCACTTTAATTTGCTAAGAGTTCTTTAAAATCACGAATTATTTTTCAATAAAAATTTTTCCTCATCCATTGAAATTGGTTGTTTTTTTATGTTTTTCCTCATTATTTGGTTAAAGGTGATTGAATTACACTAATTGGGGTTTCAGATGTAAATTCATCTGAAATTGGACCCTGTATTTGTTTTATACATTGCTGGATTCAATTGGATAATATTTTATTCAGGTACTTTTTAATTTATATTTTTAAATAAGACCAGTTTATTTTCCTTTCTTTTAGTACTTCAGTGTGCTTTTGGAATCAAGGTTATATAAGCATTATAAAATGAGTTGGGGAAAAACATTTCTTATTTTCCTGTTCCCTGGAAGAGAATATTTGGTAGAATTAGTTTGCAAAACCAACTGGGTGTGTGTGTGTGTGTGTGGGGGTGGGGGGGTGGGTATGTTACAATAATAAACTTTACTGTGGTAGGTTGTTTGCAGAGGTGGATATAAGCAATGGCATGAGATGGACTCCATTCCTGAGTAGACATGGATATCCTCCAATCAAGAGTTTGATCTATTTACCTTTTTAAAAATCTGGGCTGGTATACCTTTTTATGACCAATAGAATGCAGCTATAGTTGTGCTTGCTAGTTGTGGGTCTAAAAGGCTGGGCAGCTTCAATTTTGGTTCTCTTGAGATCAGTCACCATGTAAAGAAACTCATGCTAGATTACTGACAAATGAAAGGAGAGAAAGAGAGAGAGAGAAGAGAGAGAGAGAGAGAGAGAGAGAGAGAGAGAGAGAGGGGTCCAGCTAATCCAAGTCCAATCCTGCCACCCCAAATGAAACATAGACACATGATCAAAGCCATCTTGGATCATTCAGCCCCAGATGAGCTGCCGAAGCCAACACAATGTGAACTAGAAATAAGCTGTCTATTCTGTCTCTGAAATTCTAACAAAATTTCAGAGTCATGAAAAGCAATAAATGATATTTGTACTAAACTCTCCTGTTATACTTGGGCCTAGTTCTATCTCTTATTTAGTGTGATTGATATAATCTGGTTTCTTTTTTGCCCATCTCTCACATTATTTTTAATATTGTTTCATTACATATTTCAATCTGGTAATGCAATTCCCCTTTCTTATTCTTGTTTTTCAAAATATTGTAGCTATTCTCATCTGTTTTTTATTTCAGTTAAACTGCAGAATATTTCTGTCAATTTTTTAAACCCTTTGGAATTTTCATTAGCATTACATTACATTTATGAATTATTTTGGGAAGAATAGTTTCATGATTACCTTTACAACCTAAATCATGATTTGTCTTTTCATTGTATCTTCAAATATTTATAAAATTCTTAGTGATTTTTGTAGTCTTTACATATTTTATTTAATCCTCCATTCACTCGTTCATTTATTACTAATTCAAAGGGCACATTGCTTATTTTGCAGCCGACTGCTAGCAAGTGTACAGGACTTTATAGAATGTGTTTTGTATATTAATTCTGTCACCTGATATTATTTTTTCTCTACTTCACACTCTTTTTCTATTTATTTTTACTTCATCATGGTTCTGATGTATTAGGGCCACCTGGAGTCATACTGTCTGTGTACATTATGGCCAAACTTTTGTACCCCCGGCTTGCTTGGTCATTGGATGCAGACAGTCCAGAGAAAGGTAGGAGAGTGACAAAGCAGTTCTAGGCAGATGAGTGTGACCCTGAAGTTGCTGTCAGCTGGAGGTTCATTGCTGGCCACGTTCCTCTTAGCTGAGCAGCAAGTTCAATCTTGAAGGAGAACCTGGGGTGGTGTATTGCTGTGTTCGCCACAGCCTGGCTCTGAGAAACTTGGGAAAGTCACGTCCTTGGCCCTGCCAAACGGGGGTGTACGAGGTGGGTCTCTGTAATATCTGCTGCTTCTCGCCAGCCGTTCAGGAATTCTCTGTTTTTCTCAGCCACAGCTTTCCTTCTTTTCCCTGATGGGTGTTTATTTAACTTACTTTAAAGTCACTGGAGAAGCTTGACTTACAGCTTTGAAGTATAGAGTGACGGCAAGCCCCTCAGCGTGTAGCTGTTCGCACATAAGCCACAGCAAGGCCCAGCCCTGACAGAGCCAGCGGCCGCATTTTGGGCCCTGGAAGGAGGTCCCAATGTAATTGTATTCATAGCTTTCCATTTAATTGAAACCTCTTGGCATGCCACTACCCTTGTTTTCTCTCTCTATATTGTTTTTGTGGCTTGCAGATTTACATGCAGTTCTAACTCCCAGGCTTTCTATAAGTAAACTGGAAGCCTGATGCATGAAGATTCATGCAAGAATGGGTCTTCCTTCCCCCGGCTGCCGGCACTGCCTTCGCTCTGGCCGGAGCTGCCTTTCTGCCTTCCCATGCTGCCCAGAGGCCCGGAGTGGCTGGGGTGGTGCAGAACCAGCTGCTCAGTGCCTGTGTATGCAAATTAACCTGCCATCTTTGTTGGGTTAATTTGCATACTCACTCCTGATTGGCTTGTGAGCATTGCGAAGGTACTTCCAATTAGCATGTTACTCTTTTATTAGGTAGATAGATCCAACACTTCATTAGTGCCTAGTTGGCTGCCATTTCCACTTCTCGACATCTAGAAGATGATGTCTCTGATATTTTCAATGGGCCCTTTTATCCTTGGAGCAATTTAATCAAGTCCAGCTGATGCATCATTTGAAAAAAGTCCATAAGCAAAACAAAATTATTTTTCTCTTTCTACTTTACCTGTTTCTCCAATCATCTCAATTAAGTTCTTCTTAAGACCATTCTCTAATGAGAGGAAGACAACGTTAGAAATGGAGAGCAGAATAGCAGAACCCCAAGTAGGTTTTTATGAAAAGAAATTATGTAATTAAACAAAGTGATATACATTGAGTTGCCAAAGAAATATCTAGTTAAATCCAAACATCTATTTACAACTAGGTACTCTGAGCAACTAATTTAAAACAGCAATCTGTGATCAAGAGATTTTAAACACTCCTAGGCAATGGCAACTGTTTATTTTACCAGTGCCTGCTTAGATGTGGTGCTACCAACTTCACTTTAAAAAACCAGTGTATGACATGTCCTTTCCCATTATTTCATTAGGGCAGTGATTTTCAACCAATATGCCGGAAGGATTTTTAAAACATGAAATACCTGACTATTTACCAATAATCAGGGGCACTGACCTCTTTTCCCTTAGATTGTCAAATAAAATAATGAAAACAGCCAACACAATAGCCATTCAGTGTGAATGAATCAAAATTATGCCCATTTTTTGTTAGGTTAAAAAAATATATATATTTTTTGGTGTGCCGCAGAACTTAGCTTATGTTGTCATGAGACCATAAAGGTTAGAAATCACTGCATTAGGGTATCCCCGGTATATAAGCCTAAGTCAATAAGGACCCTATAGGCTATGGATAATAGGAGACCGTGTTCCAGAGGACAGAAGGAAATTCCACCAGCTGCAGTGACCTAGAAGTTGTGTTGAAGCTAAAAGATCCTGACCTACACACACTGCGCAGATAACACCATAGAACATGGCAGGTGGGAAATAAAGCAGAACGAGATCTTGACTCACCTCCACTCTCTGGCCTTAGCTTTGAGAGAGGGGAAGGGAGAAGGAGAGAGAGAAACATGGATGTGAGATAGAATCATTGATCAGCTGCCTCCTGCACGCGCCACGCCAGGGATTGAGCCCACAACCCGGGCATGTGCCCTGACCCTGACCGGGAATCGAACCCGGGACCTTTCAGTCTGCAGGTCAATGCTCTATCCACTGAGCCAAACTAGCTAGGGCTTGATGTTTTTGAAGGCCTATTTCTATAACAAATGTCTATGATTGAATATTAATAATTGTAGTAATATATTGACTGGTACTCTATGTTTTAAGTATTAAATAAAAATATTGTTTTAAGGTAGAACTGTAGTCTTTTGTTTTGTTAATAAACAGAAAAAGGGAGATTTAAAGGGACAGAGCTAGAAATCTAATCCAATATATATGACTCCAATACCCAGGCTTCCATTCTTCTAGCATAGTACTTTACCACATTAACATGTGCAAGTCCCTTTCAGAGGCATTGTGGTCTTTGCTTAGCTGTCAGCATCCTATAAATTTTAGCTGATTTTCTTTTAAAAAGAATACTTATTTTTGCCCAGCCAGCGCGGCTCAGTGGTTGAGCTTCGACCTATGGACCAGGAGGTCACGGTTCAATTCCTGGTCAGGACACATGCCTGGATTGCCAGCTGGATCCCCAGTAGGGGGTGTGCAGGAGGCAGCTGATCAATGATTCTTTCTCATCATTGATGTTTCTATCTCTCTCTCCCCTCTCCCTTCCTCTCTGAAATCAATAAAAATATATATTTTAAAAATGCTTATTTTTAAGAATGGAAACATAATCAAATTTAATCACTATCCTAGGAAAACTAATAATTTTTGCTGGGTCAATAGTAAAAATACTTATTATACTGACAGTAATAGGGAATGTTTGTAAGCATTTCTTTTATTTTTTAAAAAATATATATTTTATTGACTTTTTTACAGAGAGGAAGGGAGAGGGATAGAGAGTTAGAAATATCGATCAGCTGCCTCCTGCACACCTCCTACTGGGGATGTGCCTGCAACCAAGGTACATGCCCTTGACTGGAATTGAACCTGGGACCTTTCAGTCCGCAGGCTGATGCTCTATCCACTGAGCCAAACTGGTTAGGGCAGCATTTCATTTCTTAAAAAAACTGTTTTCACATATCCATATTTGAAACATATTATGAAATTGAAATTTATAAAGCAGCATGTATTTCTGATCCTACTTTTGTTATAAAATATGCATGTTTTCACAAATATATGCAAGTACCGTATTTTTCGGCGTATAAGACGACTTTTTAACCCAGGAAAATCTTATATACGCCCAGTCGTCTTATACGCCAGAAAATACGGTATATGGAGAGTCAAATGATAAGTATATATTCCCAAATGTACACTGGTGAGTTTAGGGGTAAGTTGAAATATTTTGAAATAGCTCTTTATTAAAAACTACAGAATTTATGTATTATTTTTATAATCATTGCACTTAGTATTTTTTTTTATATTTTTGAAGCAACCTAAAGAGAATTAAAGGCAAAAACAGACTTAAATGTTTTAAATGACTAATATATTTAATATATAAAGAACCTATAAAAAAAGAACCTATATAATTTTATCAGAAACACATAGGAAACCTATAGTGGAATGGTAAAAAAATTATGACATTTGATCCTCACAATAATCTAAAGTAGACAGATCAGACTTTTAATTTTTTTATTTTACAGATGGAGAAACTACAATTGGGAGAAGTTTGAGTGATTTTCCCCCAAAACTCAAACCATTAATAACTTATAAAGCCAGAACTAAAATTAACATTTTCTGAATATGAACAGGCAGCTTTAGACTCCCGTTTTTAAGGACAATTATAGCCAAATAAAGCAGCTGCAATCCTTTGTAACCAGCAACACGAGGAGAAAATGCCCTGGAGAAAAATGAAGTCAGAACTTGGAAAATCAAGAAGAGATGGGAAACTTCCCCCACCCCCAGGTTGCTGTCTGCCGATGGGTGTGCACATTTGCAGTGGAACCGGAGGTGTGAGGACACCCTGAACATCCAGGGGTGTGGTGCGGCTGGAAAGAACCGCTCCAGCTGGCCTGCGGCCTCCCACGCCGGAGGGCCCATCTTGGCCGGAGGTGCTCCACATCACCCCGAGAGGTTCAGCCACAACGGGCTAGCGTGGCTTCAGAGCCAGGCTTGGTCCTGACTCACATAAACACGGCCCAAATGTGCAGCCGCGGAGCCAAGCCTCCGTTCCCCACGCACACATTTCTGTTGGAATTGTGACTTCAAATCCAGTTGCTTGAAATGGCTTACTCTGCTTTACGCACTTCCATTACTCTCTTGTGTTGAGGTAGCAGCTCCCCCAAGGAATCAGCTCCCAAGAAGCACTCCTGCTCTGGAGGGAGTGGCGCTCCGCTAGATCAGGTAGGAGTTCCTGGGGCTTCCTCGAGTTCGGATATATTGTGTCCGACAAGCAGTTGGACTTGGCTCCCAATCTTCACCAATCACGAAATACTAGTAGATCCAAATACACCAGGTGATCCAGGTGCAGATTGGCTGGTGAGGGGCCAGGGGGTGAACCAGGGAAGTCCTCAGCCAGCGTGGGTAGTGAGTATAAGGAGATGATGCTTTTTCAGGAAAGTTTGGATTTGGGCTGAGAAGGAGAGCAAATTGACAAACTATGACATTTTGGTGGAGATTGTAAGGTGGTTGCAGTCAGAGTTGGTCACAGGAGAGATAGAAGGAAGTGGAAAAAACAGTAATTTTCAAATAAAGAATATAGTATCTAGTGCCTTATTAAAGGTGACAGAAAAATATACATCTACTGTAAGTGTTTGTTTTGGGGCTGGTCAGCATCCATTTCAGTTTCTTTGGGTAACAGCACCTGAATTTTCATTTGGAAATGGTATTTCTCCCCCCCCCCAAATACAGACTAATGGCCAAGGAAGGCCAGTTGGAAATTCTCTGCCTGAAATTTGAATTATGAGCAAAATGATGAAAGGCTGTTAATTATCGGAGTTGACTCATTACAGCATCAGTCCCTGGGGCAACACTATATTTCCTCCTATTTAAACTCTCTGGAGTTCTTAAGTTTCATGCCTGGATTCCAAGCTTTGCTTCGATACTGTGAGGTGTTTTTTTTTTTGTTTTTTTTTATCCTTCCAATAAATTCCCTGTTTGCTTAAGTTAGTCAGTATATGATAATCACAACCCCAAGGACTGTAACTAATACACTAATACTTCAGATTAAGCAAAATAATTAAAGTTGAGCTTGTGACATTCATAGTATTAGTATACTGAAACTATATAGGCAATTCTATTTTTGAGAGGAGAATGAAGCTGTAACTCATAAAAATTAAGATGATCAGGAGTGGAGGAGGTCATTGGAGACAGCAAAGCAATATACTAGTATTTACTTCATAGTTTATTTAGAGCTGGGCCTGGGAATGTAAGGTGATTTCTCTTTCCCTCCAGTATTTTATTGTGAAAATATTTTCAAACATAGCTAAATTTAACGAATTTTACAGTGGACACTTCTATTTTGTTATTATCATTTCACTATATGTGCTTTGCCACATATCTATTCATCCCTCTACTCATCTATTAATCCATCTTATTTTTTATGATAATTTCAAAGTAAATTGCAGACCTCAGTATACTGACATTAGTGTACTATATCATATATACATCATGTACACACACATATATATATACACACATAATGATATACATATACATATACATATAATTAACAAGAGTTGAATATGAATTTAAAGTTTTTTGATGTAAAAATACATGTGGTAAAATACACTAGTCTCGAGTGATAATTACCTGAGTTTTAACAAATGCACACATTTGTATGGTCCAAACCCCTATTGAGATATAGAACATTACTTTCACCCCAGAATGTTCCCCTGTGTTTCTTCCTAGGCAATTCATGCCCCTATTCTCCTCCCCCTACTAAAATCAACCACTTTGATTTTTTATCATGGAGCTGATTTCCTGTCATGGAGAAACAGGTGAGCCAACAAGACAGCAGCCTGGGTTGTAGAGGTGCTGAAACATTACTGAAAAGAATGCCTCTATGGAGAAATTGTATTTAGCACAACTACTCTTGGGTAGAGTGCTGTAGGTGGTTGAAGAGTGCTTTGCCTAGACAAGCACTTGGGGTGGGAGAAATTGGCTTCTGGGAAGTATGCTCTAGTCATAGTCAATGGGTCTCCGGTTCTAGAAGAATGCAGGAGGGCAGAGGACTGGCATTTAGTTGGTCTCTCCTTTAAGTAAAGGTTGCACACATCCTATATAATAAAGGGGTAATATGCAAATAGACCAAACGGCAGAACAACTGAATAACCAATCAAAGCATAATATGCTAATGATATGTTAAGGCTGCTCAACCATTCGCTATGACATGCACTGACCACCAGGGGGCAGATGCTCTGACTGATAGGTTAGCTTGCTGCTGGGGTCTGGCTGATCAGGACTGAACGAGATGGGCCGGATACGCCCTGGAGCCCTCCCACAGTCCCTCCCAGGCCCGATTGTGCACTGGTGGGGTCCCTCAGCCTGGCCTGTGCCCTCTTGCAATCGTGGGATGTTGAAGAGCCAGTTTCAGTCCGATCCTGCAGGCCACTCCCCTTGGGAGGGCACCAGACGCAGGACTCATGGCTGGTGAGTGCTGCTGTGGCTCTGCGAGTCTCTCCCAATCAATTGGGACTGATTGGGCATGAGCCTGTGGCAGGCACAGTGGGGCTGGGATGAGCGGGAGCGGCAGGTAGGAGCTGCAGGTGGCATTGGACTGAGGGACCCCACCCGTGCACGAATTTGTGCACCGTGCCTCTAGTACCTAAATAATATCTGTTTGAAGATACACCAATGAGTAGCTTCTTGTAGTGTCAAACAATCTGTAAGAGTCTTCAGCTGTTTCTGGGCCTGAAATGATAGGAAAACATGTGCTGAATAAATGTAGGGCAATCCTGTTTATGTTACCTTAATTAGAGGCCCAGTGCACAAAATTTGTGCACTGGTGGGGGGGAGGGTCCCCCTCAGCCCAGCCTGCACCCTCTCCAGTCCAGGATCCCTTTCACAATCCTGGACCGCTGGCTCCTAACTGCTCACCTGCCTGCCTGGTTGCCCCTAACTGCCTCTCTCCTTCCCCACCACCCCCCTCCCCCGCCCCCCCCGCCATCCTGGTTGCCCCTAACTGCTCCCTGCGGCCAGGTCGCCCCTAACTGCCCTCCCACTGCCGGCCTGGTCGCCCCACGCAGCCTGCTGTTTGGTCGTCTTGTTGTTTTGGTCGTTACGGCCCCTAGCTTTTTATATATTAGGATTACTATCAGGGAGATACAGGCTAGATCTTGCTCTTGTCCATTTCTATGGAACTTTTGGCCAAGAAGATTGGAAAGAGGGAGGAGAACAGGGTGGAGTTTTAAATTCAGATGGTAGGCCCTGGACAACAGAAGGGGATGGCCTAGAATCTGGTGAAGACAGAATACCCTCCCTTGTCTCTAGTTCTTTTCCTCAGAGAAGGTTCCATGATGGTCTGTGGTTGTCACAAACTGGTGAAACTCCAGATTCTGATGTTTTCTGTCTACTTTTTTGCTACTATTTCTTGCCACGAACAGAAGGGTTATCTTTCTACACTGCATAACTCCGTATGAACGTTGCCCCACAGGCCAGGAAGGCTCCTTAGCTCTTCCAAAGAGTAATCTTTACCTGAAAATAAAAATGTGTGTTCTTCAGTAAGATATCACCTCACATCTGCTAGGATGCTTATTACAAAAAAGACAAGAGACAACCAACATTTAGTTCTGGACATAATTTTTTTTAAATCCAGCCCCCCCCCTTTTTTTTTAACATAATTCAGGCCCTTTACACTATTTTATTAATTCTAGGAATTTTATAGATTTATTCTTTGGTGTTTTGTCAAAATCATAATGACTATGACTTATACGTTGAGTAATACTGTTACATTTTATCATATATTTTATATTGTTTTTAACTTCATTGTTCATTTATAAGAAATTTCCAGGTTGTATCTTTTAAATTAAATTAGAATTTAATTAGGAAATTATTTTCTAAGGGTTCCAAAGTATGTTGCTGAGCTCACTCATGATGGGTGTTTAATTATTTTCCCACTCCTGGCCATTTTAGGTCGTCTCCATATTTTACTGGTATAAATAACCGTGTTGCATATATCATGTCCATGTTTTGACACTTGGATACAAGTATGAAAGGAAGCTGCTAGTAAGGGCTGTTACTGTTTGCTGAGGGAGGTGTATGCCCTACCTTCCACACACAGAAGAATAGATAGTGAAGAGTAAACAGAGAGAAACTAGCCCATGAAGATAGTAAAGTGGGCCCACTACCTGTTGGCTCTTCTCCATTCAACCAGGAACTCGAAGCCATGGGGACCTATTTTGCAGGAAATAATTTCTGTCCTTTTGCAACTTCATATTTTACATATTTCAATACTTTAAATGACTACAAATATTATTTGCCCTTTTGTACGCATGCTGCTGCCTATTTTGCTTCTCTCTCTAATTTTATATGTGATTTCAAAACTTTCATACTATGTTAATGGTATAGGTAATATTTATTTCTCCTTATCTTTATTCGTATTACCATACATGAGGATGCCACATTACTATACCTTCATCTGTATTCAGTGTTTTTTAAAAAACGAAGTTATTGATGTCACATATTTTGAGACAGAGCTTTAGAACAGTAACCAGAGTGCCATGCAGCAGGAAGACACGAAAGCATCTGGAGAAGTAGTTTGTGTCTCACTGATTGCCTCTTAAAAGAATTTATTGGTTTGTAACCCAGAGGTTACTGACCTCTCCAGTTGTCAGAAGGAGCACTTCCCTTTCATTCTCAATGAAAGAGTCTGAGCCCTCATTATGTTTGACCACAGGAAAGTTGGGCTTTTCCCATTTTCTCCTCCCCAAGGTCTCTGGGACTCCCTATAGACTACTAGAGTGTCTCCCAGATCATTCCTAGATTTCCCCGATAGTCGGGCCAATGACCTTCCTCTGACCTGCATCTCTGATCTTTGGGTAATAAAGTATTGTTATTACTTAACTGGCTTCCTCAGTTACTTCAGCTCTCCCTATACAGCTTCAACCTCAATATGGATGTAGGCCCACTGATTCACCAAACTCTACTAACCGTACTAGATAATGAAGAGAGATTTGACATAGAAAAGAAAATACTGGATATTAGATATGAATATTTCCACGATTTGTAAACTACACCCTAGTTTCAATCCCAGGATCCTCCAGGACATCCATCCTGTTACAACCACCTTATTACCAAGTTACATATCCCCGCAAATGGGGTGCCCTTGACCTTGTGCTCTGCGAAGCAGGCTAGGCCAGTCATTTCCTCCACAACCCAGCAAAGGGAAAAACCCTCCTCTCCCCCATTCCACCACTCAGTTTTAGCCCGACATCCCAATTACACAACAAACAAACAAACAAAAATTTGTAGGTAAACACCATTGTCTACAATGAAGCCTTCATAAATTTTAAAGAGCAGATAGTAAAAGACATAGATTGTTTTAAAAAATATATTAAGCGAAATACCTACCTACAAGGAAATTTTAAAAAATACTTTATGAAATAAGTATTGATTCAAAGTTGAAATGTAACTACTAAAGTGAATATGAGAGTAACATGATAAAACATAACAGTGTTACTCAAAGTATCATCATTGTAAATTGGAAAAAACTCCAAAAAATACATCTAAAAATTACTAGAATGAATAAAATAGCCAAGTACTAGTAAAAGGCCTAAATTAAAGAAATATATGTCCAGATTTAAATGTTTTTAACTATTTTCCATAATAGGTAATTAAAAGATATAATGTGGAAATGAAAGTTTTACAAAAAGGAAATACTTAATGGTAACATAAGAAATGTGGTAATCTAATGAATAAAGTTATCAACATAACAAGTTATTAATCCTATTATTGATATAAGCCTTCTTACATTACACAATTGTCTTTGCATGTCTGTGTTCCAGCTATGACATTTAGCACTGGGAATGCATCAGTAAACAAGGCAGATGTAGTTTCTGCCTTCATGGAGATTACCACCTATTACGGGAGCCATACATTAAAAATTTGCATATGTAAATAATTACATGGCTAATTAAAACTCTGATAAGACAGTAGATAAGGCAGGGTCTATCTATACATGTGAAATGAAGAGGGAGACCGTGCACATTTGAGGAATTCAAATGTAACTACTACATTGAATGGTGCCTGAGTGTAGAGAAGGAATGGGAGAGTGGACTGGAGTTGCTGAGGGAGGGAGGCCCTTGTCATGTGGGGCCTTGTTGACCATATTAAAGATTTTGGCCATTATTCTGAGAGCACTAGGAAGCCTTGGAAAGGTTTTATGTGGGTTTAAAAAATATAATAACAGGAAACAACTTATATATTCAACAGAAGGGGTAAGGCTTTAAAAATTACATTATAACCAGAGATAAAATGCTTTTATGTTGAAAAAATGTTTATTCAGAATTTTTGGTGACATGGGGAAAGGGATAACTAAAGTAAAATTTAATATTAAGTGTGGTATCAACCATGTGAATATATGTACATGAATAGAAAACTAACAATGGTAATCTATGATTGAGGGGTTCGGTGAATCTTATTTCTTTAATATTTTTCTGTTTTTCCAGATTTCAATAGCAAATGTGCATTCATTTTACAAACCTAGGAAAATATTCTAATAGTTGAAATTTCTGAAAATATTGTAATAGTTGAAATTTCTGATCTTGTCTGAATTGGTAGCTTGTCAGATAATTTATTTATGGGCCCAATAAAAGTAAACTTTAGGGTAAGACGTTATTCATTTACTTTTTCTTTACTTAACTTTATTTGAATATGGAGGAGCCTAACACATATGTGTATGTGATCCCCATATCTGGTAACTTGGTAACTTGTACCTTAAGAGTGAACATTGTGTGTGCAGGAAAGAGTTAGCATTGCAGGCCTGAGACTGCTATCCTTGGACGTGCCTACTTGCAAGGTAGCCCTATGACTGGTGTCTGGGAACTTGGGTTTTTAGAAGGTTCCCACCAATTGTAGAACTGTTAAGAGTAGCTCACTGTACCTAGAGAGTTTGTACAAATAATGTGGCTTTTGCTGAGCACAAGCTTCCTTCTGGTCTGGAATTTTGGAACATGCTAGACAGAGAGGGTGCCCACGTGACCAGCCCCAATATAAACCCTGGATGTTGAGTCTCTAATGAGCTTCCCAGGTAGACAGCATTTCACACATGTTGACACAACTTGTTGCTGGGGAATTAAGTATGTTCCATGTGACGCCACTTGGAAGCTCGTGCGTGATTCCTTTTGGTTGTCCCTTTGGTATTTTTGCTGCAATAAATCATAGCCGTGAGTATGGTTTTATGCTGAGTCCTGTGAGTCCTCCAAGCAAATCATCAGACCTGGGGGTGGTCTTGGGGACGTGCCACACAGGGAGCCACCTAAAGCTACACGTTGTTGAAACTCTTATCCAAGAATTGTGTTTTTAACTGGCTGCTAAAACCCATTTAAATATAGGAGTTTAAGTGAGGAAACATATTGACTCCATAATTTCAGTAAAATTCGGCAGTTTATTTATATTTGCTTATGGCAACATAGAAATAGTTAAACTCGCTCATTTACCGTAAGTATATTACTGCACTGTCTTGGTTCAGGCGTTGATGAGTCACAGTGACAGCACAGCTGTATTTGAAAACAAAAATTGATACTTTACCATATTTTCCTATTTTGTTCAAAGTTATTAGAATTCAACACAGTATGTAATTTTAGTTTCAAACTTCATGTGTTATGTTTGTTGTCAACAAGAAATTCTAGAAAATATAAAAAGCAAGCAAGATATGAAAGTATTCATTACCCCACCATGCAGTGACAAAACATTACTAACATTTTTGCATACATGATAGCAATCTATCCTTGCCTCTTCCAAATCCTTGTTTTTTATGAGCATACACAGTATATTTTAAACACAATTGGAGTATGTATGTGTGTGTGTCTACTTTGTTTCACATAATGTTAAATTATGACTATTTTCATGTCAGAAAATACCATTCTAGAGCAATTTCATTTACCAAATGGTATTCTATCTTATGGATGTTCTACATATCAACTAGCCTCATCTAATCCTATATAATAAAAGGGTAGTATGCAAATTGTCCCCTTGACTGGAAAGTCGTCTGGGAGTTCGACCAGGCAGTGGGACCGGCTGGGGGAAGGGAGGAAGGCCCTGGAAGGCACCTGGCAGCCGCTAGGTACCCTACCAGTGCACTGGGCCTCTAGTGATACATATAGACAGTCCCTCAAATTTTAGTATTTAAACAGTACTGCTACTAGTATTAACATCCTTGATCCAGACTTTTGAAGGATTACGTCTATACTAATAAAAGGGTAATATGCTAATTAGACCGGGAGACCTTCCGGATGTCCTTCGGACAAAGCCATGGTGGCAGGGCCAAGGCAGAGGTGGTTAGGGGCAATCAGGTCAGGAGGGGAGGGCAGTTGGGGGTGATCAGGCTGGTGGGGGGGGCAGTTAGGGGCGAGCATGCCAGCAGGTAGGGCAGTTGGGGATGAGCAAGCTGGTGGGGGGGGGTCAGTTGGGGGTGATCAGGCCAGCAGGAGGGGCAGTTGGGGCAATCAGGCTGGTGGGGGAGTAGTTGGGGGCGAGCAGGCAGAGTGGTTAGGGGCGATCAAGCAGGCAGGCAGGTGAGCGGTTAGGAGCCAGTGGTCCCGGATTGTGAGAGGGATGTCCCAGATTGGAGAGGGTGCAGGCTGGGCTGAGGGACACCCCCACTCCCCCCCCATGCATGAATTTCGTGCACTGGGCCACTAGTTTCAAAATAACTATGAAAATATATAAAAATAAAAATTAAAAATATAAATATAAAAATATAAAATACATAAAAATATAAAGGATTAAATTCCAAAGATAATATAATTGCATATTTACATAATTTTAGAGGAAGACTTTTTAAGCATGGTTTCAAATAATGGCAGAAACTACAATAAAAAGATACTTAGTTTTATGTACGTAAGAAATGGAAATATTTGCTATAAAAGAAAAACATCATAAAAAGATTAAAAGGCAATAAACTGAGAATAGAGAAAGAAAGAAACTGAGAAAATTATTTGTCACCTATATAACAGGTAAAAATAACAGCCATAACTCACATGTGTATTAGAGAAAAAACAAATACAACAATTGATAAATGGAATCAGTAGGGAATTGTAATGGACAAGAAAAATATGAAAAAGTTTTCAATTATTAAAGACATAATGCAAATTAAAATAAACAAAGATTAACTAAACTTATTGTGGTGGTCATTTCACAGTATATACAAATAGCATATAATTTTGTTGTACACATAAAACTAATATATTATATGTCAATTATTTCTCAACTAAAAATAACACAAACATGTTTATTCTATCTTATCAAATTAAGTACAATGAAGAATTATAAGACCCAGTGTGAACATGGGTCCAAAGAAAAACTTACCTGTAGCGGGAGTATAGACTAGCATAATTTTTGGCATATACTAGACTCTCCAAATATTTGTTAATTCAATAAAAAATGCATGAAAGTAAGCTTCTAGGACTGATTTTTAAGACATTGTTTGTCAGTAAATAGGAAACATTGTTCATAGGAGGTAATTTTCAGTTTGTGTCAGATTAGCCCTGTTCTCTTCTCTGACAAGAAGCCAGGCTGGTAGGTGAAGAGACTGCATCCTCTCACCTTTGGCAAGGTGTATGACATTACCTCCCCAATATGCTTATAACCGGTACAGAGAAATACAGCCTATGTCAGTCTAAAAGAGAGTTCTGTGGATGTTAGTTTTAACTGCCAGTTGTTGAACCTTATTCTAGACCCATTGGATCAGAATCCCTAGGGGCAAGTCCAGGGAAGCTTCAAGCTACCCAGGTGACTTTTAACCGCACAAAGGTCTGAGCACCTTTGGGCTAGATTTCAGAAACAGGAGGGGAACCAATTTATGCATAAGGAGATGTTCGTATTATTTGTATTCTGTGTCCCCCAAGACATCCTGATCATAATTTTTATCAGTGATTTGTATCATGATCTAAGGATTTTTCCTTACAAATTTTCAGAAATCACAGTAAATGAATACCTTGAATAGTTATAGCAAATACAAAGGGTGGGACAACTAGATTGAGATGAGATTCAGTGGAAACGAAGGTTAGGTCATATACTTTATTCTAAATGGGAACTGCACAAGGCACAAGATGACAGAGACAGTTTGGCTTAGCAGCACTGATTATTAACAGGCCGTAAGGGCTTTAGTCAGTAGCTTTGACTCAATATGAGTCAGCGTTGTGAATTAGCTGCCCCCAAGGGATAAATGAATGCAAAGAAACCAGAATAAATAGGACAAAAGACCTTTATTTTGTGCCAATTAGTCCACATCCGATATATTTAGGTTAGGTGCCAAACTCTATAAATTTACCTATACTTAGAGAAGAAAATTAACAAAACTGTGTATGTATAGCCCAGCCTTTGTCTAGCAACCCACTGCGAACCCCATTAAGACTTTGGGGCCCTCCTCTATGCAGCTGCTTCTTCTCTTGAACCATCATTCCAGCTGCTTCAGTAGCTCCAGACACTCATCCGTGGCTCATGAATTCAGTGAGATGCTGTCCTTTGCTTAGACTTCACCTCCCTACTCAATCATCTAGAAATTGACCCCAAGTAGCAATCTAGGGAAAGTATGAAATTATTCTCAAGTATGTTCCTTCTTTTGAGGATCATGATCCTGCATTGCTTGAGGTCCAATACCTTGAAGCAGTTGCCGTATGTATTTTGTCCAGTTTTAGAATTGTTTAGGGTGGTTACCCTGTCATGGAACCTGTTTTTTCATGTTAAATACTTTAGAATATGCAAATTATTGAGTCAGACACATCTAGTTAAGAAAAGGCTAGCACATTTAGATGCCCACTGGAGTAATCCAGTAACATTAAAAACAAGGAAGGTGGTCTAGATAGAATCCTGTTGACGCTGAGCTATATGTATTTCCTTTGAAAACATGCAAGCTAAACAAAACATTCCAAGTCCATTTTTGGGGGCCTATTACAGCTATGAGCCACTGTTAGCAACTTCTCTGGATCCTGGCTTTGTCATCTTAGTCTCTCTAAGCTTCAGTTTCCTCATTTGTAAAATCAGAATGATGACACACCTCACAAGGTTTAAATGAAATAAATGCAAACAATACTTAGCAAATATTACTCATTTAATAAGTGAAGCTTGTCTGGTCAAGGGAGTTAAGTCTTCTGGTTGCTGGGACTGATGACTACCTTCCTCCAAGAGACTTCTGAGACCAGATCTCCCATGCTTTATTCCCGTCTAATAGACCAAGTGGAAGCGAGGCCCCATCATGCTTGCCCTTCCTCACTCTTGAACTAGCTGCTCAGTATTTCCTCACCTCCCAAGCTCTCTTGCTTTTCTCTCTAGGACTACTGCTCCATAGCCAGTGATGCCTCTCCTCATATTTTCAACCTCGTGCCTGAGTACCCCTCTACTTCCTTGCCTTTAATGAAATCTGGCTATTTCCTGAGAAGACGCAAAGCTCTCATCAGTGGCTGTGGCTGTTTACTTCCACAAACCCTACACGTATACCTTAGGATCAGAAGGTAGGGCTGGTGTCTTCCTCGCTTCCTAGTCACCTTCATCCACCATCTTGTAGAGACCGTCTCTACTGAGGTTTTTCACAGTCAGCTTTTACCCTCTACCCTACTGCTTGCTGTCATACACCAACTTTCCCAGTCTCCCCCTCTGCCATTCATCTAAAACATTGGCACCTCCATCTCAGTTCCTCCCTCTTTTCCCGTTACCTGTGGCCTAGCTGATTCATTCTATACCATTAACTCTGAGCTCCTTCATTTCCTAATCGGTCATGATGCCCTCTTCCTTTCCACTTCTGCCACTTCTCCTGTTAATTATTAGCACTTCTAATTGATCCACTTACAAAGTCATACTACATGCAGCACTGTCTGCCCCCACATTCTCCTTTTCTTACAGTTGCTTGTTTAACACTCTTATCAGAATTGTATTCAACCTCTTCAAAACATGTAATTCCATAGCTCCCCTATCTTCTCTTTTTTTCTTCTTTATGTTCCTCTTGATCTCTTGGTTATTGTCTAAGGCTCATTAATTCAAAAACACTCTTTCCTGTAGCCAAAGTTCTCTTTGACTTCTGTTGTTCATCCATCACCTTGGTCTGGAAGATTTCGATCCTGGATGAATCTCCTTCCCTGTTCCTTCCATGTCTGCACCCAGCGCTGCAGGAGGAAGTCCCGCAACGGGTCACAGTGGCCCAGCCATAAAATTATAATCTCCTCACCCATTTTCCACAATGGCTACATCAAACCTCCTACTTGCTTACCTCCCACTCTGAAGTTTTGTACAACTAGCGTGATGAAATGTGGGCCCCGCACTATGGGAGGTATAGAACAATGCTTCTGGTCTAAGGCAAGGGGCACATACCTAGCTTCTGTTAATAAACTTGGGCAAATGTGTAGAGTTCTCCAGTCCCAGGTCATACATGAGCAACGTGTTCCCAGTGCTTAGTTTTACAGAGTGAACTCAGTTCTGACTCAGCACAGCATTTGAGTCTTAGGGTTTCAATGTCCTCCACCATAAGGCACTCAAATCCCAGCCCTAAGGGCCTGTATCTCATCTGGGTCCCCTCTTTGCTTCCTGACTTCAGCTTCCACCAAACACTATGGGTTCCTTCTCTGCTTCTCATTCCTAAGACCTGTCTCTTTCTCTCTGGCTCTGTCTTTTAACATTTTATTTACAACTGAATGTAGCATTCATAGTCATGAGGAACTGGAGAGAATGATTTGTAGTGGGTGCATTTTTCCATCTTGACCTAGAAATCTAAACCTCTCTCTCTCATAGCAGATGTACTTTATTTGTAACAGATGTAATTTTATATTTGTGTGGTTATTTGATTTGATTAGTGTCTATATCCTCCATTAGACTGCAAGCTTTGTTAGGGCAGAGACCATGTCTATTTTTGCTTACTGTGTTTTCTCAGCACAGGGCACAGTGCTCACATTTTATAGGCACTCAGTAGTTAATTAAGTGAATAGTTTATATGATTATTATATATGTAACAATGTCTTTTAGCATCCTAGGCCACTGCAGTTCTTTGAACATTCTTCTTATCTCACCCATTTAAAACTTCCCCTCCCTTAAGACTCATGCTGCTTAGATCAGGCCATTCTCATCTTCTACTTGTCAGCTTCAGAATTAGTCCCTTACAATTGTAAAAATAACCTGTCATCATCTGAAAGCACCCTGGAATCATTTAGGATGCTTTGGGTTACAATGCACAGAAAACCCCAGTTTAATTAGCCTTAAAAGATAAGGGAGCTTATAATCCACATAATAAAAGTTAAAACACGGGGTAGCTTCAGGAATATCTCTCAGGGCTGATTTCGTTTTCCTGTAATTCCCTTGGACTCTGTCCTCTTCTCCGTATTGGCTTATCCTTAAGCTGGTAGCAAGATACCAAGACATAGCACCAAAGGAAGAAGAGGGGCTGTTTTTCCCCCCGCTGTGTTTCTAACGAAAACAATTCCCAGAAGCTCCCAGCAGACTTTCCTTCATAACCTCAAGGCTAGACTACAGACCTGGTCCCAAACCTATTCTTAGTAGAGAGGCTGAGATTACTCTGTGTTTAGCTTAGTCTAACCATTTAGGATGGATTGGAAGTGGAGAAAGTAAACCATTTTGACTTCCATAACTCTACATTTAAAATCGAATTTGGCCTAGCCTGTGTGGCTCAATAGTTGAACATTGACCTATGAACCAGTAGGTCACAGTTAGATTTCTGGTCAGGGCACATGCCTGGCTTGCTGGCTCAATCCCCAGTAGGGAGGGTGCAGGAGGCAGCCAATCAGTGATTCTCTCTCATTATTGATGTTTCTATCTCTCTCTCCCTCTCCCTTCCTCTCTGAAATCAATTAAAAATATATATTTTTTAGACATCCTCAGATTCCCAAGTCTCATGGCAGCACTATCTTCCCTTCCTACTCTAACATTCATTTCCACAGGACTCTTCAGCACATTCTGTTCCTTCGCCACAACTATGCTTTAACCACCACAACCAGATCATTCCTCTGTTCGTCCTAGATTGCTATAGCAATGAGCTTTCTTCATTCCTTTTCTCAAGTTGCCAAGCCATGCTGGAAGAAATGGCATAGTTCTACAAGTTTGTATTATTGTAATTTCATGGACATTAACCTGAACATGGTTCTTACTGTCAAGCAGCAGGTCCTCGCTTCTTTCTAGTCAATTCCTTGTACAGATAGTGGGCTGTATCCTGATTCACTAAGCTGTGAGACCTTAGGCAAGTGATTTAACCTCTCTGAATCTCAGTTACTTACTCTCTAAATTTAGAACCTACATCAAAAGATTGTTTTAGGATTAAATAGGTATGTATGTACGTAAAGCAATGTTTATACTGCCGGGCACATAATACTCAATTATGTAATGCTAACCTTGTCTTAATGGCACATCCTAAACTGTGCTCCTCTTCTTATGTCCTCTACCTTGAATCTTCTTTCCTCCCCCATTGCTGCCTACTCTTTAAAAAAAAAAAAAAAAAAAATATATATATATATATATTTATATATAAATATATATATATATTTATATTGATTTCAGAGAGGAAGGGAGAGGGGAGAGAGAGATAGAAACATCAATGATGAGAATCATCAATTGGATGCTTCCTGCACGCCCCCCTACTGGGAACCGAGCCTGCAACCTAGGCAGGGAATTGAACCCGGGACCCCTCAGTCCACAGGCTGAGGCTCTATCCACTGAGCCAAATCAGCGAGGGCTGCTGTCTACTCTTAACAATTATTTTGATTTTTAGAGGCCAACATTTGTGGACCCCCTGGTTCCCTTTCACCTCCAAATAGACCAGGAACTGTATTTATTTATTTATTTATTTATTTATTTATTTATTTAAAAATATATATTTTATTGAATTTTTGCAGAGAGGAAGGGAGAGGGATAGAGAGTTAGAAACACTGATCAGCTGCCTCCTGCACACTTCCTACTGGGGATGTGCCTGCAACCAAGGTACATGCCTTTGACCAGAATCGAACCTGGGACCTTTCAGTCTGCAGGCCGACGTTCTATCCACTGAGCCAAACCAGTTAGGGCTGTATTTATTTTTCACACCCTGAATGACTAGCACAAGCATGGCACATGAACATATCCAGTGATTGTTCCATTGGATTTACAGTGTTCTTATTTTTATGTTGATTCCATGAGATTGGGGAAAGATAAGGAGGTTGGAGTAACAATGCAGTGGTTCCAAATTAAGCTAAATATTTGCTCCTGATAGTTGCTGCAAAAAAAATCTTCTGGTATTCCAAATCTGCCCACGAGACTTGGGAATCTGAAGATGTCTAAACTAAAAGATTCATTTAGCTCTGATAATTATCAACATAAGCAAAAAACAGATGAATAAGCTGGCTTTATTTGTAAATAACATTTATGGTCCAAATAGTTTCCCCTTCGTGACAGAGACTTTCCTGCCTCAGCATTGCAACATCTCTCAAATATAAACAATAAAACCAAATGACTACAGACAACGATCAATGTGTTTTATGATAGCAATACGGAGGGAGAGCAAACATTCCCTTACTGACTAAACCCAACCAAGCAGGCAAAGTCATTTTAACCTTTCTTGGGGCAGGATTGGGGTATAATAAATATGGTTTTCTTTAACATATACCTAAGCTGAATTTCTATGGTCATTTCTGACATTAAATTAAATTTCTTTTTATGAAATAAGCTTGGATTTAGGAGAGAACATTAGAATGATGTTATTGAGGATATTTATTCTGATAGATGTGTTTTAAGCTAAAATATTGGTGTAGAAATTGAGATTGGGAATATTAGTAAAGGAAGCTCGTGGATTCAAACTCTGTTGAAAAGTCATTTTCTCAACAACCTTTATTTTTTTTTTCCTCTCAAGAACATCCATTTTTATTTGGGTTCCGGCAGCAATGAGTATATAGACTTTCATAAGCCACTTGTCTTCATGGGATTTTTAGGGAGGGAAGAGGCCTCTGGCAATTTCTTAAATGTGTGTATATTGGGAAAGTGAAATGAAACTGTTTATAAGCCAGAAAGCCTACGTTTTAAAAAAATCTTCAAGAGATTATCTACCTTCCACAGGAAATTTCAAGTACACATTGCAGTGGCCCATTTTTAGCCATTGATCTTTAAAGAAATACATACAAATTCCTGGCACAGATGTGCCTCACCCGGACAGCACTCCTCTTTGTAGTCTGCCCTACCCATGGTCCTGCCTTCCGTGCAATATTTCTTCTGACTGAGAAATGGTGAAAGAAGGATGCCCAAGTGTATGTGCACAAGAAATTCACTAGTATTACTATGTACCTCATCCTAGTGGTGGAGGACCCGTTAAAGGGAGTTGGGAGACAAAATTCTATAAATTAGGATATTATCCTGCAGGAAGAGCATATGCTTTAAGTCAGCCTTAATATGTTATCACATAATTCTTGAGGCTTTTAAAACATCTGGTCACCCTTTCTCTCAGATCTATAAGACTTAGCTCACTGTAGGCCACCCCTGAAGCTCTTTGGGCATTCTTCAGGACTCTGATTTTGTAGATAAATGATAAAAATAATTTATCTAAAGTACCTCAAGTACTGTATATTGGTCACAATCAGTAGCAAAACTACTAAAAGGTTTTAGTAGTTTGACCAAAATAATGCTAACATTTCTCAATGCTATTATGCTATTGTTAGTGTCTATTTGTTTTTATGTTTCATGAAAATGTATATAAATCCATGAGTGTTATTTATTCATTTAAAAAAAACCTTTTTATTAATTTGAATTGTCTTCTTAGACCCAATCATGCTTTTTTTTTGGGGGGGGGGTGGGCCTTAATTCAAATTTGTCTCACTTTAATATTGTGGTCATTGCTTTATTGTGACCAAGCTAGTATTAGCGTGATATATTTGACCATATCTTCATTGTAGCCATTTTTGTATTATTTTTACTTTGAATTTATTTCATATAGCTGGAATATAACTGGACTTTGTTTTCTGACATATCTGAGAGACTATTTCCTAGGGAAAGTGATTCAATTTACATTTATTATAGTTGATTTATTTTTCTTATTTCTGGCATATCCAATACTTTTCTATTTGTCTTTTCTCATTTTCTATTTTCTTGTCTTTTACTCTATAGACTATGTTTTCTTTTTATTTATTTCTGCAGTGCTTTGGGATTTTATTAGTGATTGCTTTGACATTTTTCAAAAGCACCCTTTACCTCTATTTCTCTGGCTATCAGAGAGTTGAAAATAAAGAAGTGTTCCCCCACTCCATGAACACATTATTTTATTTTACTTTTTCTCCCTCATGTTAGCTGCTTATAAAAATAATGGAGGCATTAATCTGAATTTTTCTAAACTGTACACAATATCGATTATATATTTGTAAGTGTGAATTTCCTGCCTTCACTCCTAGGCGGTTAGCTATAATCATTTGTATGTAATCAATGGTTGTCTTCTGGCATTCTGGTTGTCAGTGGGCATATATGAAGTTATCAGATAAGAAAAAGAATGACTTTAAAAAAATCTAAAAACATGGTACTTAAATTCTATATATGAGGAGAAAGGGGGAGAACAATAGAGTAGAATAGAAAAATAAATATGTTTCTGTAGAATGCACCAGAAAAAGGGTGATAATTAAAGAGAAAATGATTCTGTGGAAGACAGAATCTAAGATTTCTCACAGCAAAACTGGTCATCCGACATACAAGACTCAGAACAAGTAGGAACAATTAAATTGCAAGATAGCAAAATGTTCCTGAGCAAAATTAATTTTAAAAAATCTACAATCAAACATATCTAGGAAAGATTTTTTTTTAAAATGATAAAGATGAAGACAAAAATCCTGCATGTGTCTAGGCAGATGAAAGAAATCATCTAAACTGGAAGGCATTTATCTTTTTCTCGGTGCCCTCACAGTCTTCTTAGCAAGAAGTGGACAAGCTAAATGGAGAACTGCTAAGTCAGATGTCATTATAATCCAGAAGTGTGCCGAAACCGGTTTGGCTCAGTGGATAGAGCGTCGGTCTGCGGACTGGAAGGTCCCGGGTTCGATTCCGGTCAAGGGCATGTACATTGGTTGCGGGCACATCCCCCGGTAGGGGGTGTGCAGGAGGCAGCTGGTCGATGTCTCTCTCTCATCAATGTTTCTAGCTCTCTATCCCTCTCCCTTCCTCTCTGTGAAGAATCAATACAATATATTAAAAAAAAAAAATCCAGAAGTGTTTTACCAAATTTTAAAAAATTTGGGCAAGGTTTAATTATTTTGAAACTATTAACTGTCCAAGATACAGCCATTACACACGCATTCTCTCTCTCTCTCTGATAAAAGAGAAACATGCAAATTGACTGTACCTCCACAACACCCACCAGCCACGCCCACCAGCCAATCAGGAGCAAGTATGCAAATTAACCCAACAAATATGGCGGCAGCCACAGAGCTGGAGAAAGCAGGAGGCTTGGGTTGCCCTCAGCGATGGAGGAAGCCATGCTTTCCGCCTGCCCTGGCCTGTCCTGGCCTCCACTTAAGACTACAAAGTTTCAATTATAGAAGATAAATAAATTCCAACAAAAATGGTGGCAGCCATGGAGCTGGAGCCAGCCAGAGGCTTGGGTTGCCCCTGGCGATGGAGGAAGCCAAGCTTTCTGCCCGCCCTGGCCTGCCCTGGCCTCCGCTCAAGGCTACAAAGTCTCAATTATAGAAGATAAATAAATTCCAGATACCAGGGCCTCTGCTTGGGTTGCCAGTGGGTGTGGCCAGCCTGCAAACCACCACAGGCCCCTCGCCCAGGTCGCCTCATGCCCCAAGGGAACCTCCACCCTGATCAGGGACACCCTTCAGGGCAAACCAGCCAGCCCCTACCCGTGCATCAGGCCTCTATCCTATCTAATAAAAGAGTAATATGCAAATTGACCATCACTCCAAGACACAAGATGGCTGCCCCCATGTGGTCAAAGATGGCTGCCCCCATGTGGACACAAGATGGCCACCACAAGATGGCCAGCGGGGGAGGGCAGTTAGGGACAATCAGGCTGGCAGGGGAGCAGTTAGGCATCAATCAGGCTGGCAGGAGAGTGGTTAGGGGGTGATCAGGCTGGCAGGCAGAAGCAGTTAGGGGCAATCAGGAAAGCAGGCAGGCAAGCAGTTGGGAGCCAGCAGTCCTGGATTGTGAGAGGGATGTCCGACTGCCCATTTAGGGGTCCCAGATTGGAGAGGGTGCAGGCTGGGCTGAGGGACTCTCTCCCCGATGCATGAATTTTGTGCACCGGGCCTCTAGTATATACTGTATTTTCCAACGTATAAGACGACTGGGTGTATAAGATTTTCCTGAGTTAAAAAGTTGTCTTATATGCCGGAAAATACAGTACACACACACACACACACACACACACACACACACACACACACCATATTTTCCGGCATATAAGACGGCTTTTTAACCCAGGAAAATCTTATACGCCCAGTCGTCTTATACGCCGGAAAATACGGTATATAATTAAATAAAAAAAAAAAAAAAAGAAAACATAGTCCATAAAGCAAAAGACAGGAAAACAGAAAATGAGAAAAGACAAATAGAAAAGTATTGGAAATGCCAGAAATAAGAAAAAAATATATATAGAGAGAAAGAGGAACATCAATGACGAGAGAGAATCATTGATCGGTTGCCTCCTGCTTGTCCCACACTGGAGATCGAGCCTAAAACCCCAGGCATGTGCCCTGACTGGGAATCAAAGCATGACCTCCTGGTTCATAGGTCAATGCTCAACCACTGAGCCATGGCACTGGTCCAGCCATTTCTCCATTTAATTGGACATTACTGACCAACAGATGATGTCAGTGCCCTTTTACAGTCTTAAGTTCTGCTGTGGCTCCTACTTGTTGCATTACAGAGATCCCAGGTTCAAGTTAAAAGCGTAGAACACCTAACTCCAATTAAATGAGACTCAAACTCTATTTGCAACATGGAACAATCATCTATAAACAAGAATAGAAAAAAATCTATCTTTTATATAATTTACCTAATTCTTGAATGCCCTTGGATATACCAGCCTGAATTGGTGTTATGCATCTATGCATCTTGTTCAAAATGTTGCCTTAAGAATTTTGTATTTAAGGCAGTTTGGTATACAAGTCATAGGTTAATGGTTTTAAAGTCTTAGCCTTCACAGGGCCTGGGGTTCTAAGCATCTCATAGAATAGTCATGTTCTTTCAAGATCTGAAATGTTATTCCTTGGATGGGAACTGACCTGGGGAGCATGGTTTGCAGTGACTCAGCTGTGCAGTTACTACTTATCATCAGGGACTTGGAGAGGACAGCCTCCTTCTAGCAAAAAAAGCAAACAAAACATCTCAACCTCTAGGCTCTCATTTCTGTGTGCATTTTAGCAAACAATAAAGGGCAGCAGGGGAGCATATTGTTGGTTGGGAGGAGATCTACACCTTATCATTCTTTCTTGCAAAGCCTTAATACTTGAGAGTACTTTGAAGTTTCAACCAGTATGGTATAATCTGGAGGTGGTAGGAATCCCTTGCAAACCCTGCGGGGATGCTGTCCTAGGAATGGAATTCTGGTTTAAAGGCACTGAGTTATGGATGGAATGTACTCTGTCCTGGGACCAGAGCCCCAGGGCCCAAAATCCTGCCCCTAAAAAGCTGCATGTACCTATTCACGTCTTTCTTCACCTGTCTCCTCATCTCTGCAACACATGGCAGAGCTGGATTGCTGTAAGGATTCATGTACAGGGTACAGCATATACAGTGCTTGGCCTCAATGAATGCAATTAGAACTCCCTCCTCACTTCAACCTCATGATAAACACTCAGGATGAGGATGCTCTTAGCCAATTCTGGGAGCAATTGGGAAATTGCTTCCTATGGGTCAGGCTTTGTTTATTTTATGGAAATGCAAGTGGTTGCTCTTTGTGTGGGTTCTGATTTCATAATTAATTGTTGGGCATTCTGAAGAAGAAAGACATATGTCTATAACTAATGTGGGTAAGGCACCTTGAAGGGGAATTTTGTTCTAATTGCTTCAGATTTTTTTTTCTATTAAAGAAGTAAAATATTACTTATACAGTTGAAGGTCATCTCTTCTTTTCCATTCTTTCCGGACTAGCTAGTATCTTGAAGTTCTCCTGAATGTCTTAAATCTTTTATCACAAATGTATATATCCACAAACATAGTATTCTATGTTTAATATAGAATATGAATAATATAGCCATTTCCTCATGTTCCATATTTAAAAGAATCAGACATCAATTCAAGATGAACCAATAAGCAGATGTATCACTGAACAAAAATGTGGGAGGAAAATATACCAGATATATTTAAAACAGATGCTCTAGTATCTGAACTGATTCAAATAAAAGAAAATTTTAAATCGCAGAAAAAAACACACAGGATTAATGGTCATCCTTAAAAAAACATTTGTGTTACTTTATATTTCAGGAGGGAGACATGTTAAAATATTTACTTTGGTTAAAACTAATCAAGAATGGAAAAAATTGATACTAAAGGAGGAAATGGAATAAAAAGAAACCCAATGAGGCTTTTATACACTTTGCATCCTGAGGACTATCCTATTTCCTGGCATCTTATTTAAAGACTCTGTAATAGGAGAGATTGCTGATGAAACAGATCAGCACTGGACATTTCTCCTTTGTCTAATTAAACTTCCTGAATCATGGAATTTAAATTGTACATGGAGATGCTCTGTCAAAACAGACTCTCCTGCTTCTCAAGTAATTGAAAGCAACTGGAGGTTTGCCTGTGGCCCCAACATCTGGGAAACTTCCATCTCCCCCTCCCCCCAAGTGTATATACACATAAAAGCAAATATCTCTAGTCTCCGAGGTAGATTTCAAATTTTCCCTTATTCAACATTTTGTTGAATTTTAACTGGTTGCCAAAACTGTGTCACAGACGTAGCAAAATAAAATCAAGGTGAAGGGAGACGGAGCTGAAGCTTGACTACAATTATTGTTTGTTTCCCTGGGCCATGTGTTTACTCTGGCCTCCCGACTGTGCTAAATGGATTCTTTTGTGGAATGCAGCCTCTGGATTATAGCCCCTGGGAGCCAGGACAGGTAAGGCTGGAACTCAGGTGAGTTCTGTCCTAGGAGATGAGACATCCCTGGGCTGTTAGCATTCTGAAGCTGAGGCAGTGTCTCCAAGGTGGGTTTCAGTCTTCTTTTTACCTGGTTTTGAAGTGAGGTGGAAGCTATTACTACAAGATACAAGAGGTCTTAAAATTTACACATCTGTAAATATCTTGATTCTTCATTAAAACATCCATAAAATTTGTACTAGAGAGACTTCTCTGTACTTAAGCCATAATGTACTGATTTTCAAATATCTCATTGTGCTTGAAATAATTTAGAGCAATCCTATATAACCATTTTGGAATACTTAGGCAAAAAGAAATGCAAATCAATAGTTAAATTCTTGATCATTATTTAAATTGGGATATGTCCACCAGATATGTTTGCAATTGCTGTTGATAAAATAAGATTTTAGGAATTGTTTCCAAAAAGATTAATTTTAAAAAAATGATTAGTTAAAAAATTAGTTACAGATTAGTTAAAAAATTCTCCCGGGTTCTAGCCAGTGTGGCTCAGTTGGTTGAACTGTCGGCCCAGGCAACAGGAGGTTGCAGGTTTGATTCCCGGCCAGGACACATGCCTGGGTTGTGGGGTTTAGTCCCTGGTGGGGGTGCATTTAGGAGGCGGCAATGTTTCTCTCATATAGCGAGCGATGTTTCTCTCTCTCTTTCTCCTTTCCCCTCTTTCTAGAATCAGTAAAACATATCCTCTCGTGAGGATTAAAAAAAAGTTCTCCTTGCACAATTGGTAGGCTTTTTAATAATATAACCAGAACTCAAGCTTTGAAATCAAACATAAAAACTAAAAATATATCAGAAAAAGAATTACTGATTTTCAAGTTCTATACCAGGAAAGAGAAACAGAAAGGAAAAACATCGTGAGAGGAAGAATTTTAAACACAGTTTTAAAAACTCAAATTTTACAAATAATTTTTATTTTTATCCTGAATATTAGTCCCTTGAGGAATGTTTGCATATTAGAAATGGGAGTTACCTACAGAGATGGAATGAATATCCAAGTCTCTGCAAAAATCATCTCCTTCATTGGTCTGTCATAGTCATAACCATCCTCCCAGCTCTATTAAACTTCCTGCCTGAAATGGTCATCGTTTAAAGCCTCTTTGGTGAGTTAGACAACTGATGAGAAAACAAAAAGGAGGCCTTTGTTCTGTGTGAATATAAGAAGAGTATCTGATTAGCTAGAGACCAATACACAGCCAGCAAGCAGCAAGCTTCCACTGGGGAGACCTTGTGAATGAGGACGCAAATGTGATTTTGCTCTCATTACAACCAGATGACCCTGGCTGTGACAAGGTCATGCACAGTCCTGGCAGTCTACTCCTGCTGCTGCTCCAGTTCCTGTCGGGCAACCCTTGGTCCAGAGCAGAATCTGATACAGATATTTCTTTCCTGTGCCAGGCCTCTTACATCCAAGGGTGCTATTAGCTTTCTGCACTTGCTAGTCTTGAGGTGCCTCCAAACGCCGGGGTTCCTTTCATCATGGCCTATGTAACCAGTTCTTCTATTAAACAGTCTTTAAAAGTTCTACCTGGGAGTATGGTCAGTTTCCTGCCCTTGGCTGGGACTCACGTCCTCATGAAATGACAGAACCCTCGGACAAAGAAAAAATCCAAAAGCTTGGAGGTAGAGGTGGGCAGTTGGGGGAAGATGTTAGCAGAGAATGGTTTTGGATTTTTCAACAGCAGTAGCAGAAGTAAGAAATCAATGGAACGATTTCTTAGAAATTCTGAATGAAAATTATATTCAGCTAGAATCCTAATTCCCAGTCAGAATATCAATTAAATATGAAAGCGACTGAAGATAGTTTCAGACATTCAGGGCCTATAGGGATTTGCCATCCAGGTAGCCTTTCCCAGGAAGCACCTGGAGGAGATGCTCCGCGGCAATGAGAGTGTAAACAGATACAAAGGAAGACCTGGGGCCTGGGAAACAAGATCCCATGGAGACAGAAATGATAGGGAATCCGCAAGGCCAGGGCCAAGGGGGATGCCAGCACAGATGGCAGCAGTGTAGTAGGCGTAGGGAGCAACCGGACCAGGGGAAGCAGCTCAGCTAGCTCCAGGAGACAGGGATCCAAAAAAAGAAATTCATAGAATATTGAAAGGACATTTAGACAATGGAGAAGAATTTAAAAATGCATTAGTGACAAATACATAGGAAACAAAGCAGAAATGGCACGCTTCCTGACCCAGCTGTGGATAATGTGAACACTGACTATTGGTGTAACTAAAATGAATATACAAATCTGTCAAGAGTAGAAGAGGACTGGATGTGTGTGATTGTGTATGTGTGTATATGTGTGTATGTGTGTGTGTGTGTGTGTGTGTGTGTGTGTGTGTGTGTGTGATTGGTAGTGGTGGAGGTAATGGTGGAGGGACATAGGGAGAGAAGAGCTGCCTAGGCTGGGGAGCCAGCCAGCTAATAAATAATGTCTAAAACTGACAAATCAAGAACTATTACTATAAACATGGTATAGAGATATGTGGAATAAATACTTCAAGAATCAGTTGAAAGATATGAAAGTGGTTGTCTTTGGGCAGATGGAAATGGGAGGGAGCTATGGTGCAAAGGATTGGTGTTTTTGTGGTTTCTTTTTCTTTTTCCAACAAACTTCATAAAATTTAAGTTATGTGCAAGTTTAATTTTTAATTATCCATGAAAAAAACCCCTACCCTGGCTAGTGTGGTTCAGTAGTTAGAGCATTGGCCCGACCGCCGAAGGGTCGCAGGTTTGATTCCTAATCAAGGGTACATTCCTGGGTTGCAGTTTCAATCCCCAGCCCTGTCAGGCACATGTGGGAGGCAACCAATCAATGTGGCTCTCTCACATTGATGCTCCTCTCTCTCTCTCTCTCTCTCCCCCCCACCTACTCCCTTCCTCCCTTCCATTCTGTCTAAAAAAATCAATGGGAAAAATATCCTACAATGAGGATTAACAAAAACCCCTAAAACCTAAAGATGGTAAAAAAGATGTGAGGATGATAGGATTTAGATGATTTAATTTTTAATCTAATTTGCCTTATTAATAAATCATCTTTCATAGGACAAAAACCAAATCCATTAACAAGTGGCTCTGAAACAAGAGAGCTGTGTAGGAAACATTGGTCCCCTGCTACCCTGGGCTGGCTCAGTGCATCTTGTCAGACGGCATGCTCAGCACCCACATAACTTTGATCTCTGAACTGTGAGCGAACATCCCATTTCCTTCCTGAAGATGGCCAGATCTAATGTGTCCTAATCGCTGTGTTCTCATCCCTCCTCACCCATGACCCACCCCCGCCCAATACTCTTGACAGTTGTAGTGGGTTGAATTGTGTTTTCCAAAAAGGTTTGTTCAAGTCTTAACCCTAGTTGCTTGTGAATGTGACTTCATTTGGAAATAGGGACTTTGCAGATATTACTAGTATACAGTTGAGGATCTCTAGATGAGGTCATCTTGAGTTTAGAGTGGGTCCTAAGTTCAATGTTCCTATCAGGGAAAAGAGAGGGAAATTTGAGACATAGACACAGAAGAGACACAAGGAAGAAGATGATGAAGGCAGAGATTGGAGTTACATGCAGCCACCAGCCAAGGAACAGCAGGAGCCACCAGAAATCAGAAGAGGCAGGAAGGATTCTCCCCTAGAACTTGTAGAGGGAGCATGGCTCTGCCAACACTTTGATTTGAGACTTCTGGGCTTCAAATCGGTAAGTTCTGTTGTTTTAAGCCTCAAAATTGGTGGTAATTTGTTACGGCAGCCCTAGGAAACTATATAACATACTGATGCTCACAGAGGACGAGGAGCCAGCATGTGTTTTTCGGGTACTCTTCTCATTACACAGACTTTCACTGAGCCCCTGCTAATGGGCAGGCCCTGGGCTGGCCTTCATGCTGGAGGTGAGAATGTGGAGGTTGGGGATGCTTGACAAAGGCACTGTGGGCTGTGAGAAAGCCTTAGGCTTCTTCTCATGAACCAGAATAGGCACTGAAATACTGTAAAGACGAATTCTGTGCTTTAGAAACAGAACTTGGGAGTTGAGGTATTAGGGAAAATGGATTATAATGGGTTCTTGAGAAATGTCAGTTAGGACCAAGATTAGGAGCATTGGCCACTTCATTGAGGAGACTGTGGTGTTTGAAATGGAAAACTCAACCATCTATTGTTTTCCTAATATAAATGACAGGAAGTGAGAAAATCTTGGTTGGTGGAATTATGCAAGAGAGCATGACAAAACATTGTAGGGTGATGAATTTTACAAGGTTAATAATAGTACACCTAATATTTTTTGAGTATTTCACTAGGTACTGTGCCCAGTGTCTTTTACATATTTCACCTAATTGTCCAACAGCTTTATGAGGAAAGTACTATAGTACTTTTATTACTTCTATTTGAATCATGAAGATCTGTGGCTTAGAGTTGGGTAAGGTCACACAATTAGTAAGCGTCAGAGCTCAGACTCTAACTCAAATGAATGTGCTCCTTAACTATTACACAATATTTCATTCCCTCCAAAAAGGTTTGGTTAGGTGCATAATAGAATGGCCCGGAAATTATAAGGGTTTGAATGAAGGCAATGGCTGTTAGTTAGTAGGTGGGGAAAACAGAGGTGAGTGCTATTTCAAAAGACTGGGTGAGGAACTGAATGGGGAAAGGAGAGGGAAAATGTCACTTGGGATAGAAGCAGAGACATTATCCACAATTTCTTTCTTTCTGATTTTGAGATGTTATTTAGAATTCTGTGTTTCAAATATTAAGAGTTTTACATAATCAATTCAATACAATCTGTGTAAAGCGGTCCACTTACATATTGAGGTACAACAGACAAGGACCAAGTCCCACCTGAGCCACAGAATGGATGTAATTCCATGAAACCTTGTTCATCAGTGAATTATGTAGCAAAGAGGATATAAAACTCAAGTAACCACACACTTGCTTCCCTGCTGGAGGGTTAGACTTCTATAGCACTTGTAAATAGATGGACACATTTTACAACACAATACAGTTGTGCATCATCAATACTCTGAATCGCAAAACAAGCCTTATTTTTTCCCTATTTAAGTTCATCTTGGGGAACCCGTGGCACATATTTTATGCCACATTTTGCCTGTATTGGTTTTCTAGGTCATAATAAAGTACAACAGAATAAGTGGCTTAACCAGCAGAAATTTATTTTCTCACAGTTCTGGAGGCTGGAAGTCCAAGATCAAGGTGCCAGCAGGTTTGGTTTCTTCTGAGGCCTCTCTCCTTGGCTTACAGATGACCATTTTCCTGCTGTATCCTTTCAAGGGCCTTTCCTATGTGGGAATCTGTGCCCAAATCTGCTGTTCTTTTTTTTTTTTAAATCTATTTTATTGATTTTTTACAGAGAGGAAGAGAGAGGGATAGAGAGTTAGAAACATCGATGATAGAGAAACATCGATCAGCTGCCTCTTGCACAACCCCTACTGGGGATGTGCCCACAACCAAGGTACATGCCCTTGACCGGAATCGAACCTGGGACCTTTCAGTCCGCAGGCCGACGCTCTATCCACTGAGCCAAACCGGTTTCGGCAAATCTGCTGTTCTTAAAGGGATGCCCTTAGTATTGGAATATACTATCTGTTCAAACCACCCTAAAGACCTCATTTTAACTTAATGACTCCTTAAAGACTTTATTTCCAAATATGATCACATTCCGAGGTACTGGGGGTTAGTGTTACTACTGGGGAGTGGTCCTCATCCCCACCTGTTGCTCATGGGAGTGGAATTCTTATGATATCCCAAGAAAAGGAATTTTCTGAAACTCGCACGGGAGAATGAGTGATTTTTATTTCTATGCAATTTCATCCCCGAGTTTCCAAGGTTCCCTCTCTCTCAGTCCTGTCATAAAAAAAGTGTGGCTTTAGCTTCAGCAGGGCTAAAATCAGAGGTAGTGTCCAAAGTTTTCTATTCTATATTGGAGCAGTGTCCAATCCAGCATCAGGCTAGCTTAGCTTGTGTTTCCTGCTGTAGTCCATCAGTCCATTACATATGGGATCCACAGGGCCACATGACTATGGAGGAAACATGGGAGAATGCAAGGAAGCAGGAACGAGAGAACCCTAAGAGCCAAGGGTAACAAGAGAGCAAATTCCTTTATTTAGGGGATTATGTATTCCCAAATTTTGAGGTGCTTGCCATGGCCACGCCCATTCAGGCCAATGATCTCTGTTTCCAGGTGTGACTGACAGACACCTTCTCTAGTCACCCCAACTTCACTGCCCATGTATCTCTTTCCCTTTGGACACCTTCCCCCAGTGTTTCGCAGGGAATGAGCCCACGGTTTCCTGGGGAGTGCAACGTTGCAGCTTTCTGGTGAAGCTGCCTGAATGTCATGCCTATGATATCTGGCCTTCCCTGGACTCTTTTCTATTATTAATAACTAGCTAATTACAATGGTATCATTAGGACTGCAACATATAAATTTCGGGTTGGGGGGGGGTGTCAATTCAGACCATAACATGGCCCAAGGTCACAAAGGTCAGAACCATATTCACATTGTGGTAAGCCACTTCTTGAGATGACGGGAGCCAATTGCTCCAGCCATCTGTATACTCAGAACTGTGCCCAAAGTGACTTCACTGCTGGACACGCAGGGAAGTTTCCTCCCTCTTCCTTATATGTGGCCTGTTTCCCAGGGCTGCATGGAGATTTCAGTCATTCTTTGGCTTTATTGCTGGCCCTGGGACATCTCCATCTCATGCTTGAAAGGGAGGAGAACGTGAGTGGGTGGAAGTTGAAACTATTTGTTTAGATACAAGTACATGGAGAGCCTGAATGAAATGCTGTGATCTCAGAGGGCGTCTTGGAACTGGCAGGAGACTTTGAAGGTCAGTCCCACGGGGCTTCTTGAGCTCTGCCCCTTTTCCCTACTGCAGCTCTGCCTAGGAAAGGTCACCACACGTTCATCAATTTGACCATCACGGAAAAAAGTTTCCTTCAGTCTTGTTTTCCCTTATATATGATTCAAGATCCACTTATGAGGGGGGAAATACTGTTGAGGTACATCTATACTTCCTAATAAAACAGAGCAAGGGCAAAAATTATTTGCTATATTGTGTTTTGATGAGAACACATATTTCGAACAAATTCGCTTTCTAATAAAAACACTATACTAGTAAAACCTTCTATTGTTTAAAACATTTCCCCAGTGGAAGTATTCTTCTGCTCCCCTCCTCAGGGAGTGGTCTTCATTTTTTGCCTCACATAGGGCCTCACACGAAAGTGTCTCAAATCTGTATCTACTGCCTAGAATTTTCTTCTGAGCTTTGGGAATTTAGTGCCAGTTCTCTTTAGATCTTGCCACTTGACTGCTGCTTAGGACCTTTACACTCAGTGGACAAAACTGAATTTCTTCCTGTCCCTCAGAAATCTGCTCATCCTCCATCCTCTACATGCCCCGTCTTGGTTCATGAAACTTCATCACCCAGTTCCTCAAACAAAAATCTTAGAGTTGCACTTGCTTTCTTCTCACCCTGTCTCTCTCATTTAGACCCCAAATCCTATGAACTCAGTCTTAAATACATTTTTGGACTGTGCTGTTGTCTTCAGTCTCTTAAACTTAGATCCCAACCATCTTTCACCAAGCATGTGCTTCCCCAGGTGTTTCACTGTCTTCCATCTCACCCCTTCTCTTTTCACTGATAACCCTAAATCTACATGTAAATTTTCGTTTCCTTAGTCCAACATTCCAGACTCCCATCCTGAGACTGGCCACTTATCCATCATCCTAATCCTGAAAAAATCCCTTGCTACATATTTACAAACAACTTATGTTGCTTTCATCTTGCCTGACGTTCATTGACTCGAGGTCACGAGCTCATCTGCAGTGTGTCCTTCTGGCAAGCTTCCTGTTTCTCTTGCAAGCATCTTACCCGTGGGATGCCTGGCTTGGTTCCCACAGTCTGGACCTGGTGCTCTTTCTGTGGCTCATGGCGCATTGTGCACGTCTTTCATTTCACTGACCAAGTGAACTGGACTGGCTTTCTTGTCTGTCTTACACATTAGATTTCCAGTTCCTTATAACCAGGGACAGTTTTAGTCACCTTTGTGCCTACAGCATCTAGTTAATGCATGCCACATAGTAGTGCCTTTAAGTATATTGAACAAATAAATGGGAAAGTGCTTTAAAAAGTTTTAAATTTGATGGAAGTATAAGGAATATTTTTACCAACGTTACTTCTTAAACATCTATAATGAGCTATTATTTTACTGTAAGAGCAATGGAATCAGAGTTAGGAGCTTCAAGTGCCAGTCTATGTCTATCTGAGGTAGTTAATTTCCTTGATTATAAAATGGGGGTAATGATTCTATCTAAGCCGGTTGTGAGAATCAACTGAAATAATGTGGGCAAAATTTATTTCTAAACTACAAATACTGTTCTGTGAAGTCATGAGCTAACATAATCTATACTCAAGTCTTTCTAAAACTGAATACATGTATAATATATACATATTTAACATATACATATAATACACACACACACACACACACACACACAAACATATGATTTTTTGTACTTTGTCTTGCTTGCCTCTTTAAAATAGATCTCCACCATCTGTGTAATGTTCCCTTGAGTGATGATAGTGATTTCCTTGTTTTTGAAAGAGAGCAGTATTTTTTGGTAAGATTAGTTTCAGTGACCTGCTCATTGTATATTAACGCAATTAAATTTAGAATTGCCTGTCAAAATTCAACCTGGTCTCAAAGAACAAGGGAAAGAAACTGGATCCTATATGGGAAGAGAGAATTGTTCCAAGCCAGAAAAATCAGTGCTTGAATGACCTGAGCACATATTTTTATTTTACCTGAAAGAAGCAATAGGTTTTCTCAAAACCTTTTGGTATTCTGAGAGAAGGTAGGAGTTAGCACTGATTTTCCATCCAGGAATAAAGAAGAACTTGTCTGACCACCCCCACAGACATTTTCTGTTTTTACACAAAGTGTATAGAAAGCGCTCATTAACAAGGGGGACGATCCTTCCAGTTCTGGCATGTCTTATAGGAATCCAGAACGCACCCCCTTCATTCTCTAAACTATCCGTTTGGATGATAAATTGCTTGTTCATCCCAACCCCAGTACGTACTGAATAACTGACAGGAGGAAATCAAGATAAATGTTTCAAATGTAGCGTTCATTCTGCATAACAATACCCAGAAGTGTTTTACCTGGAAACATATTTCAGCCGTAGAAATATTCAGGCTTCCTAATATAGAAGTAAAAAGATTCCTCTTCTCTCCCTCGTTCTCTTCTCCTCTCCCTTAACTGTCCCCATTTTCTTTAAAAAATTAACATAGTGATCACGCCTGACAGATCAATGGAGCCATCAAAGTTAAGGAGAGGCTGATAGAAACAAGAGACCCTACAGACCAGATTTCAGTGTTATTTTCTTAGTATGTGTGATTTTTAACTTCAACCTGGTGATAAGATTTATTAACATTTATCTGTAGAATTCACATGTGCTCTCTTTGATCAGTAATTCGAGTTGCTTTACTCTGAGTTTCAAAACTGGGATTAATATTATAGTTACGGGCTTATTCTATTTGTCCTTTGACCTCTTCATTTCAGAACACCTAGAGATCATGGGAAAACAGGCTTTTTAACGTGTAATAAAATAAACACCTGCTGACCCCTGGGGAGTTTTGCTAGGAATAAATGCACACGGATAGAAGTTCTTTGAGCAGAAACTCCAGGATACCTCTGGCAGGAGCTCTGGCAGGCAGAGCAGGGCTGTTGCAATTCTCTCCTCCGTCAGAATGTGTGACACAAGCATCTAATTGGCAATAGCAGAAGCCGCCAGGACAGGTGGCCTGCTGAGGACTGCAAAAAGCCCTCTAAAGCTACAGGGCTATTGAGCCCAGGTATTGACTTAACACCCTTGAGGTGGGACAAAGGGAAGTTTATCGGGTAGGATCCTGCTAAGGGAACAAATGCCTAAGGGAGTGGAGGAAGTTAATTAAGGAGGAAAATCGGAATCCTGCTGGGATTTCATTTCCTTAAGTGCTCTGGCTGGTTTACCTGGCTCTGCTGCTATCATCTGTGGTCCTACTCTGGGGGGCAAATCCCCACCAAATGTCAGCCCCTGGCATTTGAGCTCAAGGGGGACTGCTAGTGTAGGGGGGGCCTCCAACCTGAAGCCTGGGACTGCGGATCAACAGATAGAATGCCACAACCAAGACTGTAGGAGGGGACCCTATGCGCTCACTTATATGTGGAATTTTAAAGTCCAACTCACAGAAGCGGAGCCTAGAATGGTAGTTGCCAGGAGCAGGAGGATGGGGGAAGTGAGGAAACGTTGGACAAAAGAGAAAAACTTCCAGTTATAAGATGAATAAGTTTGGGGATGTCATGCACAGCCAGTACGTATACTTAATCACACACGACTGTATAGTTGAAATTTGCTCAGCGAGCAGATGTTAAGTGTTCTCACCACACCCACAACATGGTTAACGACATGAGGTGATGGACATGCTGCTTATCTTAATTGCGGTGAACATTTTACAGTGCAAACGTTAATGGAATCATCACATTGTGGTTTGTGCCTTCGGAGAGGAAGACTGGGACAAAGTCTTTGAACCTGGGTCTGCAGGCAGGCGTGCGGTGCTAAGGACGGAGCAAGGCAGGGCTCAGGGGTGAGTTCAAGCTGCTAGGATTGGCTCAGGCTCTTAATGGAGGCCTCCAGTGGGTAAGCGACCATCTTCTAGCTCTGCCTGGCGTCCCAAATCTTCATGAAGAACATCACTTTGTAAACAGTTAAATCAGGCTCACATGCCTGGAGTGGTCTCCTGAATTCCTGAATGAGTAGCTAATACCTTTTCCAACTTCTTGGTTGGGACCTGTCTTTTAGGAGAAAGAGCTTAGCATTCTGTAATTTGAGATAGTGTCATGTGGTTGAAGGCCTCATTTTAGCATAGCTGAGTGTCGCCTTACAAATGATTGGTCTGTGCTTATTTTGACAGTGCAGCAAAGGGAACATTTGCTGGGACAATAGTTCCTGAGGGAGGGGCCATAGAGAGCGGTGACATCCTGGGCTAGGAATAGAGACAGACCCAGATCGTAGGTGCTTTGCCGTTGTCAGCCCATTTCCCCACCAGTAAAGTAGAGCTAGCAACCATTAGGGATTAAAGGAGGCTGAAACCTGTGTCTTCACAGAGTAAGCCCAGATTGAATGAAACCAAACGGTGTATGAATGGATTTGTCGGGGGAAAAGAATCACCGCTGCTCCTCACCAGCGCCGGACACTGGGGTGTGGAGTTCCCTGGCCTACTCGCTCCAGCCTTCTCAAGGGAGTTAGCGTTTGGTCAATCATTGACAGATCGTGGCTTTGCCTGACAGTGTTCCGTCTGCAAGCTCATGTAGAACAGACATAAATCTCATTAAGCTCCTAGAACTGGTTATGACCCCCGAGGTGGGAAGGGTTACACAGATTCCATCATCATAGCAGAAGTAATATCTAACATTTTCCGGATATTACTGTGCTAGGGACTGCCCTAATGTTTTAAAATGCATTTTCTCATGTAATCCAATCATGGCCAGATGAACTGTCAGTATTCAATGTAAGTATGTCACCCTTCATTAAGAAAATCAGGTAGGCAGAAGTTTCTTTTAAACTGCAAGCCTTTTACTCCTGCTGTAGGGATTCCCTTCCCCCCATCTTTACTGGGGTATACTGCTTCTCAAACGGAGCATGCATAGGAGTCACCTGAGGGTTTTATGACAGCGGAGCTTACGATTTTGTGGATCTGGATGTTGCCTGAGATTTGCATTTCTAACAAGCTCGCAGGTTCTCAGATCACACTTTGACTAACGAAGCAGTAGAGACCTTGTTCTCAAACTTTGCTGCTTTTAGAATCATCAGGGGAACGAACTGTACACTCTATTGATGCCTAATATGAACTCTAGACCAATTAAATCAGAATTTCTGGGACTGGGACCCAGGCATGAGTAGTTTTTTATTTATTTGTTTGTTTGTTTTTTAAGCTTCCTAGGTGATTCTAATGTACAGCAAGGGCTGGGAACCAATGCAGGAGAGAATTAGTAAATTCATTTAAAGCCCCCAAAGATAGACGGTTTTAACCACATTGGAAATCCAAAGAGCAGAAGAGGTTGACCCCTTAATTGATGACATCAAAATCTCACATCACTGAATTTTTAAATCTTAATTTGTTTCCCTGGGTTGTTGAGAAAATTATCCTCCCTTCAGAGCTCCCATCACCACTGTATACACCTTCCTTGTTACACCCTCATGGTCAGTACTCTTGTGCTTCTGAAATTTCCTAGTCCTGAGCATGACTGGGTGAGTTTCACTCCCAGTTAATCTGGCATGTCATCTTCCTTTCTCAGGCCTGGGCTGTGCTGACTTTCTAAATAACACATGCAGTCCAAAAATTTAAAAACATGTGAGGTCATAGGAAAAAATTTTAAAACAAATAATTTGGTGCTCATGGAAACAATAGCTCAATGATATTGCCTAAGAAAGCTGTCCGGGAGGACTTCCCACGGCTCTCTAATGGCTCTTAGATATCAGTTGTTGGGAGCATCCTAAATGGCTAGAAGCACATTTTGATGACATGTAAGAGCTATTAGATGGATAATTTTATTTTTATTTATTGATTTTAGAGAGAAAGAAAAGAAGGGTGAGAGAGAAACATCAATTTGCTGTTCCATTTATTCATTGGTTGATTCTTGTATTTGCCCTGACTGGAGATCAAACCTGCAACCTTGGTGTATGGGGATGACACTCTTACCAACTGAGCTACCTAGCCAGGGCCTAACTAGAGAATTTGAGAATTTCACTCCATGTTTAACTCCATAGGGACAGATATTTCACTGTGTGTGTGTGTGTGTGTGTGTGTGTGTGTGTGTGATCTAATTGAGAACTTTTATTTGCAAATAAGAAGTCCTAAAAATAAATTAATATACCCTTACTATTTAGTTTATATTTCAAATTTTCCCCAGTATGGACTAAGATGGGTCTCATCTAAGTTCTTTTTGCGAGCCCTATTGCTTTTCTCCTGAGGTTATTCCAGCATTTGACATAACCAGGCTAGCCTGACCTAGTGATTTTTGTGTCTCCTGTAGGATGACAGACAAGCTTTCTTTCTTCTTTGCCTGTCTGAGTCCCCTGGGTTCTGCATTGGGATAAAGGTGTCAGAACTATATTCATATTTAAGTTTTATGGTTGTTTTCTGAGGGAGGGAGTCATTCAATAGGGACTTAATCTGTCACAAACAGAAGAATCCCTCAATTGTCTTTTAAAGAAATTAAAATTCAGAAGAGGTCTTTTAATATTTAACATTTGCTTTTTTGCTGCTTTATATTTTATTGTCTTTTATATTTACTGCTAAATTTATAAGGAATTATGATGTTCTCAGCCAGAACCACCAGCTAGTATACAGCTAAATTTCTGTTTCTTAGAAAATATGAGATAATAAGTGTTTGCTATTTACAGTGCTAAATTTTGGGTTAATTTATTACACAGAAACAAATGAATAATAAAAAATATATTTTTAAATAATAAAATATTTTAACATAGTTATAATCTCTGTTTTAAAGTCCTTGTCTGCTTATCCCCTCAATTCTTTCACTCCCGGGTCTGTTTTTATTGTCTGATTTTCCACCTTATTTTATAACAAAAGTTCCAAACAAAAAGAAATAAATAGAAATAACACAAGTAGTTTCCTACTCCTTGGCATATCCTATCTAATAAGTAGGGAATATGCTAATTGACTGCCACACCTTCAAAGATGGCGGCACCCACAGCCAATAAGGAGGGAATATGCTAATTGACTGCCACACCCTCAAAGATGGCGGTGACCACAGCCACAGATGGTGGTGCCCAGTCCCCTCAGCCCTGCCAGGGTGGCAGGCGTGCGGCAAGGCCGGGCCCACCCCCAGGCAGGCCTGGCCGCTCTGCATGCCTGCCTCCAGAGTCCCCCAGTTCCCTCAGCCCCCCAGTCACCCATGGCCGGCCCGAGGCACAGCTAAGTCTCCAATGGCAGCTGCCCAGCCGCCCAGGGCTGCCCAAGCCTCAGGTAACCAGGGCTGGCCTAGGCTTGTGCTGCCGGTAGTGGCAGCAGCAGAGGTGTGATGGGGCGTCACCTTCCCCTGATCACCGGGTCGCCTCCTGCCCCTGAGGGCTCCCCGACTGTGAGAGGGGGCAGGCCAGGCTGAAGGACCCACCCTCCAGTGCATGAATTTTCATGTACTGGGCCTCTAGTATAATAATTTTGAAAAACTGTGGTAAAATATGCATAACATGAAATTCACCATTTTAACCATTTTATAGTGTACAATCTACACTAATAAAAGATAAGTATGCAAATTGACCATACCTCTGCAACACTCATCAGCCAATCAGGAGTGAGTATGCAAATTAACCCAACAAAGATGGTGGGTTAATTTGTATACGCAGGCACGGAGTGGCCAGGTGTGGCGGGATGCCTGCTATGAGGGGGATAGAGGGGGGCGGAGGGAACTACAGGAGCAGCGTTCCGGCCAGGAGCGAAGACTTGCAGGCTCCCGGGTGGCCGGGAGCGAAGCCAGGGGAAGGAAGGCCTATTCTTGCACGAATCTTAGTGCAACGGGCCTCTAGTTTAGTAATATTAGTACATTCAGAGTTGTGCAACCATCACCTCTATCTAGTTTCAGAACGTTTTGTTCACCCACAAAGGGAATCTAAACAGTCATTCCTGATCTCTCTTCAGCTCCCCTGTCCACCACTAATTTGCTTTCTGTTTCTGTGGATTGGCCTATTCTGAATATTTCATATAAATGGAATCATACAATATGTGATCTTTTGTGTCTGCTTTCTTGCACTTAGCACAGTGTTTTCAAATTATAGCATGTATCAGTACTTCATTCCTTTTTATGGCTAAAATTATTCCATTGCATGGATATGTCACATTTAGTTTGTTTATCTCTTTATCAGGTAATGGACATTTGGGTTGCTTTACTTTTTGACTATCATGAATAGTATTGTAAGACCATTCGTGTTCAAATTTTTGTTCCAACACCTGTTTTTAATTCATATATATATGAATGGAATCACTGGGTCATATAGTAATTTTATGTTTAACTTATTAAAAAACCACCAAACTGTTTTTCAGTGTCTGCACCATTTTACATTCCCATTATCAGTGAGGGAATTGCTCCATATTCTTGCCAACACTTGTTATTTTCCATATTTTTTATGGCCATTCTAGTAGGTATGAAGTGGCACCTCATTGCAGTTTTGGTTTGCATTTACCTGAGACTAATGACATCCAGCATGTGTAAAAATTTTGTTGGATGCTGGGCATTGTGATGTCTACTTTGTTGAGTGTCTGGACTTTGTTGCCTTCCTTTTATCAGTGTTGGATTTTATTCTGGAAAGCAATTAATTTACTTCTAGATCTTCTTGATCCTTCCAAGGACTTTTTAAAACCCTGTGAGGGCATGTTTAAGGTAGCCTTTACTCCAGGGCTAAGCCTTCTGCAGATTCTAATGAAGGATCTGAGTGTTCATTGAGGTTTCTTCACTTTGGTTAACCTTGAGGTAAGTTTTCTTTCCTGAGAAGTTGTTTTGTATACTTTCACCCTATAAATACACAGCTTATTACTTGTTCAAACAATAAAGGTGATCCTTATGCAGATTTATGGAGCAATTTATCTGTGCACTTTACTCCTTTCTGGTACTCCCTACAAATTCTAGCCACTTGGGCCTTCCTAAACACTGCTGTCTGTAACCTCAGCTTAATAAGACTGCTGTGCTTTGTTTGAATTCTTCCTCCTTATATCAGCATCTGGTAAATTCATTCATGCAAGAAAGCTGGGGTAATCATTGGACTCAACTTCTTTGTTTCCCTTCTTTCAGGGGTCATAATCCTGTGCTGACAATTTGAATGGTGTCTAGAAGTAGTTTTAGAAAATTTGTTCAGTTTTCTAGTTGTTTATGGTTGAAAGCTAGTTTGAGATCAGATATTCTATCATGGCCACATTAGAAATATAAAAATTGTTTTTAGGCACTATCTCATTAGAGCTAGAAAGCTTCTTTCTCAGAGCTTCAGTTCATTTGAAAACCTACAGCGGCATTCCTTGGTCAGAGTTAAGTAATAAATTTTCTTATTTCTCAACTGATCACATAATCTAAACTGGCTGGTTACCAGATTACGATAACTGTAAATCAATTACTATGGCAAGGTGGATTGTAGTTCCTGGTTTGCTTCGTCCAATTAAGACTCACCCTTGAAAGATGGAGTCAGGTGACCTATAGTATTTGAACTTCATGGGGAAGGGGTTGATTTAGGAATAAAAATTATTGGTAATGTTAGGATGACAGAAAGAGGGATTGAGTTCTGGGTAAGTAACTAACAAATATTTACTATATTTATTTTATAAATAATAAGGGGAAGGACAGGGAGGTAAGATGACCTGACCAACATCTCAGGTGTAATCAGTGACTGAATTAGGACTTAAACTCTGATCCATGCGACTTCAAAGGCAATGATGATGGTGGAGCAATATTTAAACCGACTACAAATTCTAAAATACTTTCATATACCTTCTCTTGTTTTAATTCTTCTAACAATTCAATGGGTTAAGCAAGTTAGATATTGGCCCCAGTTTATAGGTAAGGAAACTATCTCAGGGAAATAAAGTGGTTTAAGAATACATGGCTTGTGTAGAAATGGAACTAGAACCCAAAGCCTCTTGCTCTTCCATGGAGCACAATAATTCCAACATTCCTTTAGTTATTTAGCCCGGTTCCCCCCTCCTCCCCACTCCCCTTTCTCTCACCTGTTAAGGAGAATCGGTTTCAGAACTTCATTGTGAACCGTTTGGTTTTCGTTTCTTAATTTTACAGCTGAGTTCCTTTCACTGGGAGTAACAAAGGTAAAATAATGTGTTTGCTTTATTCCTTTTCTTGTGAAAGACCTTGGCTCATGGATAAGTGAGCATTGTTTGGCATCTTGAGATAATCAGAAATTGATTACTTGAGTCATTTAAATCTCTTTATCATTTTAATCTTTCATGCAGAATTACAGATGGTCATAGGTCAGAGACTATAGGCGAGAAGATGCCTTATATGCTCTTTCAAAGTGAAAAAAAAAAAAAAAAAGACAATATTTTGGAAAGAACAAGGGCTTTGGAGTCTGGGAGACCAAAATTAAACTCCACCTCAGCTACTTAGTCATGTAACTATTTTAAGCCTCAGTTTTTACAGTTATAAAATAGGGATAATAATAAGTACTTGGAAGGGTAATTCTAAGAATTAAATGAAATAATATAAAGAAGGTTTCCAGTTAGCAACATCACATAGTTGATGCTCATGACAGTTTTTATTATTATTACGTTAACACTGTGGAGAATTCTTGTACCCTGAGAGCAATGCTCTACCATTTTTCTCTTTGTAAGATTCTTTCTCCCAGGCTCATTAAAATGCATCAGAAAGAGAATCAGGGTCCAAAGTCTTAGAAAAGCTGGTTAGGCTGAGATGGTCTTGAAGCATCCATCATATATAAAAACTGCTGTTTGAAATTTTAATCCTGCTATTTGGCTTCTGTAAATGCTTGCTTGCTTAAATAATAAGGAAAATAAGACTACTCCTACTTCAGAGAGGCCATTAAACCTTCCCCGGACGAAATTATCAGTGCTGGCACCAGGCCAGGCCTTTGGTTGAGGTCTCAAGGCCCCAGCACATAGGGGCTCTTTAAGAACTTGCAAAGGGGGCCGGAAACACCCCATATTTGGGAGACAAAGAAGGTAAAAACATATAAATAGGGAAAATTCCTCCATGTTGGGGCCCAGAATTTGAGAGACATTTTCCTCCCGCGCGTAATAAATGTAACTCCATCTCTCTAAGTATTGCTTGGTTCTTCTCCGGTTTTCTGTAACAGTCTTAGCCTGAAAACCATAGTAGCTTTGAACCCTGGTGTATAGAAGATAGTTCCAAGTTTGTTTCAACATTTATAATATGAGGGTGGTGATAATAAATGTATGTGCTTACAGAATTAGTTAAAATGAAAAAAAAAGAGAGATAATCTTTGTAAAATACTCTAACAACTAGTGAGAACTCAAAAGTGCTGTTTTGTATGGCTCAAGTTGAAGATGAACCTGGAGTGAAGTGGAGAATGGAGACAACTTCTGGTTTTCCACGAGTTCTGCTTTGAACTCCTATTATGTAGGGCTTCCCAACCATAACGAGCTAGATACTTATTAGTTTCCCTTGAATGCTTATAATTTCTTTTGTTTTTAAATTAATTTTTTAAATCTCTCGAGAGCTGGACTATCACTCTCTGGAAACTAGAGTATAGAGAAGGCCGCTGAAGTTCTAATAGGTAAACGCAATAGGTAAGTGCTATGCAGGGCAGATGGATTCGGGACAGAGGCTGTGAACTCACACAACGAGGACCAGAAAAGCCACTGAGTTAGAAGATGCTGCCAGAGAGGCCCGGAGTGAAGGCCACAAGGAACTCGGGGAAGTGGAGGTCAGTGCAACCGGGAGGAGCTAAAGTTTGAAGAAACCGTGAAGTTTACCCTGGGTTTGAGGGGAAGAATAACAGCATATTTCTAGACCCGAGAATGGCAACATGGGTAAAGGAACTTGAGTTGAGGAGGTTAGAGAATACGTTTAGCTAGTGGCAGCCCAGTGGGAATGCCAAGTAGGAAACAGAAGAGTCACAAAAGGGTTCACCACTCAGACATCTCAGAGGGAACCTCCGCCATTAAGCAGCACTTACAGGCCAGTTAGTGTCACAGATGTCACTTCACTTTATTCTCATGCAGCTCTGTGGGGCCAGTACTCTTATCGAATCCATTTTGAATAGACATTCCAAGGTCACATGACTAGTCAGCGTTCGCACGAGCCATCTTAATATGATGCAGTTTAACATAGTTACCTTGCCTTCTGAAACCTGTGGAATAATTTCAGGGGAGATGGCAACAAACTTATATAATCATGAATTATATATATGCATTATTACTAAAGAAGTCATTAAGAGGCTAAACACAGCTGAGGAGAAATTATTGATAAGCTAGGAATCATATGTACTGTAAGTGCCAACTTGGAAATAATCTAAAATTGTTTGTTTGAATGAGGACTACATGCATTAAAGTAGTTTTATTATAAAGTTTTCCCTCCTCCTCCTCCACGCCCTCCAACATGAGAGTAATCCCTACTATATATCTGGAGTCTTAGGAATCTAGACTTAAGGAGTTTTTCCTAGAACTCTTAAGGAAACCATATGGTTCAAGAGGCAATTCCCAGAATTTTCCACCAAACCCCAAGGAGTTCCTGCTGATCACATATGGTAGCCTCTATGAATTCAATTTCTTTCCTCCATTTTAATCAAGAGCAGGCCCAGCGTATTTACCAACTTTCAAAATCCATCCAGATATTTGGCTTGCCTTGGAATCAATGCCTGCCTCAACAAACTCAGCCCAATGAGAGCGATCTGGCCACGGCATTCAGGTTCCCTGCTTCCATAGGCTCTAAGAAGTTGGGGGAAATCCCTTACCCCTTAACCTTTCCTTTTAACAGGCTCCTTCTCTGAATACCTGCTTGTCTGGCAGAGTGACCTCAGAATTGTCCTGAAGCCGGCAGAATACCTCCCAAGAACAGGATTCAGCCCTCTAAGTCGGTGGTCGGCAAACTGCGGCTCGCGAGCCACATGCGGCTCTTTGGCCCCTTAAGTGTGGCTCTTCCACAAAATACCACGGCCTGGGCGAGTCTATTTTGAAGAAGTGGTGTTAGAAGAAGTTTAAGTTTAAAAAATTTGGCTCTCAAAAGAAATGTCAATTGTTGTACTGTTGATATTTGGCTCTGTTGACTAATGAGTTTGCCGACCACTGTTCTAAGTCATCACCCTCTCAAAAGAGGCTGCGTAGATCCTTCTGAGGATCTCTCGGGAGCCCCTGAGGTAGGCGTTTTCCATCTGATCTCAAACAATCCTTATTGATGAGGCCTCTTTACTTTCCTAGCAGCCAAGGCCAGTGAACTATCAGCTCTCTCTTTTTCTTTTCTTTTTTTAAAATTTCTTTATTGATTAAGGTTTACATATGTGTCCTTATTTCCCCCATTTCCCCCCACCTCCCATTCATGCCCCCACCCCCCTGTTGTCTGTGTCCATTGATTAGCTTATATGCATGCATGTAAGTCCTTTGGTTGATCTCTCCCCCTTACTCCCACTGTCCCCTACCTTCCCTGAGGTTTGATAGTCTGATTGATGTTTCTCTGTCTCTGGATCTATTTTTGTTCATCCGTTTATGTTGTTCATTATATTCCACAAATGAGTGAGATCATGTGATATTTATCTTTCTCTGCCTGGCTTATTTCACTTAGCATAATGTTCTCCATCTCCATCCATGTTGCAAATGGTAAGAACCCCTTCTTTTATACCGCAGCGTAGATTCCATTGTGTAGATGTACCACAGTTTTTTAATCCACTCATCTGCTGATGGGCACTTAGGCTGTTTCCACATCTTAGCTATGGTGACTTGTGCTGCTATGAACATAGGGGTGCATATATCCTTTCTGAAATGACAAGTGCTGGTGAGGATGCGGAGAAAAAGGAACCCTCGTGCACTGCTGGTGGGAATGCAGACTGGTGCAGCCACTGTGGAGAACAGTATGGAGTTTCCTCAAAAAACTAAAAATGGAACTCCCATTTGACCCAGTGATCCCACTTCTAGGAATATATCCCAAGAAACTAGAAACACGAATCAGCTCTCTTTTGAAAGCTGCCCTGCTCCTACACCAAGGTTCTGTTTTCTATTTCTATAGTATCTGCCTTTTGCCTGGATCAGTTTCCCCAACCATTCTCCAATTAAATTAGATGTTTTGTTAGCTTTCCCACGTCTCAAACCAATGGGTAACTAACTGCTCTCTTAAAGATTTCCCTCTGAGATGGGTTCCACAGCCATACCCTTTATTTCAGGAAGGACAACACTTTTCTCAGTTACCCCTTTCTACCAGCCAGCTCCAAATAGGGTTTTTCTGTTATTTATAGCACTGGGCATTCTTTGCAGTTCTTCTCACTTCTCTCTTCTTCCTTGGACAAAGTTATAAATGATCACAGTATCCTAGGGCATTAGTGCAAGGGGAAGTGTCGGGGTAGAAAGAGCCCTATAGTTCCCTTCTGGTGGGGTATTACTGGTCACATTCTTCAATAACGTTTCCCCTGACACCTAACTCATCTGAAGATGGAGAATTTCCAGAGAAAGAAGCTGCCCCACCAAAGTCTCCTACCAGTAGGATTTTGATATTCCACTTGATTTTCCACTTAAGCAAAGAACTGTCTTTACTATTTTCCTGTGGTCTGCAACGGAAAGACTAGAGTTGGGGTGAGCACGTCGGGATCTTACTCCCTGCAGCAAGGAGCTTTGTGGAAGCACGTTGAGGATATATTTAGAGCTAGGTTCATTCTCATGTGTGATTTAGCAATTTTTTTTTTTTCTAGGAAACAGGAAGCCCTTATACTAAGAAGAGGGTTCGGCTTATATAACAAGCTCTAAAAATTTAACGAGACTCTCGGATTGAGATGATGAGTGTGCACAGTGCTGAGGTGGTTTCTTTTAGTCAGTGACCAGACCCTGGGGGCCGGGTTTGGACTGTGATCCCTGGTGAGCAAGAAGAGGAAGTGAGTAAGAGAAAAAGCTGATGAGGCGAGAGAAATAGTGATATGTTCCAAATTTCCTTTGTTTTTCTTTGGGTCGGGGTGGGAGGGAGGTAATAATAATTTAAGAAGTCTACTAGTGTTATTATCTGAGGGCAATAGGGATGGAATCTTTAAAAATAAGTAAAGATTACTTAGAGTAGACATCTTGTGGGAATTTCAGTTCATGGAAGGTACAGAGATAATTGTAAGATTTCTTTTCCATCCTACCCAAAGTATTCTTTTATTGCCTTCTCCCACACCTGCCAATTCCTTTAACCCACGTTATATTAAGTGGTAAGCTTCAAAGTAAAATTGTTCAAATAAAAAAAACAAAAATAGCGTAGCAGCATAGCTACAGTTAAATTTGAGAATGCTACCTTTCTCACACGGTCTACGGGGTTCAAAAAATAGGCATATAACATTGAGGAGAAATAGATGTCTTGGTATGAGAATAAATTTAAATGCGGGTAAAGGTCACAACCTCTGGCATTTGCTACCTAAGGAGAGGGAAGTCATCTGCTGTGCTCAGCTCAGGGTCTGGCTCCCGGGCCAGGCCCAGTGCTTGGCTCAACTTATTTCTTGCTGAAAGGCTGCTGAGGGAAGGGGATCCCACAGTTTTGGAGCTTGGTTCCTGGCTGAAACATGGCCAGTTCAAAGCTTTCAGCAGTTCTTTGTGTGTTTGTGTGTGTGTGTGTGGGGGGGTGGACATTCCTTTGTTATGGGAGGACCACCGCAAATACCTTGTTTTGACCATGTGGTTTCCAGGAACTAAAGTCCTCTGCTATTCCTATAAAAGGTTGACTTCATTGTGGGCAGAGTTGGGTCTTTGCAGATTTTATTTCCTTTAAGAAAATGCTGCTTTTCTAAATAGGACTTAGTCTGCACTGTTATTGAAAATTAGTTGTTATTCCTATGAAGTATGTGTATGTTTTCACAGTTAGCCCACAGGCTATATATACGTGGTATAATATAATATATATTTATGTATCATTTTTACATAGTATATCTTCTAGATATTGTTATATATGATATATTATCTATATGTATGAATACAATTTTTAAATGAAAATCAGTTGTCAGCTAGGCTAGTGAGAGTCAGGAAATTACTATGCTTATTTTAAAAGACTCCTAACCAAGGCTGAAATTTCAAAAGCTCTTAGCATCAAAATAAGGGCCAGAACTAGGCAAATGACATTGGAGAGTAGGGCATAACCTGGTAGATGTCAAAGAAGGGAATGTGGGAACATTGGAATAAAAGGGTAGCAAGAAATTTAGCCTGAAAGAACTGATGATGTTGTAAGAGAGAGTAGCCTGGTGAGAATTACAAGTGGGTAATTCAGCAGATCATGCTGGACTATATGTGCACAGCGAGCTGTGTGATTTGCATAAATGGGTAGGTCTGAACCTCGGAATTTGTACTAGAATCTGTATTTTAAAGCTAGAAGGGACTTGAGAGGGGAAAGAACATTCATTAGGCACTAACGGCGTGCCAAGCATAATGCTTTCATGCATGCATTTTCAGGGGCAGCAAGAGTTCTGAAGCTTTTTAGACAAAGATTAAAATCTTGGCTCTGCTACTTTTTTGGTTTGTGACCCTGAGCAAATTAATTAACCTTTCTGAATTCTAGTTTTCTTCGTATAACATGGGGAGAGAAAGTCTTCCTTTGCAAGGGTTTTCTGTGAATAAAAATAAAACAGTTCTCTGAAGTGCATGGAATATTTTTGCTACTCTGACTGTTAATTTTCTGCGATCCCTTTAATAGTGTACAACACTGAGGTTTAGAGATTAGGTGCCATGTTTGATAAAGAGATTTGGCCAAATTTAGGTTTCTTTTTCTCTGGTCTGATCCCCCACCCCCAATATAGTTTGTCACTACTTGAGTTTGAATGAACACCACTAGGCAACCTGGATACAATGGGTAATGCCAGGTCGCTAGGCAGTTTGCAGGAAGGCGCCTTCCTAGAAAACGCCTAGAAAAGCACAGAAAGTAGCACTATCATGGCGATAGCAAGGCAGATGGCCAATCAACTGTCCCCGAAGGTACATACTTTAATCCAGTGGTTGAGTTAGGGAGAAAAGGATTGTGAGCTATTCTCTAGTAGTTAATGGCAGCCACCCAGCAGATCTGAGAGGAACAGTAAAAGCATTTAGTAAGGAAAAAAAGTGTTTCTTGATGAGCCACTGGGATGATAAAGCTAAGCTTTTGGGGTTTTGCAGATCTAAGATGAAAGTTAAGCTTCAGCTTTGAGACAATATTTCCTCTGTCATTTCCTGGCATAATTATCTGGACATTACCAAGACACATGACTGAACTTTGAACTCTCTGGTTGGGAGTCACAGCAAGCAGAAGCTCCAAAAAGTCTGTGAGGTCGGTGTCTGCTCTTACCTAAGCATTCTGAGGCTCCAGTGCTGTCTTAGTCACTCTGGATAATGATTTGAAAGGGCGTCGGCCCACGGTCCTTGTCTTTCCCCACTGGTCTTTTTATAGAAAATGTATAAGGATGATTGTGCCTGTGTATTGTACAAGAGCCATGTGACTTGTGGTTTTCTGAACTTAACTGGTAGCTCCTTCCAATGTGTAATATCCACCCTGCACCTTGGAATACACCCTCGGAGCAGATATGTAGATTCGTTGATGTGCAGACACGAGACACCGTCCCCCCTCCTGGGGCTGTGGTCCTGGTGGGCAGACGGGAAACAGACACGCTGAGTGGTGTGACCTCAGACAGTAACGGGAAAGACTGATGTCGTTTTATATAGTCTGTATTTCACAATAACGCGCTGAGCCTCGCTCTCTACCCTCTCAGAACTGAACCATGGGCACAAGCCTAGAAAAGGAAAACTAAAAGCAGAACATGGAGAATATGTTCCATTATAAGCTTAGGAGGGAGGTGAAGAGTTTAAGCAAATGAAAAACAGAATCACTGTCCATGGTTGGACACCGTGGCTCAACATACAAATGTACCCAGCCATTAGCCAACGGCCAACTGTCTTTTGGTGGCAAAAGAAAAGACTACATGATATAAGATAGATCTTGAGCTCTTTTGCCTTCGCATGATAAAAGGCAGGCGTTCAATTTTTTACCAGCTCTTGTGTGCTGTGGAGAAAGAGTTTTAATAGGGAGTGAAATCACAGACCCCTGCCACAGGGACATGAGGCTGGTATAATCAGAGGAGGGAAAAGACCGTATTATTTAGGATAAACAAGAAGGGGAGAGCAATTTAATTGGTTCCTGATGTTCCACATAACACAGGCCACAGCTCTTAAAACCTAGTGGCTTATTTTTATTTGTGAACAGATTTGATTTTTTTTTTTTTTAAATGGGTTTTCCATCTGTGTTGGTGGAATTCCAGTCAAGGATCTCCATTCCTGGCTGCTTTGATCTTGTGCTCACCTTTCAAAGCCATAAAGAGGTCTTCTTTTTCCTTTATGTAAAAGTGCTTCCAGCCAATGTTTAATATGAAAGAGATGTTTATCAGAGTTGGGATGGGCATATTGAAGCCATTCAGGGGTCGGCGTTTTCTTTCTCTTACACACCCCCCTTTCCTCCCCTCCCTGCTCCTGACCAGTTTCGGCCCCTTGATTATACTTCCGGTTGTGAGTTTGTGTAGCTGAAGGAGGTATAGGTGGCAATTTATAAAGTTATAAAAGTGAGAGGGAAAGAGTGAAAGGGGTATGGCTGGGTAAGGGAGAAATGTGCATCAACGCAATTGGAAGCCCCCTGACTGACAGCGGCTCTGGTTATTCAGAGCTGACAATTTCAGGACTGTTTGCCAGATCCTGATGTGCAGTCCAGACTTAGAGGCGGTGTTTGCAAGATAATTCTCAGTGGGCGCTGCTGTTCCTCCCCACCCCTTCATCTCTAGGAAAGCTATCTGTCTGCGAATTATTTAAATGGAGCAATCGAATAGGTCTCTTTGTGCACTTTCACAAATAAAGTGGAATTTGTTCTTTTAAAAACCAATTAATGATGATAAAAATAGGTCTTTTTCCAAGTGAAAGAAGTTATCTAGTTCTTGGACAGAAAGCCTTGTCATCTGAGAGCAAACTAACTTTTTTTTTTTTTCAGTCCACTTACCACATTTTAAAATATAAACTGAGATACCAGTTAACTTTCATATAACTAGTATGGTTTCTTATGCAAGGAGAATGTGGTTATAGAACTTGTGTGTCTCACAGCATTTAAAGCAAAACATTCAGGGAGACAGAAATGCCTCCACTTTAAGGAAAATGGATTTTTGATCAACCTAAATTTGCAAAATAAGTTGCAGTAGCATGAATATTTGCAACTCATTACTTGACAAAAATACTATAAAATTCCTTTAAGCTACAGACTCTGAAAACACAGTTCAAATGTACTTTTATTAAGCAAATTCTAATTAATATGCAACCTTTAAGTAATATCAATGGCAACAAAAATATTACATTTCTAAACAGTTTTCGCTTCAGCTTTTTATTTCTCATAAAACAACCAGAGGCTTTGCCTGCTTCACCCACTCGTGCAGCCAACAGGCTTTGAAGAGATTTCTTCATATTCTGCTAACACAGAACTCTCAAACCACATGGAAGAATTAAGCCTTTTTACCATAACGGCCATTGGCTGGAAGCTTTCTTGAAAAATAATTAGTGAAATTTTGTGGTGAAGGATATAGGAGGCAGGACAATGTCAGGTTTTAAATATCCCTTTATCACACACTCCAGATGATGGAAAAGAAATGCTGGAGCAATAGGTCAGCTGTTTTAATGTTTCTCCCTGAATCAAAGAGGGAGGGGACTTTATGGATCCCAGCTGTGCTTACTTTCGGGTTTCCTGGCTCTTTACTATTCTGTAGTTTGTAGTCTACGTGTCCAAAGCTCAAGGGAGATTTTAGTGCAGCAGCTTGCTCGGGTTAGTTTTCTTTTCTTTTTTACAAAGCGTATCAGATACTTGAAATGCTCAGCTTACTGCAGAGTTGCATTTAAATGGCAGGCCAAGGCCGGAGAGGAGAGAGAGCGAATGGATATGAAGAAAGAGTGGAAAGGAGGACGAGAGACTAGATACCAGCAAGTGAACCCACTGTAATTCATTGAGTTCCAAAGCAGGAAAAACGGAAGGGGGAAAAGAAGGAAGGAACCAAAGAATCAAGACTTGAGAAGACTGAAGGCCTTATCTACCTTTTACTTTAAGTTTTGTTGTACGTCATAATCATCTGGAAAGCTTGTAAAATGAGGAATTCCACGACTTGCTGACAGTCTTTGATGTGTCTGGGGCCCAGGAATATGCATTTTTAACAAGAAACAAGTTCATAGCCATAATAATGTTGACGGGCAGTTCCTCCCAGGTTTTGGGGCCTGTAGCAGTTGCCTGAAGATGGGGTACATGCACACAATAAGCCACAGAGGCAGAAAGGAGCGTGAACATGTTACAGGGAACTAGGGAAATAAGGTCAGAGCAGTGCATGAGGAGCAAAACAAAAGTGAGACTAACGAGCTGTGGGAGGAAGAGGGTTAAAAGAGAAAGTGAGTAGCTACAGAGATTCTTTTGAGCTTATAGCATCCAGATTTGACTGTTAATATGAGATAGAAGACAGGGGAAAAGAGAAGAAATACAAGGTGACCGAGTTGCTGTTTATTAGCCAAAAATCGTGGCTAGATTCCTTGATCACATGGTCAGTCATGTGTCTCAAACATTCCTCTTTGAGATGCTCATTGCACAATAGGGAAATCATAAAAAAAAAAATACTATTAGAAAGAAATGACCAATTGGAGTCATTTCCTTTATTCCCAGAAGTTCTACAGAGGCACCTAATTTTTGTTAGAGAGGAACACGGAATTTTAAAGTAGTTGTAAGGAAATTGGATCCAGAAGAGATAGGATCTAAAACTGCCAGTGGAAAGATGGAAGCCTGTTATTCCTTGCCTGGCTTGAAGAAAACTTCAAATCTTCAGAGTTCGAGTGCTCATTTTAAGAGTTTAGAGTTCAAAATGGTATTTGGTTAGCCACTGATGATGACAAAATTTCTCGTTTGAGGGACTTGGAAGGAGCAACAGGGTTGGAAGGAAGCCTGAGGTTGGGTTTGCATTAGCACTTTACATAAGTTGGAGAAAGGCAGCTGTTCATCTGAAACAATAGAGGTTTTGGAGATTGCTGGTGGTAGGGTGAGGGCCGCTAACACTATCCAAGACCCCTTTTTGATGAGTCAACAATGAAGCAGACTTACATAAGGCTTCACTGAAATGTCTATTTAACCGCAGAGAAAATGAAAACATGAGTCTTAAGGAAACTGACAAACTACTCCCTACATCCTGGAGGGGACTCAGCTGACTACAAAGACCTTGAAATGACCTGTGCGCACCTGCCACCTGAAATGAAGCAAGGCGCAGAGTCCCCACCACGGCAGCCTCTTGGTTTCCTTTTGTTGTTGTTGTTGATCCTCACTGATTTTTAGAGAGAGTGGGAAGGATGGAGGGAGGGGAGATAGAGAGAAACATCAATGTGAGAGAGACACATCGATTGGTTGTCTCCTGCACATGCCCAAATCAGGGCCTGGAGTTGAACCGGCAACCCAGGCACGTGCCCTTGACCAGGAATCAAACACATGACCCTTAGGTGCGCCAGCCAATGCTCTAACTGCTGAGCAACACCAGCCAGGGCAGCCTCTTTGTTTCAGCAGCAGACACTCACTGGTCTGCCAATCCATTCAGTGTTCTTGGGTCATCCATACGAAGGCACATGGGAACGTCTGGTCCCCCTGCATGGCACACATGGGTATGGAAAGCTATCTTGGCAGCGGGTATTGGCAGCCACCCCCTTCTGCCTGGTCTGCATTATAGCTCTCACATGTTGTTGAACACCGATTCCCTTAAACAAGTATAGTTTGGGCTACCCTTGACCCAGGGAAGCAATTCACTAGCTCCAGGGTCCTCAGTTTCCCTGACACCTTTTCTAGAATTTTTTAAATTGAGCTACACCCTTAGAGGAGGAAAGTGAGATCACTGGCTCTAACTACATCCTATCTATTCTTTTTCTCCAAATTGCACTAGAAAAACAAAGTCCGCTCTTTCATTCCTTCCTGTAGGCAGGGCCTCTACTGACTGAGTGCTCTCTTCTTCACACTTGGAGAGGAATCCTGTGATCACGTTAGCAATTATGAAAGTGAGAGCTCCAAGAATTCAGAAAATCCTTTTCTCTGTGGGCAGAGCCATTTGACAGTCAGAAGCTAAAACATTGATTGCTTTCTTTCTCTTGCATTCCTGGTGTTAACAGTTCTAATGAGCCCTGACCATCATTCACGTTAGAGGGATGCTCCAAAAGGGAAACCACAGTAAAACGTTTCAAAAATATAATTCCCAGTACACAAATATTTCCCCCGCTTATCGTTTTGAAAGAGTTGCATGTTTTTCTTGATAGGCATTTACAATTGTTATGTAATAAGGGAGCAAACTGCCTTCTCGGGACTAGTGCACTGACCTTCCCTTCTACCTGGAATTCGACCCCCACCCCTTTCTCATCCCCTTATCCCCTTTCCTCAGGTCTCTGATGCCGGCTTTACAAAAGGTCTTTCCTGACCATTCTGTCTCAAATGAGTGCTCCCTAAACACTCTGCATTCCCTTCCCCCTAATCTTTGTGGCCCTTATTGCTACCTGACATACCATTTGCTTATTGGTTGATTCTGTCTCCTCCCATTGGAATGTCAGATCCTTGAGTGAGAGCTACACTGTGTTTTGTTAACTGTTGTATCCCTAAGGTCTAAAGGGGGCTTTTCTGCATTTATTAAGATGCATTTTTTTTTCTCTTTTAAGCCTCATTTTGGGATGACTTGTGAATGAAATGACAAGTCAATTTTAAATTTTTAGAAGTAATTTTATGTACTTTTTGAAATCTTAAAATATTTCTACATGTTCTATAATGTTGTTTTTAGAATATTTTCATCTATATTTATAAGTCAAGTTGATTTGTATTTTTTTTACTGTATTAAACTCTCCTTGCATTTCAAATAATTTTTGCTTTACATAGTTAATGCAATATCATTTGATATAAAAGATTCATGGCTACATTTTTTGGGTAGATTACACCATTTACTCATATAAATTATTCATCTTTATCTCATTTAAATTTCCCTTGATTGTTACTTATTCTTAATAATGCCATCCATGAATTTTTAAGATAACAGTTTTCAAACTTCTATTTTTTTTGTTTTTCTTTTGAATGACAAGTGATTATTATTTTATTTACACATTCAACCTTTAAAATTTTTTAAAAATTATTTTTCATCAATATCTGTACCCATATGTATTCTCTGGTTATTTAGAAACAATTCTCAGGTAATATTTTTGAAAAATATAGTTTCATTGATTTTAGAGAGGAAGGGAGAGGGAGAGAGAGATAGAAACATCAATGATGATTGGCTGCCTTCTGCACGCCCCCTACTGGGGATTGAGCCCACAACCCAGGCATGTGCCCTGGACTGGAATCGAACCTGGGACCCTTCAGTCTACAGACCAATGTCCTATCCACTGATCCAAACCATCTAGGGCTCTCAGGTAATATTTAAATATTTTAATGTATAGCTCAAAAAGAAAAGAACTCTTTAAAAATAACCATAATACTGTTATCACATCTAAAAATTAATATAGTTCCTTAATATCCTCAAATATCCAGTGACAATTTATACTTCCCAATTGTCTCATTTTTCTTTTCTTTTCTTTTTTCTTTTCTTTTTTTCCATCACTATTTATACCCCTATGCCCTTTTCCACCTACACTTAATTGTTTCATTTTTCAAACATAATTTATTTGTTTGAATCAGGATTCAAGTAATGTCCATACATTGCAATTGATCAATGTCTCTTAAATTCCATTTAATCTAAAGTTCCACCTCTATCTCTGGGTTTTTTCTTTCTTATTCTTCTACCCTTTACTTAAATCCCTCACCGAAAACTGTCCCAAGTTGAGTTGTCAAGAGAGAGACCTTAGACTTGACAATGAGTGATATTCTTCATGGTAGCCTCCCATTTATTTTAATTTCTCAGATTTCATCAATATGCTGGACTGCCCAGCCGGCGTGGCTTGGTGTTGAGCATCAGTTTATGAATCAGGAGATCACAGTTCAATTCCTGGTCAGGGCACATGCTCAGTTTTGGGCTGGGTCCCCAGTGTGAGGCATGTAGGAGGCAGCCAATCAATGATTCTCCTTCATCATTGATGTTTCTATCTCTCTCTCCCTCTCCCTTCCTCTCTGAAATCAATAAAAATATATTTTAGAAAACCATGCTGGACTGAGACAGGTGCAATAGGTTATTCATCTCTATTGCTTCTGCCCTGTTCATAGCTTAATAGTGGTTTCACTAGACCAGATGTATAATCGGTGAGAATCACATATAGTCATTTATGCAAACTCCCTGAAAAATCTTCACTTTCCTACTTTCTCCTGTTCATGGGTAGGGACTTGTGCAGTCTCTTATTATACCACTAGAGGCCTGATGCACAAAATTTGTGCAAGAGTAGGCCTTCCTTCCCCTGTCTGCTGGCACCGGCTTCCCTCTGGCACCTGGGACCTGGGCTTCCCTCACAGCCCTGGCTTTGTCCAGAAGGTTTTCTGAAAGGACATCTGGTCTAATTAGCATATTACACTTTTATTATTATAGATGTACGCCCATCCCCTCTCGATAGAAACTGTGCACTTAGAATCTCTTTATTTTCAGCTGCCAGCCTTAGTTACCCATTTTTGTAAAACTGGAAAAGTTTTACTCAACACCCTATTAGATACATATAGAATTTGATCTATCATATCTCTCCTCCACGTTCTTTGTCTTCCCTATTAAAAATTTACTTCTTTGCTTTTTGCTCAGTATTAATAACAATGGCTAACATTTAAGTACTAGAGGCCTGATGCACAAACATTCGTGCAATAATGGGCCTTCCTTCCCCTGACTGCCGGCACCTCCTTCCCTCCCTGCTGGAGCCACCTTTCTGCCTTTGCTCTGGCCTGGAGCTGCCTTTCCGCCTTCCTACGCTGCCCAGAGGTCCCGAGCTTCTGGGGTGGTGTGGAACGCCTGCGACATCACCATGGTGACGACGCAAGCATCCTGCCCCACCCCCAGCTGCTCAGTGCCGGCATATGCAAACTAACCCACCATCTTTGTTGGGTTAATTTGCATACTCACTCCTGATTGGCTGGTGGGCGTCACGAAGGTACGGCCAATTTGCATCTTTCTCTTTTATTAGTGTAGATTTTATGTGTCAGACATTTAGAATTTGCATACTTATCTTATTTAACTCTCACGGCAATCCAATAAAGGGATTATTAGTTCATTATTATAGATGAGGATCCCGCAGCAAGATTCAATTCCTCTGACATATCCTCTAAGGCTTGGGATAGATAAGGCATTTGTCACAATAATACCAAGACTTTGTTCACGTTAATGAGGACTAAATAGAGGGCAGGGAATCTATTTTATCAGTGTTCTCTTGGAACAAGCTAGATTAGTTAGGACTTAACATATTGTGGGGTGAGGTGGTTAATACTCTGAAACTTTTTCCCTGGGATTGAAATACTACTTCTACCATTCACTGCTTATTTGACCTTAGGTAAGCCCCTTGATTTCACTATTCCTTAGTTTCTGCATCTCTAAAGTGCAAATAATAACAGTATTATCCTCACAAAGTTGATGTGACGATTATATGAGTTAATCTGTATAAAATGTTTAAAATAGAGTCAGAACTACGAAAATAATGTAAGAGCCACATGAGTACATAAAAGAATGTTGTTAGCTAGTAGTATGTAGTTTTTCATGAATATTCATATATAAATTCAGTGAACAAAGTGAGGGAAGTATTATTCAGTAGCAAGTTCCTTGAAGAAACAACCAAAGCACAAAACCCACATTTTCTTTTTATGAATCCTGCCTAAATTATCCACATCTGAGTAAGAAAGTGGGAATGACATACTAATGGAAAAACAGGCTAATAAGCCTACCCTAGTTTCACATTCAAGGGGTGGAATAATTTATGGGAAAGCTCTCAAGGCTTCTAAATGCTGCAATCAAATCACTATATGGAGAAAGTTACAAAATCGAATTCCAAACAATGAAAACATCAGTTTCTTAATGGAACAGTTCCAACCATCTGGCATTCATATGTTGTTTGCAGGGGCCGCTATTGTACAGACATAATGACCCAATCCCACCTCTAGGCAAGAAGCTTCATGAAGGAAGTTTACCCTGGCCATTTGTAGTTGATTAACATAGCCAGAAGAGTTTTTCTTTTTCTTTTTCTTTCTTTTTTTAAGAAAACACAAAAAGAAGGAGCTCCAGATATATTTGTTGATTGCAAGAGAGTGGACAGATTTCAACATCTCAAATAAATCTTTCTTCAAGAAACTTTTAAAAAAAAAGAAGTGTCCTGTTACATCAGCTGGATGCAGTCTTGATGATAATCATTTATCTTTTCTAAACAGATTTAAATTCAATATTGGATACTTTTCTTACTACACCTTAAGAACGGATTTTGAATTAAACTTGGAACACAGGAAGTAATGACATTTCATTTTCTTTAAGTGAACTGCTAATTTTGTTAGCATATTATCTTTGCCCTTTACTTATGGAACTTGACTTACAAAGGTTCATTCATTCACTTAAAATTAATTTGTCCAATAAGTATTTACTAAACCTCTATTAAGTGCTAGATATTGACTTAGGCATACCTGTTAAATAGAGTGAACAAAAGACAGGCTTTTAAGAAATAGGGCCAGGTGTGTTATAAAAAGGGAAGATTGATCTAAAATGTTAACAACATGAGAGATTTAAAAAAGATAATGGAGTAAGACAAAAAGAAGATGGAAGACATAAGGAGATGTGTAAGATCATTTAAATTAATGAAAATGAAATACACATCACCCAGCTTTTTGAACCTGGTAAGAGTGCCGACCTTGCATGTCCCAGAACTGTGTGGAGAGAAGCACAGTGTCCCACAGTGGGTCATTGAGAGTGATGCTTCCACCCTCTAACTTCACGGATCCATGTATTTTTCCTGTTGGTGACAAAGCACCATATAAAGGTTTCTCTGACCCTGAAAGATTGTCCCCCATCCTTGCAGGGTATTGTCTCCATATTGGTGTTTCATCTGTGTCTTTAGCAGGATATTCCGTCCCTCCACAGGAAGCTTCTGTGGCAGTCATGTGACAGGACAACGGGATTCATTCTTGCACCTTCTTCACTGTAAATTAAATGCCTCGGTTGAATATTGTTGCCCAGCCCGTGTGGCTCAGCGGTTGAGTGTCGACCCGGGAACCAAGAGGTCACAGGTTCGATTTCCAGTTAGGGCACAAGCCCAGGTTTCAGGCTTGATCCCCAGTAGGGGGCATGCAGGATGCAGCTGATCAATGATTCTCTTTCATCATTGATGTTTCCATCTCTCTATTCCTCTCCCTTCCTCTCTCTAAAAAAACAAGAAGAACGTATTTTTTTAAAAAGTTAAAAAAAAAAATGTTGTATGGAATTTCATGCCTGTGGATTAGGCATTCCATAAGCCTTGGGTTGTGGTGCTGGCCAAGGCGCTGAGGGCATGGAGGGCAATGCCATCCTTATCCAGAGTAAGTGCCCATTCTTGTGGAAATGAACCACAGGCCCTTCTAGGATGGAAGGTGTCCAACCCAATCAACTTTCCAACAAGCTGTCTCCTCAAGAACTAGTTCCTACGAGGGGCTCAAAGTTGGTCCATGCGTGTGTCCATGCTTTTGGCTTTGAATTGGTCTCTGTTGTCGGCAGCTTGAGAGATCAGCTTTGGTAAGTGGCAGCGTATGCTATTGGGCCCATGCATAGCCCCCCTCTCAGCCATGGTGGCCACTTCATTCATGTGTCCATTGTGCCGCTGACAAAGGCTACCTCAGTGTGCCTGCTTGTGGAGATGCGCAGGAAGTCCATCTTTTCCCTCTCCTTTTGCCTGTTGGAAGAATTATGGAAGGGGGAGGATCATGTTCATTCAGGTTCACTTTATAATGTACACTTGCCAAAAACCTCTACCTAATGGGTCACATCCATGTTCTCTAAGTCTAAATTTCTACAAGTCAGTGCAGATCTCTCTGGGAAGAAGTTTATTGTTGTTGCTATTAATCTTTCAGAAACTTCAAGTCCCACAAATGGGTTTTGAAGATAACTTTTCACAGATAATTTTACAGACGTTTTCTTGGAAATTAGAGATAAATTAACCTCCTAAGCAAATTCTATCAAGGCTCAGTTGCTATCACTTCATTCCTCTGATCATACTGCATCTTCCCACGGTTTTAAAATGTCCTGTGTTACTGTTCATATTTCTTAGAGACCATCTGTACTCTGAAAATTAGCAGTGACTTCTGCGAAGTCATTTGTCTGCATAGTAATCCTCCCAAGAATCTGGCCATATCTTATATATAAAATTGGTTCCTATTCTAGGATTGCAATATTTCCATGGAGCCGACAAGAGGTGGCCAAGGGTTCTTGGAACTCATGGATGAGAACTTTACACTAAGTGGATGTTATGGGCTGAATTGCATTTCTCCCAAATTCATATGTTGAAGTACTAACCCCCAGTACCTCAGAATATGACAGTATTTGGAGATAGGGCTTTGAAAGAGGTAATTAAAGAAAAAAATAAAGAGGTAAATAAGGTAACATGAGGTTATATGAGCAGGCCCTAATCCAATAGTACTGGTGTCCTTATAAGAAGAGGAGATTATGACACAGACACACAGACTGAGGGGAGACCAAGTAAAGACTCATGGAGAACACCACCATCTGCAAGCCAAGGCCAGAAGTCTCAGGAGAAACAACCCTGCTAACACCTTGACCTTGGACTTCTAGCCTCCAGAATAGTGGGATAATACATTTCTGTTGTTTAAGCCTGTCTATAGGACTTTGTTAAGGCAGCCCTAGCAAAGTAATATATTGGGTATGAATGTCAGTCAATAAACTTAGATATTCAATAACATTTAATTTAGACTAAATTCTTACCTGGATCTCCCATTCCTCAGTGTTGGAGGGAAAATATGAGCCTAGTTCTTTTGGAGGTCTTCTCTATTCTTAGGGAATTAGTTCACTCCCATATAGATCAGAGTTTTATGTAATGTCAGGGAGATAGAGAGGCCCATCTAGCCCTGGTCCTTAGGGGTTGCCTCTGAGACTTCCTTTGTTCAAGTTCATTGCTGCTATGCTTTCCATGGGATGTGAGCATCTTTTACTAAATTAGTCTAGGTTCCATCTACCGAAACACTCCTTGTTGTCTTTTCTTCTCCAGGGCCTTGCTGTGTCCACAACAGCATTGCCAGGAAGCAGGGCAGAGATGCCATCTGTTCTTGGGGTACACAGACTCTCTCTTTCCCACTCCAAGTGTACTGTTTTTTCTTCAGGTGTCTACGCACCATTCTGTGCCGGTAAATCCCCTTCTCCTAAGAGCTTAGGCTTTCTGTGCAGATTTTTGCTTTTCCGTTTGCTGTTTTGCCACAGACTTTCCTAAGTAATGAGCACAGAGCATATGACTATTCAACAAGGAAAGAGAGGAAAGTGAAATTCAGGGAGAAGAAAATGTGGAATAAAAACCTCAAAATATAGTCCTGTCATATACGTGTTACATCCCATTCAAGACAGAAGAAACTATACACTATTGATGATAGAAATATATTTTATGGTTATATAGGATTAGGATACTAGTTGTGGAAAAGCACAAGCTTTATACATAGAAATAAACTACTGATTTGTTTATTATAAAGTTAATTTTTCTTAGGACATGTTTATAGTGTGTCTTGGTTTTACATCCAGTACAGTCATTTTCTGCTCTTAGGTGGTGTTGTACTTATATGTGTTTAATCACAATAGCAGCCCCCAAAGTATGCCTGTGATGGCTGAACATTATTTCATAATAGTTTGATTTAGAAATATTATTGCATGGATAGATCCAGGTAATTTCACTTGCACTTAAAACATATTATTTAGTTGTTGTTTACAAATAATAAATTGCACCAATCTTAAATGTTCAGCTCAATGACTTTGAACAATTATAAACGCCCAGGTTATCACCACACAAAGCAAGATAGAGGACATTTCCGTCACCCCAGGAGATTTTCTTTCGTGCCTACTTAGTCAGTCCCAACGCCATAAGCCAGTGGTCGGCAAACTGCGGCTCGCGAGCCACATGCAGCTCTTTGGCCCCTTGAGTGTGGCTCTTCCACAAAATACCACGGCCTGGGCGAATCTATTTTGAAGAAGTGGCGTTAGAAGAAGTTTAAGTTTAAAAAATTTGGCTCTCAAAAGAAATTTCAATCGTTGTACTGTTGATATTTGGCTCTGTTGACTAATGAGTTTGCCGACCACTGCCTTAGGCAATCATGGTTCTTTTCCTAATGTCAAAGATTAGTTTTGCCTGTTTTGGAACATCATAGATATGAATTGTGTTGTATGTACTGTTTTGTGTCTGTCTTGTTTTGTTCAGCATGTTTTTTATGATTCATTCATGTTGTTGTGTATCTCAGAAATTTGTTCCTGATATTGCTGATTAGTCTTCCATTCGTGTCCACTTTTTTTTTTTTTTTAATTTTCAGAATTTATGTTGGCAGAGAACGGGGGATGGGGAAGAAGGGAGTGGCAGAGCCTTCAGGGAAATGCAATCAGCGCTTAGTCGGGCAGAATTGGTGCAAAGGTGTAACTCCTCTAACTTGCTCACTTTTGTTGAGTGCCCCTCCAGAGGGCAGTACATCAGAATCTGTCCTTTTCTCAGCTCAATCCACAACTCGGGTGCATGGTGTCATCAAACATGAGAGGTTACGGTCAAAATGTGTGTGAATATATATATTCGTTTAAGTCAAGGTAATTGATAGATTCCCAAAATGTAATGGCTCAAGGAACAAGAAATTTCGTTTCCACATAATGGTCCCCAGTGGGTGTTAACATCAGTGGAGAGGTCCTTCTTCACCTGGACGCTTAGGAGTCAGGACTTAAGGCTGCCTGTCAATTTCAATCCCTGGCTTCCAAGGTTGGTGTGTGCATTATTGTCACAGTCAACCAGGAGGGACAAAGAGCATGAGGGGCGACATGGGAGGGGATGTTAGAGGGAGCCCTAGAATCAGCAGAGGTCACTTATGCTCACATTGGACTGGAGAGAACAGAGTTATGTGACCGCAACTAACTGCAAGTGGGGCTGGGAAATCTAGCCGAGCTGGTGCCCAAGAAGGCAAGAATGAATATTGTCGTTAGACGCACCCTCCACATTTATCAGGAGAGCACTTTCACAGCTTTCATTACCAGTAGGTTCTGAAGGGGGTTCACCACCCAAAATGTGTCAGAGCCTTCTGTTAGGCACCGCTCGTCGTGCTGGTCCTACCTTGCTCTAGAGCAGTGGCTCTCAACCTTTCTAATGCCGCGACCCTTTAATACAGTTCCTCATGTTGTGGTGACCCCCAACCATAAAATTATTTTCGTTGCTACTTCATAACTGTAATTTTGCTACTGTTATGAATCGTAATGTAAATATCTGTGTTTTCCGATGGTCTTAGGCGACCCTGCTAGCGGTTCTCAACCTGTGGGTCAGGTTGAGAACCAACCGCTGCTGTAGAGCCTAAGACCATCGGAAAACACAGATATTTACATTACGATTCATTAACAGTAGCAAAATTACAGTTATGAAGTAGCAACGAAAATAATTTTATGGTTGGGGGTCACCACAACATGAGGAACTGTATTAAAGGGTCGCGGCATTAGAAAGCTTGAGAACCACTGCTCTAGAAGGTAGGACAGGCTGTCGAGTCAAAACAACAGGAAGGACATAAAATGCAAGGGACTTAGGACACCCATCTGCCCCACTTTTGCCCGGTGGCACGATAGAGTTGGTATTCCTTGGAATACTCATTGCAGGTCAAGAGGCAGACATCATTCTGACTACTAGCACTCACAAGAACTCAGCATATTAAACTCAGCCTATTTTATTTGAAAGAGAGGAACAGATTCTGTCATGGTTTGTGCTTTTTGTACCTCATGTAATATATTCTTCTCTATTCTGAAATGATGAAGATATTTTAAAATCTGGAAGTTTTACCTTGTGAATGTATGTATTTACATCAGTAAGAACTGATTTTTGTTTACAGTCAGGGGAAGGGATCCATGTTTTATTAAAAAATATACAGTGTATATATAATATATTTATAATTATCTCAGCATCATGCATTCAAGAGAACATCTTTGATGCTCTGATTTACTTTGACTCATTTCTCATTTATATGTGGTTCTGTTTCTGAACCTGCTATTCTCTTTCATTAGATTATTTAGCAATCACCGCACCAATACCACATTATTTCAACTGGTGAAGCTTTAGGATATTTTGATATCCGGAGGGGACATTTTCCCTCCTTATGCTTCTATAGAATGGTCTTGGATATCCTTGGCCTCTTCCACTTCCATGCGAATTTTAGAATCACTTTGTCAGGGTCTATGAAAACCCTAATACAATTTGGAATAGGTTGCTCTGTATTTATGTAGTCTTATCCATGAACATTATGTACCTCTTCATTTATTTAGGACTTTTTTATGTGTTTCAGTAAAGTTTTATAATTTTCCTTATACAGGTACTATAACTTCAATTAGTTTTTATCCAAATTATAATAAAGATTTGTTGCTATTATGAAAGAGACCTTTAAAAATTCATTATCTCTAGGGGCTGTGGCTTCTTTGTATATTGATCTTTTATTCAACAATGTTGCTAAAATCTCTTATTTGCTCTCATACTTGATTGCTTGGATTTCTTAGTAGATAACAGTATCATCTATAAATCATATTTTTCTTGTTTTCTAACCCTTATGCCTTCTAATTTCTCTCTCTCTCTCTCTCTCTCTCTCTCTCTCTCTCTCTCTCTCTCTCTCTTTCTGTTTTATTTTGGCAAGGGGCTTCAGGATAATGTTGAGTAGAAATGGAAAACTTAGCTTTTTGTCCCTAACATTTAAAGAAAAATGTTTACTGAATTAACATTAAGGATAATGCTTATAGAATTAGATTGTTCAGGAAATTTCTCCATTTCCAAGTTTGCTAAGATTTAAAAAATATAAACGAGTGGCAAAACATTTTCTAATATTAAACCATTCTTACATTATGGTATCAACCCAATGTGCTTAAGAGGAATTTTAAAAAATTTGCTGGACTTGGTTTGATAATATTGATGTATAAATATTTACTCCTTTTGAGATTGGCCTGTAATTTTCCTTTCTATGTTTTTGTCTGAATTTGGTATCAATATTTTATTAGCTCATAAAATAATTCCTTCTTTTTCTATTATTTGAAACCATTTGAATAGAGTTTATTTGTCTGTGAAGATCAAATAATGGGAAAGGTGTCTTTCCCATCAAACATTTGACCCTTTTTGTAAGTAGACTTAGAAATAGAAGTTCAATTTATTTAATGGTTATAAGTATATTCATGTTTAAAAAAATTTAATAAATAAATTTATAATTTATAACTTACTAAAAAGTATCTATTTTAGCTGTTTTTAATTGTTCACAAAATCTTAATATTAAAAAATGACTGAAAACATAAAATCTTATTCACAGTCTTTGTCTTTTCTCCCCCATCAGTCTTAATAGAAATTTACTAATTAAGTAATAATTAATTCTTTTATAGAACTAGCTTTTTGTTTTGTGACCCTTTCTATGATTTCTTTGTATCTATGTCTATTTTTGCTCTAAAATGATACATATAACACACATATTTTTTGTTCTTTATTTCCTCCCCTGCCCCCACCTTTGTTTTAGATTGGAGCCTTTTATTTGGGTGAGGGAGACAAAGGATTTGCTTGTCCTTGATCTAGTCAGGCATTGCCCAGGTTATTCATGCAGAAATATGAGGTAAGAGAAAAGGTGAGCAGATTAGGGTTTTCATTTCATTGCAGTCTAGTCCTCAGACAAGGTTGTTACATGCACAATCCCCATTCCTAGAGTCTCCCTATGCCACTTCTACCCTGAAGAGTGTTATTTATTTATTTATTTTTTACTAAATTGGGCTGCCTCACCCACCTCTGCTACTGGCCTTTTAAAATAGAAAGGTTTCCTAAGGAGAATGTTTTCTCTCTAGCCCAGGGGAAAAACACTGGTAAGGCACAAATACCCCATTTTAAAGAGGAAGACACCTATGCCTGGGGGCATTTGGAAAACACACACACACACACACACACACACACACACACACACACACACAAAACGTTCCCAAGCAGGCTGAATTCTCTTAGGGTATCATTTCACCAGAATATATTCTTTGAATTAGTCTCTGCATCAAAATGGACTGGAGGGAAAGTTTCCAACAGATCTTTTTTGCTGATAGTTTTGATTACTCTGTAGTAGAAAATTTCAAAGGCTTTTGCCAGATGGAAGGGAACATGGGGAGGAAGGGAGAACTGGCATGGCCAGCAAACCCTTTTGAACAAACAGAGCCCAAAGCAGTGACAACCAGTTTTTCTATCCTAAATGCTTTGCAAATTATAGACTTTGGACCCCTAGATAACATCAAGGATTGGACAAAGTCCTTTAAGATATCCACATAAACTCTACTTGAAATATCCCTCATTAAAATTCTCTTCGTTTTGCTGGAAATATTTTTTCTCACGTTTGACCGCACCAGCTGTCTATTTGGCTCTGCTGAAGCCATTTGAAGAAACAAATATAGAGAAACATTGCTTGGCAGAGGATAAGAGAGGGAGGTTAGGACCGAAAGCAGTGGGATGACTACCCAACGTCAAGAGGGCCACAGACAGATTAAAACATTAAAGAAAGTGTATCAAGGTATTCTTCATCTCTATTGAAACATCTTCTACGTCAGTGTTTTAAGACGCCTGTTCAATTACATGATCTTACTTTGATAAAGACAATTTGGAACATAATAAAATACTGTGCTAGTATTACCACCCCATTTCACAGATGACAAAACTGGCTCATTTGGAATACAATACTAGTTTTATTGGATAAATTTCTGTGCTGAACAGGATTTGACTACTAGTAAAGTTGTTGACCTGAAGCTGGCTGCAGAGTGGGCGCTTTTAAAATGTTTTTACTGATTTGAAAGAGGAAGGGAGAGGGAGAGAAACATCCAGATAAACATTGATAGGCTGCACGCCCCTTACTGGGGATTGAGCATGCAACCTGGCATGTGCCCTGACGGAGAGTCAAACCTTGACCTCCTAGCTCAGTGGTCGGCAAACTCATTAGTCAACAGAGCTAACTATCAACAGTACAACGATTGAAATTTCTTTTGAGAGCCAAATTTTTTAAACTTAAACTTCTTATAACACCACTTCTTCAAAATAGACTCGCCCAGGCCGTGGTATTTTGTGGAAGAGCCACACGCAAGGGGCCAAAGAGCCGCATGTGGCTCGCGAGCCGCAGTTTGCCGATCACGGTCCTAGCTCATAGGTGGACACTCAACTACTCAGCCACACCAGTTGGGCCAGAGCAGGTGCTTTTAGCCAGGTCCACACTTGTGAAGAAAACAGGTCCAACCAGACTGACTTTCTATTTTGTTCTCCATTTCATTTTAGGACACGGTAGACCAAATAAAGAGGATAGAAAGTGTTTCACAGCAAATAACTTAGAACTCTTTAATACAAGTCTTGTGTGGACACAACTCCTTATTGGATATTAGTAGAAGACCACAGAGTAATTAAGGCAGTTAATATATAGTCAAAGCAGAAGCAGCCATGTTCCTTCAGACAGCCAGAGATAAAATCAATATATTGGAAGGTATCCAAGTTGAATGGTAGGCGAGAAACTCATTTTCACATTGCCTTTGATTTATGATAGGAGTAAACATTGAAATAATTATCAAATTAAAGATTTATTTTTTGTGTACTTATATAATTAATAATATAACAATACTTTAATTCTTTAAAATAAAATTTTAAATTTCTATTTAGGAGAGGATGCAGAAGTTTTGGTTTTGAGGAACAGAAAGTAAATAAAAAGTGTGTAGTAAGGAGACAGGAAAATCCGCTAAGTGGTTTTCCTGAGTTGGAAGGAAAAGCCCTTTCAGTATTTTTTACTTTTCTTACCAATGTATAGTTTTTATTATACTTAGATCTTTTTTAAAAAAAACATATTTTATCGATTTTACGGAGAGGAAGGGAGAGGGATAGAGAGTTAGAAACATCCATGAGAGAGAAACATTGATCAGCTGCCTCCTGCACGCCCCCTGCTGGGGATGGAGCCCACAACCACAGTACATGCCCTTGACCAGAATCCAAACCGGGACCCTTCAGTCCTCAGGTGATGCTCTACCAGGCGTCCTCAAACTACGGCCTGCGGGCCACATGCGGGTGTTTTTGCTGTTTTGTTTTTTTACTTCAAAATAAGGTATGTGCAGTGTGCATAGGAATTTGTTCATAGTTTTTTTAAACTATAGTCCGGCCCTCCAACGGTCTGAGGGACAGTGAACGGGGCCCCTGTTTAAAAAGTTTGAGGACCCCTGCTATCCACTGAGCCAAACCGGCCAGGGCTATACTTAGATCTTATAGGGGACATTTTCCTCTTTGTCCTGATATAATATATATATTTTTTAGAATTTAACATCAACTCATTATTTGTGAGGTAAGACTATATGCGTTTTCTGCATGTCATACATCAATATTAGTACTGTGCATGTATTAACATTTCTGTTTTTTCATATTTTCAGTGGTTTATTGTAAAATAAATCATACATTGGTAGGAAATGAGAGAAAGCAGAGCCGTTTAAAGTTGATTTCTAAAAAAGGGATTTGAAAAACTGTTTAAAAAGGAAACAGCTTCCGGTAGGAATGGACTACCAGCCAGGGCTTAGCCTGGAGCATCCAGTGCAAACCACCAGGGGACCTCAGCCCAGGTGGTCAGCAGTCTCACCCTGGAGGTGGTCGTGCTGCCTTGGAAGCATACCTCCCGGGAGCCTAAACCATGTCCACTTCCTCCAAGAAGGTTTCCCCTCCCCGAGTGAGGTTTGTAGTCACCTCTCCTTTCTGCAAAGCCCCAGGCTAACGAGTGACGGCCACCCGTGCAGCACTCCCCCGCCGTTCTGCAGTTCTTAGATGTCCTTGTATCAGCCCTGCCTGGTATCTTACCTCTCGCTGCCCTGGCTGTCTATATGCTATTTCAGGCCAGAGTTCACCAAGCTTTTTTTTTTTTTTTTTTTTTTTTATCTCTAAGCAGCTACTTTTGATATGTGGCGGCTTTAGCAGTGGAGTAAGAGGCAGAGAATTCACCAGCACCACGAAAATCCTGGGGAACCAAGGCGGAAAGGTGGGTGGGGGTGGCGCGGCCTGAGCGACCACGATTGCCTGGGTGCAGTTTCAGGGCCTGGGTGAACCTGTTCCTGGCTGGGCTGACACTTTCCAAAGAAGGATTCCCCAGGCCGTCGTCCCCGCGCGCCGCGCCTGCCCACACCTCCAGGTGTGCCTTCCCCGCCCTCCATTACTCCTCTGAAATGGAGAGCTGGCACTTGCAAAGTTGCACCGGGAAAGCGGAAGAGCAGTGTGTGTGATCACGGACGCGGGGAGCTGAGGGAGCACACGCACACCGCCCGTGGTCTGCAGACCCAGTCCATCGAAAACTCCGAACGGGAAACGTGTGCACCGTTCCGGCCGCAAAGTCGACTCCCGGTGCTCTGCAGCCTCCAATTAGAGGCGGCTGCGCTCGGAGAAACTTCGTCTGCTGGAAACTTGGGACGCTGACTTACGAGAGAGGCCGTACTTAGGGGTTTTGCGGGCCCCGCGATGTTTTCCAGAGCTTTTCAAGTGGGAAGAGAAGAGCGACGAAAGGAAAATGCAGCGTGTGGGGGAGCCCACCCGAGTCCCGCCAGCTGCCGCGCGCTGAGGTGAGCGCTGGAGGGCCTGGGGGTGGGGATCCCGAGCCGGCGGCCGCGGGTGTGTCAGATCTGGGGGGGAAGGGGGGGGGGCCGCAAGGGGGGGTGGAGTTGGTAAAATAATGAATGGGCTTCGGCTGCCGGGGCGGGAAGTTCGGCGAATGAATGGGGGAAGGGGATCGCAGTAGGTTGGGGGCTCTGGGGGTATCACGCCAGGTAGGGGAATGAGCTTAGGGGGAGGGAGTTTGGGGGTGCGGGAGTTGCTGACTCGTGCTACGTGGAGTCAGCTGAAAAGAAAGAAGGCGGGGGAAGGAAGAGGTTGGCGTCCGAGCTGCCGTTTCGGCACTCCCTCCGCGCCCCCTCTCCGGTGGCCCCGGCCGGCCGGCGCGCCGAAGCCCGGGCAGTGGGGCCCAGCGGGGGCGGACGCTCCGGAGCGGTGACTCCCCCGGTCCTCCGGCCGAGCGCTGCCTGGGTCTTGGGCGGCCTCGCGCGGGACCCCGGCGGGGTGGGCGCAGGGGGTGGCCCGGCTCCTGGCGACCTCCGAGGGGTGGGCGGAGGGCCGGGCTCCGCTGGCTGCGGGGCGAGGGGCCCAGGAGATTGACCGCGTAGCGGGGAGGCCAGCCCGGGGGCGGCGGGAGCCAGACTCCAGGCGGCGCGCAGGTAAAGGGGCGGGCGCGGGGCGGGGGGACAGCGCCCCCTGGGCCCGGAGCCAGTGCCCGCGGAGTCGCCTCCGACTCCCAGAGGCGCGGCGTTCCGATCGCCCGGCCCTGGCGCGGACGGGCTTTGTGGCGGTGTGTGCAAGCGTGTGTGTGCGTGTGGGCGTGTGAGTGTGGGGGTGCGAGTGTGGGGGTGCGCGCGCGCCTGTGCCGGGCGTGGGTGGGTGTGCGTGCCTGCAAGCCGGCCTGCAGGAGGCGAGGTTGCCTTGGCCTCCCCAAACAGCCAGTCGACCGAGCCCTGGGAGGGAAGTTGCCGCAGCCGCCCGGGCCGCCGGCCCTCCTGTCCCCCGGCCAGGTCAGTGCGTCCGGGGGGGCCCCCCGCCTAAGTGACACGTAGGTGGCCTTGGGTTACCTGGGGCCGGGTGGGGGCGCGGGAAGGCTTCCCGGGGGAGGGCGCTCGAGATCCCCCCCAAATCCTCGCCCGGGTGGACGGGGACCGCCGGGGTACCTCGCGCCCCGCAGCTTGGAGCTCCCGCACCACTTGCTTTTTCACCGACGGCTCCGCGCAGTCGTCTGTCTCGGGCTGAGGACTTGAAACTTCAGTTTCTGCCCAGCCGCTTAGCAAACACGCTTCGCAAGTCACTGGAAAATCCAAGGCAAGGGAGGGACCTGGCTTTGAGGTGGTGGTTTTTGAAATCCACGGGCTCCCCTTGGTTTGTGTAGGACGACTAGCCTGTGTTGAATGGATTTTAAAATTTATGCTTGTTTTTCTTTGCTGCCACTTGGCTTTGATGTGTAAGAAGGACGGCATCCAGGATTTGTTGCCTGCAGTCCGGGGGTGGGGTGAGGTGGGGGCCCACGGGTGGTTGCTCGCTGCCGCTACTTCTGCTCTTTCTCTCTTCTTTTTCTTTTTGTTGAAATCTATGGCTTTTTCGTAAACGTAGGTTTCCAGCGAGTGCTCGCCTATTAAAACTTTCACTATGAATGCGTTGCTTCCCATTGAAATAGATACATATGTGCAGAAGTGAGTATCGAAAACACGTCACTGCTCTTAATTAGAGCAAAATCCTCTATCCCTCCCTACCAGTTCGTGCTTTTCACCTATTTGAAGGAGTGTCGTTGGCCGGGCGTAGGAAGCTTAGCTGTGAAGTGAGAGGTTCCTAGCAGTTCTGGTTCAAGGGAGACCCTGCGCTGGGAACACTGGTCAGTTCTCGGAAGGAGGTAGTCCCTTGTCAAATAGAAGAGCAGGCCCCTGTGAAAAAGGGAGTTCTGGCTGTCTGGTCCGAACTAAATTCCATTACTCACTCGCTCCTCACTCACTCTGTGCCGGCTAGTCCTTGCAGCCCCCAGATTCTCCAAATCCGGGCAGGAGTGGGCCTATTTGCCCCCAATACAAAATTGTTACCAACCATCACCATTGTAAGTAGGTTAAGGTTGCTACTTTCTTGATACCGTTTAACTTGAGGATAAAGAAGCCAAGTAGCAAGAGAAAGAAGCAGTGAATGGCGGGAAGGCAGGGACTGAGGGGCCGGGCAGGAGGACCGGGCTGTCATAATTCAAGCCAGCACCGCGTCCCCTGGTGGTGCGACCTTAGCCAGTCAGGTCAGCGCCTTCTCTTGTCTGAGTGACCTCATCTAGAAAATGGAGGGGTTTGGTGATCTTTGCTGTTCCTTCCTAGCTCCCCAAGAAACTAGAGACTGGGGGTGGGTGGGTGGGTGGGTGGGTGGGGTGGTTATCCCATGTTAGAAATGTGAGAACAATAGGGAGAGGGTAAAGAGGAAGTGTGAAGGGGTTAGTCCTGGAGGGAAGTGATAGGGCAAGAGGGCCAGGAAGGTTGAAAGAAACACCAGCAGCAGGAGATGCCTGGAGGGGGAAGAGCCTGGAGCTGGGAGTTCATTTTTCTCTTTTTTTTTTCTTTCTTTCTCCATAAGGGCATCAGTAATACCCCGTCAATCATTTATTACCCTTATTATTTAAAATGTGCGATCCTGCGTAGCTTTAAAATCTAGGTGATCCCTACAGCTGACCACGCTCCTTCTATTTGCATACTGTTTTTAAGTGGGTCAGCTGCTGCCCAGAGCTTTGGACACTCAGCCTGGACCCCAGTTTCCCGGTGAATGATGGGGGGAAAAAATAACAGAGGTGGGAGTGTAAGTGGCAGCCCTTCCAGCAGCTTGCATTTTGAAACTTCTATTTTCATTTGGAGTGAATATTTTCTGAAGAGTAATTTGATTAAAAATATATATGCCATAGCATTTTCAAGGTTTTACTGAATGTGTTCTGATAGACCTCCTGGGAAATGCAAAGAACTTGCTAAGTCTTTTTGATACATGATGACATTCAGTCTGATAGTGACTGTTAGGGAAACTTTATTTCAAATACTTTGCAGGGAAAGTTGCAATCTGGGCAGAATACACTCTACAATTTTTACTGGGAAGCTCCCTGTGTTAAGGAAATCATGACTTTTGAAATTTAGTCTGAGGTCAAGATTTTAATGTCTGTGCTTACTGCATGGCCTTTCTTTTCTTGAGGAACATGATTTATTTTAAAGTGAAGTGTGATGTAGTAAAAACTTGAGCATAAACTCTTGGTTTCAAGTCTAAAAGTCTGCTCTGGCCTTGATGACTTGGTATTATACTCCTGTTTGTTTTCTTATTTTCACACTAGAGGCCCAGTGCATGAATTTGTGCACAGGGCGGGGGGAGGGTGGGGGAACCGAGGGAGGTTGGCAGGCTGCGGGGGAGGGACTGCCGGAGGTGGGCCAGCTAGGGGGGAGGGACCGCGGGAGGTTGGCTGCCAGCCCTGAGGAGGGAGCAGGCCCTCGGCCCCCCTGGGAAAGGGGCTGTGTCCACCGCCACCCACCTCCGGTTCCCCATCCCAGCCCGGGCCTGAGGGCCCCGGCGGGGTCAGGAGAGGAGGTGACGGTCGCTGGGCCACCTAGCAGTTCTCGCCTCTCCCCCTCCTCCTTCCCTTGCCACTGTGCCACCACCACTGTGGGCTGGCGGCCCCTGAGGAAGGGAGAGGACGGGTGTGAGACAAACCCTTGTGTCGAGGGCTGACTTTCAATAGTTCGTAGCGAGGGAGCTGCTCTGCTATGTAGGAAGCCACAACCCAGAAGCAGGTCTCTACGAATGGTTTAGCACCAGGGGTGGATGAGGGCCAGCCGTCCGGGGGCAGGGGCCACCGGAGGTTGGCCGTGGGCAGCTTCTGCGTTGAGCATCTGCCCCCTGGTGGTCAGTGCGCATCATAGCGACTGGTCGACCAGTCGTTCTGGTTGTTCTGGTCGTTCAGTTGTAATAGTCACTTAGGCTTTTATATATTATAGATATGTTACCCCACAAAGTCCCTATCATGTTATTAGTTAACTGTTTCACGGAGAACTCTTATGGATGTTACAGAGTTGTGAGAAAAGGAGGAAATTTAAATTCAGTAAGCAATTACCGAAATCCTCTTCTAGCGGAGATATTAGTATGATGAAAAGGAAGCCCTAGAAGGAGCTGCAGTGCGAGGGGAAAGATGCAGCTAACGGCAATATAGCAGCTGGATTGCATAACTGGGCAGCAGCTATAGAATCCAAGAACCCTGGCATGCCAGGGAATGGAAAATTAAATTCTGACTCTGGGGAAGACTTCTGAAAGGGACTTGAAGAATGAAAATGATGCAACTCTTTAAAAGAATGTTTATTTTTATTGATTTCAGAGAGTAAGGGAGAAGGAAAGAGAGATAGAAACATCAATGACGAGAGA